>NC_090654.1:283212192-283512192 GCF_040937935.1 Hyperolius riggenbachi
GTATGACTGATATTGTGGTAAAACCCCTCCCCATTTTGTTTGAAGTGGGAGTCGCTTAGGGCACGTGCCATATGTGCACCCTTAAAGATACACGTCTGCATATAGGGGCCTATTTTACGAGGAAAAACAATAAAAAAGAGGTTTGCATATTTATCTGGGGCACTAATTATTTTTTGACAACTGTTTATTTTTTGATGTTGCCACCCTAATGCTTAGTAATAACAAAAAACTGCCTTAGAGAACAGTTGAATGATACATGTTCCCTGGCAGATCAGCAGCTGACCCACATGGCATTTGGGCAGTTCCGCCGTCCGTGTGAATTAACCCTTACTTATGTGGGTGGCGGGGGAAGTGGCAGATGTGAAGTATTGCTTCCTAAAGAAAAAACATCATATGCTAAAGAGAACACATCCGCAATGCTGCTGCATGGATAATGGTTTCTGGGAAGGTGATTCGCTATCAAGCCCTTCGTTATTTTAGAGATTCAGCGCTTTGCGGTCCCATCGGAAGGCAGTTCGTTAGGACAGGAGTCCTGCGGGACTGCAAGCTTCAGACGCTTTACATATAGCGGGTGAGAAATGATCCCCTCAGCGGACGAGCCAGAGTCTCCCCTGACTTGTTTTCTGCACAGTGTTATCCAATTAGCCAGCTCGGATCTCACGCTGGAATATTCTACACGTGAGCAGACAGGGAGCCTGCTTTGCCTAATGAGAGGAAAGGACAGTAAATTGTTAGCTGACTGGCTGCTGCCTCTACGCCGAAAACCGAGAGAAATGACTTACAGAAGATCTCAAAAAATAATCAGGGGAGAAACTTAACCCAAAAGTCTCAGCAGTTAATGAGATGAGTTTTAAAACCCACCAGACCCAGACAAGAAATGTTTTCGTACATCTGTGTGCAGTACTCAGAAGTAGAGATTGTCTGTCTGTACAGAATCTCATACTGTAGATAAACTGATTACTCTTTCTGTAATTATTAATATATGATACAATATATTCCGCAGAAATTTACAGAGTACAGTCATGTCACTAACTGTGTTTAGAATCACGCACAATCTAATACCTACTGTAGTTCTAGTCTAATGTCCTATCATATATCTATTATGTATTTATTTAGCACTGACATCTTCTGCAGCACTTTACAGAGTGCATAGTCGTGTCACTGACTGTCCTCAGATGAGCTCACAGTCTAATCCTACCATAGTCATAGTCTGATGTCCTACCATATTATTATTATGTATTTATATAGCACTGACATCTTCTGTAGCACTTTACAGAGTGCATAGTAGTCGTGCCACTGACTGTCCTCAGAGGAGCTCACAGTCTAATCCTACCATAATCATAGTCTAATGTCCTACCATATTATTATTATTATTATGTATTTATATAGCACTGACATCTTCTGTAGCACTTTACAGAGTGCATAGTCATGTCACTGACTGTCCTCAGAGGAGCTCACACTCTAATCCTACCATAGTCATAGTCTGATGTCCTACCATATTATTATTATGTATTTATATAGCACTGACATCTTCTGTAGCACTTTACAGAGTGCATAGTAGTCGTGCCACTGACTGTCCTCAGAGGAGCTCACAGTCTAATCCTACCATAATCATAGTCTAATGTCCTACCATATTATTATTATTATTATGTATTTATATAGCACTGACATCTTCTGCAGCACTTTACAGAGTACATAGTCATGTCACTGACTGTCTTCAAAGGAGCTCAAAATCTAATCCCCACCATAGTCCTAGTGTAATGTCCTAACATATTATTACATAATATGACTATGTAATCTGTAAAGTGCTGCAGCCTGCAGAAGATGTAAGCGCTATATAAATACATAATAATAATAATAATATGGTAGGACATTAGACTATGACTATGGTGGGATTAGAGTGTGATCTCCTCTGAGGACAGTCAGTGACATGACTATGTACTCTGTAATGTGCTGCAGAAGATGTCAGTGCTATATAAATACATAATAATAATATGGTAGGACATTAGACTATGACTATGGTAGGATTAGATTGTGAGCTCCTCTGAGGACACTCAGTGACATGAATATGTACTCTGTAATGTGCTGCAGAAGATGTCAGTGCTATATAAATACATAATAATAATATGGTAGAGACATTAGACTATGACTATGGTAGGATTAGAGTGTGAGCTCCTCTGAGGACAGTCAGTGACATGACTATGTGCTCTGTAAAGTGCTGCAGTCAGTGCAACATAAAAACATAATGAAAGTAATTAATTTAAGAATTGAACTGTTCAGTTTTGGCTTTGTTTGGGCTTTAAATAACCTATCTAATCTGATTCTTCATTTTTTTTTTTGCTCTTTTCAGCTGGAACGGTAAATAAACGCAAGGTTCCAGATCTATATTTAGCGCTCTAGAGGATTGCGGAGTGCAACCAGGAGCCATTTATATCTGTGAGCAGAGCGCGGACTTTAACTCCCAGCTATTAATTTCCGGAGTGATCAGGCTCTGGGGAATCGGTCATTAGATTACATGAACTAACATTTTTCTTGCTGCTCTGTATGTGCAGTAAGCGAACCTCCCCTGCCTGCCTGAGATATGACTGATGTCAGTCCGGAGGCCGACTGCGGCCAGCTTTATTGCCTTGACCTTCACATAAATAAAAATAATGGACACTTATAATTAATCTGAGAGCAGCATAAAATCTAATAAATTAGGGCTGTTAGCTCTGCCCTGGGATTCTGGCTCCTTCTTATGCTGCACTGGTCACATCACAAACCCTATAACCTATCATAAAAACTATGTGTACTATTGGAGTAAACAACCTGAGTGATGGAGCAGAGTGTTCTGTAACATGCGGATAGGCACACAGTATAACAAGTTAGAACTCTTTACTGAAGAAATCAGGCAGAGATAAATCACACACATGCATGAAATAAAGGCGCCTGAAACAAAGGGCGCAGGGGATTGCCGCCAGTAGAATATTGCTCAGATTAGCAATATACTACTGCTGGATTCCAATAGTAAAATATCTGTAAAGTTTACCAATATTTTACTATGGCTAAACCTAACCCTACACTCATACAGGGCCGGAGCTACCATAGGAAAAAATGGGCAATTGTACCAGGGCCCCAGAGCCTGTAAGGGCCCCCAAGGTGTCCCTCCACATCTTAACTGTTGCTCCCCAGGGACTCTGCAGAGTCCGTTAAGTTGGGAGGTGATTGGGGGGGGGGTCAGCAGCCAGTTTAGGGGCCCAGGAGGGAAATTTGGCTGCAACAAAGGATATCTAATGACGCTTTTTGTTCGGGGGGTGTCTGTTGGGGGGCCCTGAGGCTAATCTTCCCCTAGGGCCCAATTGTTACTTGAACCGGCCCTGCACTCATACAGAACCCTCACTCTGCCAATGCTTAACCCTAAACGTCCCCCACGGTGGTGCCTAACAGTAACAATCGTAATCAGCTAGTTATGAGTACGCAAAATTTCACGTACATTTTTGCAATTACGCCTATACATAATTACGATTTGTAAATTCAATTGATTTCGCACAATCATTCGTAATTTCGCATAATTTTTGTGTCACTTCGTGTCGACTTTAGCAGTGAATAGCAAATAGCATACATACTATTGACACCAGAATTGCTACATATGTTAATACTGGTGTGTACAAATAAAAAAAAAATCCAAAAAGACCTTGTACTTTTTGTAATTTTAAAAATGCAAAGAAAACATGGTTTTTAAATTTAGAAATATGACAGTTTAAAACACATTTTTCTTTGCATTTTTAAATCAATTTTCTCAAAAACGACAAGGTCTTTTTGAAATTTTTTTTTTATTACTTGTATCCACTATTCTTCTTAACATATGTAGCAATTTTGGTGTCAATACCATGGGCTCGATTCACAAAGCGGTGCTAACCCAGTTAGAGACTTTAGGCATGATAACCATTACACCACGCTGGTGAAAAGCCAGTTTAGGCGTGATAAGTTTAGGTGTGATAAGTTTAGGTGTGATAAGTTTAGGTGTGATAAGTTTAGGCATGTTAAGTTTAGATAAGTTTAGATCGCACGCAAAGTCCCGCATGCAAAGCAGCGCCATTAAACTCTATGCGAAGAGCACCAGACTTTGCTAGCGCAAAACTTTTGATCAGCTGTGCACTGCGGTGCTAACCCAGTTGGTGCTTAAACTTATCACGCCTAAACTTATCACACCTAAACTTATCACACCTAAACTTATCATGCCTAAACGGAGTTTAGGCGTGATAAAGGGCTTTTCACCACGGTACTAACTGTTAGCACCGCTTTGTGAATCAGGCCCCATGTATGGGGGTTTTGCTATTCACTGCTAAAGTCGGCAAGAAATTACGCAAAATAACGCAAAAATGACGCAGAATTGTGAAATATTACTATTACATACAAAATGAATTATGATTTTCTCTAAAATTGTGCATTATGATGCGTAATTGCGAATTTCAATGCAACATTTTGGCCCAGCACTGGTGCCTAACCCTAAGACCCTTTCCCCCAGTGATTGGTGATGCCTGAAACCCCCTGGTGCCTGGTGGTGCCTAAACCTAAGACCCTCCTGGTGGTGCCTAACCTTAAGACAATCCCCCCCCCCCCCCCGGTGAAATCTACATCTTGGCTGGTATAACAGCTTCCAAACAGGGCGTAGATTTCAATCATCAAAGTCCAGAAGCAGTTATTGTCCCCTTGTGTCAGCTATATGCTGAGCTGATTGGCTGTGGCCGGTTGCCAGCTAAGGTTTAGCTAGTTGCTGTGCAGATTGCAATGTTGCAGCAGCAAATAGCGGCCAGGCGAGGGGTACATATAGCAGGTCTTGACTCACCTCAGCTGTCAGTTCCAGAGCAGCTGAAGTCACAGGGGCGTAACTACAAACCATGGGGCCCCCAGCAACACTATGATGGGCCCCCAATATTCACACCCTTTCCCTTGCCTTCCCCTGGTGCCCTTCACAGCCTGGGGGTCCATCTCAAAGGTTGTTGATCCTGTGGTTTTGTTGCACTTGTCCTGTGGAGTTTAAAATAAAATATACCAAGCTGTTTCTTCAACCATTGTCTGGCTTGTGGATCCTTCCTTATCCATGTATGCGTTTGGCTTGGCTCTCCAAATCCTGCACCAACTGGTAGGAGACTTAGGGGGTAGAACGTACATGAACTTCTTCACCCATCTCACAAGGGTCACCCATAACAAGTGTAGCCACAAAACACCTGATCTAAAGGCTGGAGCCCTTTATCTAAGGGAGGAAAGTATTAGTTGGGCCCCCTTTACAGCTCTGCCCCACCCCCCTGCGGTCACATGGGGGGGTTATGCCCCCTCCCATTCTCTCAGTGTTCCATTTTGGTCATTGTTTACGTGTTAGGACACGCCATGGGTGTGGATTAGCTTTTAGTGCAGCTAAGGAGGGTCGTGTTCTACTTAAAGACGATGTTTGAGGCTTGTCTGGACTGCGGTGGACAGACGAGTGGTATAAGTGTAATGTCATGTTTGATTAAAGCTTGAGATAATCTGATTAAAGATTTATAACTGAGTTCTTAGCTGTTAAATGTTTTAAACCCATAATGAATGCCTCAGCCTTTAAATGCTACCTTGGAGGATGTGTCTTATTTTTAAGTGATGTTGAGTTAATGGGTTTAAAAGTGTACCTGAGATGAGTAAAATAAAAAATAATACATACCTGAGGCTTCCTCCAGCCCCCTTCAGGCTGATCGCTCCCTAGTCATCTTCCCAGGCTGCCTGGATCCTGTGCTAGGAGGCCGGGTAATTTCCCCAGTCTGCGCCAGTAGGCACAGTCCAGCCGCGAGTGCTCCCCCATCGCGCTCACCTCAATAAAAAGTAAATCACCAAAATATTAAGCATATTACCCCTTCTCTGTCATCTCTTCAGCATCTAGAACAGCCTTTCTCAACCTTTTTACCCCGAAGGAACCCTGCAAATAACTTTTGGATCTCAAGGAACCCCTGCAAACAATTTTTTAATCTCAAGGAAACCCTCTATTTATTTTTCAAGAGGCATGGAATTTAAAAGTAGGTGAGGCTGTTAATTTCACTACCTCCTATTACACTGCCACTCATTATACTGTGCTCATTATTATTCTGACCCCCAATTTAGCGCTTCTTTTTACAGTATTCCCTATTATAATGTGCGCTATTATACTTCCTTCACGATGGCGGAAAATGCCAAGGAACCCCTACAGAGTCCTCAAGGAACCCTAGGATTCCAGGGAACCCTGGTTGAGAAATCCTGATCTAGAACCATGGGCTTGATTCACAAAAGGGTGCTAAGTGTTAGCATGCCAGTGAAAAGCCACTTTGCATGTGCTAACATGCTTCGCACGTGCTAACTAGGGTGCTAAGTAGTTAGCACACGCAAACTACTTAGCACCGTAGTTAGCACATGCAAACCAGGGGGTGCTCGGATGCCCCTTTTTAAAATCTGAATTGATTCGGATCCGGATACCCAGATATCCGGATCCAAATCGGATATCCGAATCCGAACTTTTTGGTATCCGAGTAAACTCGGATATCCGAATCCAATATCCTGGATATCCAATTTGGATTCTTTAAATGGCAAAAACCCCTTTCGGGGCTCTCTCTCTCTCTCTCTCTCTCTCTCCTTGTCTCTCTCTCTCTCTCCTTCTCACTCTCTCTCTCTCTCTCTCTCTCTCTCTCTCTCTCTCTTCTCTCTCTCTCTCTTCTCTCTCTCTCTCTATCTTCTCTCTCTCTTCTCTCTAGGCCTGGACACCTTCAAAAGGGATTTTTGCCATTGAAGGTGATTTTAGCTTCTGCTCGGATATCTAAACTAAGTATCCGTCCAGATTTCGAATTTCAGATGGGAAATCTGAGTTTGCTCGGATAGTCTATTCGGATTTTAAAAAATATCCGAATTGCTATTCAAAGTTCGGATAGTGGAAAAAGTTTGGATTATCTGGGTAGTTCGGATATCCGCAATCTTGCTGAGCACCACTGAATTGCAAACTACTTAGCACCCTAGTTAGCACGGTGCTAAGTAGTAGTTTGCATGTGCTAACTACGGTGCTATGTAGTTTGCATGTGCTAACTACGGTGCTATGTAGTTTGCATGTGCTAGCTATGGTGCTAAGTTTGCATGTGCTAACTACGGTGCTAAGTAGTTTACATGTGCTAACTACTTAGCACTTTAATTAGCACATCTAAAGCTTTTAGGCATTCTAACTATGTTAGCACCCTTTTGTCAATCAAGCCCCATGTGTGGGAACTGGGAAGGTAGCTTCTGGCTTGTAGTTGAGTGGAGCGAATGTGAGAGCTATGAGCTTCAGCTCCTATTTTTATAGTTATTTATTCATTATGGTTGACTAATTTGGAATTCCCCTCAATCTCTGATTCTGATTGGCTGAAATTTCCATCTGTCAAGCATTATCTTGTTTTGTCTAATACAATAGGATTTGCGCTCAACAAAGGTAAAAAAATATAAATGCAAATATAACTGGATCATATCATACACCAAGATCTCAAATTAGCAGTCCAATTCACTTATTCAAGCTACTCCAGTCCTCAGAATGCCTGCATAAGCACAATACGAATAGTCTCTCAGTTCATCAAACTGCATATCCTGAATGACTTCAATCCTGATGAAACATAGTGCGCTCACCAGATACTTTGGCTGACCACCTCACAGATCAGCAATCACGCTTAGCAGGGATTCCCCTGTGTATCAGTATCACCCTTGTTACTGTCGGCAGTGTAATAAGAGAGAAAGCTCCACATAGCATAATACTATTTAAAGGGGCACTATGGTTAAATTCTTTGGGGTTTTTTTGGGACGCAACTGCCGTGTGAGGAGGAGCGCAGCATCACTGATGACGCTGCGCAGCAAGGACCCCTGAAATATAAATGTAAAGGTAACCATAGAAACGGACAACAATATGTGTCCGTTTCATTGCCAGCTTCGCTACAGGGGTCCTTGCTACGCAGCGTCATCAGTGATGCTGCGCTCCTCCTCACACGGCAGTTGCGTCCCACCGACGAAGGGATGATGTCCTCCAGTCTGCGCAGCAAATTAAATGATGCTCTTTACGGCGGATGGGGGATTTCTGTAACTGCACAATTGTGCGGTTGAGATTAGGGACAATCCAAACAGCGCAGCACAGAGGGGTAACCAGTAACGGCAGGGACAGCTGCCTCCTACAACTAAATGGATTGCTCTGAGTTGCGTTGGTAAGCTAAATCTGCCGAGGTGACTCTAAAGGTAAACAAGCAGTATGTCGGTGTAAAAAAAAATGTCACCTGCCTCATTACATGTAACTTACTATGCTCTACATACACCTACAAATATTACAGTGACTAAAAAACAAAGAATTTAACTGTAGTGCCCCTTTAAAGAACAAGCGACACCCATGCTAACCTAGAAATAAAAAACACATATATAAGTAGATAAATACTACTTCTACTTACATAACAGATGTATTGTGCTATCCACGTAATGATTCCTGTGAATTTTACAAAGGAAAAGCAGAAAATCCTATTCTAGGCAGTGGCCATCTTGCCAAGCTAATGCTGACATCATATCCTCCCCGACTCTTGTTTTCCCCCCTCCCTTCTCTTGCTCATTGTGTATTCATTAGCTGCCCTCCTCCCAGAGGCTTCAGACACTCCCACTGAGGTGTATACTAACAACTGCACTGTCTTTTTTTGTTTACACATCCAATCACTGAGTCAGTTCAGCCTTGCTTGTAAACACAAGTGATCAGAGGGTGTTTCTGATAAGCAGCCAGGCAGGGAAATAAATGGAAGAGGAGGAATATATTATAGATAAAAATAACTCCCAGCATTCAACTCTTTGGCACTGTTTGGCACTCGGGCCAGTGCTTCTAAGGTATGTGATAACTCCAAACCATAACAGCAGAAAACGTTTTGCAAGTTTTGAATGCAGGATTAGCATCTTTATCACTTAATACACTCAGACCAGTTGCTGTTGAAATTTGATTTTTATGGTGACAATACCGCTTTAAACAAGTGTTTCACCATCCAGTGCACTGCATGCAAACATCCGTGAAACCAATGGGGGCCCTCCCTCCACCAATTAGAATCAAAGCTGCTCACCAAATGTAATAACTGACTCCCTTCAGGACCAGCAATCAGCACTTTCCAAACGATCAACATTCCAAAAACCTTAAAACTGAGAAACAAAGCTCCCATAGCATAATACCATTTATGAAAAATGATTCTTAATTAAAATTACACTCACAAATTTGCTGTAAAAATGTGCAGCCCCTGATGAGTCATGATTGACGAAACCGGTTGGGCGGAGCCTGGAGTGTAGTGTGAGACACTGATTCCACGTGGATTGTGTATATGCACATTTTTACAGCAAGATTTTGTCAGAACTGACGACAAGGTAAGTACCATATATACTCGGATACAAGTCGACCTCGTGTATAAGTCTACCCCAATATTTGACCCTCTTAAGCTGGAATTTTTTATTTACTCAAGTATAAGTCTACCCAGGAAAGTTAAAGACTGCACTTGGGGACCAGGATGTCACCAGGATGTTTCAGTGTGGTCACTGTGACCCCTCTGTGTGGCCCCTGTGTCCGCCAGGCTGTGTGGCCCCTCTAGCTTTGTGGCCCCAGTGTCCCCCTGGCTGTGTGGCCCCCCTAGCTATGTGGCCCATGTCCCCCTGGCTGTGTGGCCCCTGTGTCCCCTAGCTGTGTGTCCCCTGTTTTACACTGAATGTAGGAGCTGCAGCAGCCAGCATCTATCTCCCCTTCCCCACAGTGCTGCCCCCCTCCCTCCCACCACCATGGAAAGCCCCCCCCCCCCCCCTCACTCACTCTCTCCCCAGCATCAGTGTAATCAGTGAGTTACGGCTTCCGCTTCAGCGCTGATGCTGCATTAGATGACACAGAAGGGGGAGAGAGAGGTAGAAGCGGCCACCCTTTGCGTGGGGATGGGAGGGAGGGGGGCTTTGTGGAAAGCTGCCTGCATTAGCACTGGGTAAGGGGAGAGAAAGAGGCTCCCCCACAATTTCTGGCTATAAGTTGTGAAATTTAGGATTACTCAAGTATAAGGCGCCCCCCCCCCCCCCCCCACACACTTTTATACTTTGAGTCAGTCCTAAATTTCTCAACTTATAGGTGAGTATATCCGGTATGTAATATTCATGTGCAGGTACATCATGTGTTTCTTTTAAATATTTTTACTTGGTTCAGGTTCCCTTTTGATATGCCGCTCAGTGGCAGGAAAATGTCAGGAAAACAGTCGTGTCTCTAACAACAATAATATCCGGGCTCAAGTGTCTCTTCAGATGACCCCCACCCCCCATCCATGGGGGGCCGCATCAGTGAATTAAAAATAAAAGCTAGCATGTGATTAGTTGATGAGGACAAGTAGTACACTTTTTAGTCTTCTTCATGTAGCTCTCTGCTTCCTAACGAGCGGGAATCAAACGGAATAATTGAAAAGCGCACAAGCGGTGCGGAGCTGTCTTTCACAGGATGGAATTGAGGCCGGGATTGAGAAGTCACGGACAAGGTGACTCTTTTGATAACAGATAAGAGGAAGGCGCTATCTTCACACACTTTAATCAACAAGCCAGGCCTGTGGAAGAGAGAGCAGTAATTATCAGGAGTCAGTCTGGCAAGCCTGTCGAGCATTGTGCTGTTCCATGCAGCCTGAGAAATAGTCATTTATTTTTTTATTAATACCGTACTCTCATTATGCAGAGCTAAAATCAAATGGAGTAAGCAGTGTAGCACATGGCAATGTCATTGAAGAAGGTTAAATCTACATAGACAAGTTAGATTTTCCTCAGTTGAAACCAGGGGCTTAAAGAGAATCTGTATTGTTAAAATCGCACAAAAGTAAACATACCAGTGGGTTAGGGGACATCTCCTATTACCCTCTGTCACAATTTCGCCGCTCCCCGCCGCATTAAAAGTGGTTAAAAACAGTTTTAAAAAGTTTGTTTATAAACAAACAAAATGGCCACCAAAACAGGAAGTAGGTTGATGTACAGTATGTCTACACATAGAAAATACATCCATACACAAGCAGGCAGTATACACCCTTCCTTTTGAATCTCAAGAGATCATTGTGTGTTTCTTTCCCCCTGCATCTCTCATGCACTGAAGTTTCAGGCTGCTCGTTTCTTCCTGCAAACAGCTTTGCCCTTGTCTAATTCCTCAGTATGTGAAAGCCCAGCCAGCTCAGAGGACGATTTATCCAGCTTGTAAAAGATAATAGAGCAGAGAAAACCTGCCATAATCTAAATAACACACAGGCAGTGTGCAGAGAGGGGCCTGGAGGGGGGAGATGCATCACAGAACCACAACACTGAAGAACTTGGCAGCCTTCCAGACACAGGCTGACAAGTCTGACAAGAGAGAGATAAGTTGATTTATTACAGAGATTGTGATAGTAGAAAGTGCTGCTGTAAGGCAGAACACATTAGAATAGCTTTTGGAACTTGTAGGATGATAAAAAACAGGATGCAATTTTTGTTACGGAGTCTCTTTAAAGAAACACTGAAATTATGATATAATGCTTTGTATGTATTGTACAGCTAAGAAATAAAACATTAGGAGCAGAGACATGTCTACTATTGTTTCCAGTACAGCAAGAGTTAAAAAAATGCAGTTTTTATCTTTGCAAAAGAGCCACTGAGCTCCACGACTTTCAAAGTCGCAGAGAGCTCTGTCTTCTGAAGCTTATTATCGCAAGTGACTGTCAATGTATTTTCTTTTTCCCTGCAAAGAAGGGCTCAAAAGTTCACTTGCCTGCTCTGTAAAATCATTTAGAATGCTGAGTAGTGTGTAAACTGCAATTATTAGAGAATGATGCAATGTTATAAAAAAAAACCCTGTGTAACTAAAAATAAAAATATGAGACTATTTTCTTTGCTACTAATGTTCTAGTAATTATCTGTACTACACAACCAATTCATTATATCATGATTTCTTTTTTCGCTGCAGTGTCTCTTTAAGTACTGAGGAAACGGCCAGTTCATGTTAGAGGTTTAACGACATGATTACCTAAACTGTAGTATAGTAAAACAACCACAAGATGTCACTGTTTGTAATGTGAGGCAATGATCTCTATGGTATTGTGATTTCCTGTATTCACTCTGTATTTCTCTCTGTTCTGAACTGCTTTGCCTGATGATGGTGTATGGTATATCTCTGCAGGATTTTCTTCAGTAAAGAGTTCTAACTTGTTATACCCAGTGCCTATCTGTGACCACTCTGCTTCATCAGTTCACACTACGACCTGAATG
This sequence comes from Hyperolius riggenbachi, assembly GCF_040937935.1. Classification (NCBI taxonomy): domain Eukaryota; kingdom Metazoa; phylum Chordata; class Amphibia; order Anura; family Hyperoliidae; genus Hyperolius; species Hyperolius riggenbachi. The sequence goes on from NC_090654.1 coordinate 283,224,445, forward strand.
AGGCGGATGCAGAAATGGTGTGGGAAGTGCATACCCACTCCGGAACCAAATTTGCAGGACAGGTGTGTCTGCATTTTGCATGCGGAGAATGAGATCAGCCCAGTGGGCAGTGGAATAGCTAGATATTATGGGGCCCCAAAGCAAAACTTTCATGGGGACCCCCAGGGCTGGATTCGCAACAAGGCACTGTAGGCTCGTGCCTATAGGCGCCTGATGATGGAAAGGCGGCTCACTCCCCACCCCTCCCTCCTTCCCTCCCTATGCAGAGTCCTGAGCAGAGCGTAAATGAGAGGTTACTCACCAAGCTCTTGGAATTCCACTGATGAGATCTCCCTTCACCTGGGGGAACCTCTAGTTACCTAATATTTTGGGTCACCTCTGGCTACTTAATACTGAAAGAACCTCTGGCTAGTGGCTAGCTCATACTAAATGGCACCTGTAGCTACCTACGCCAGGAAAGGAAAGTAAGGGAGGAGTGACAGCTGGGACAGCCAGCACACTTGTAGTGCGGTTCTGCAGGGGTTTGTGGGTTTATGGAGGGCGGAGTCTAGAGTGCCAGGACATCTGTGCCTATAGGCTCCTGCGATGTCAATCCGGGCCTGGGGACCCCAGATCTAGGCACTCTGCCACATGCCCCTACCCTTTGGATATGAGTTGATTGGGCAATTTACATTCTCATGTAATCTACACTGCCTATAGTCCATGGGCACTGAGACAAAGTCAGAGAGTAAATGAAAACAAAAACATTAGTAATAAATACATCAATTATCATTGGGCCCCCTCTGCTCCATGGCCCATAGCAGCTGCTATGGCTGCTATGGCTATTGCTAATTTGCTACGCCCCTGCTAGTCGGAATGATCTGCAGCATTTGTGGTAAAGGGTGCATTCGCGGTCCATTCCGTGAGTGTTACGTTCACGTTCCGATTGATAGTGTGAACGCATCCCATTAATGACACAGGACGCGTTCACCATCTGATTTTAAATTTTTCTGCGTTCCGGAAAACCCAGCGTTTTTCACTGAAGTAAATGGGCCCTTATATGGTTTGGTTGAGAAAAAGACATCTGTGAATCAGGTTCAATCAGAAAAAGAAAAAAGATCACTGTTCTGAACCTGCACTTATCAAAGAGGGGCCCACGGCTTTAGAAGACCCCAAATATTTATTTATTTAAGCATTTATATAGCGCTGACATATTATGCTGCGCTGTACAGAGTATATATTGTCTTGTCACTAACTGTCCCTCAGAGGGGCTCTGGTCCCTACCATAGTCATGCGTCTATGTTTGTATTGTACAAACAATAAATAAAACACCAAAATACTGCACTGATATATAAGTGGGCGATTAAAAGATCAGGTGGTGCGCTACTCCAATCAACCACCAATTCACAATATTCGAAAAATAGCTGCGCTCTGAGATCCTAGCAACCAGTCCTTCCACACAGCTGGTGGCAAAATTGTAAACAAGGCTGTATTCCTCTTCCACAAGAAGGGCAGATAATCCACTTCAGTGAGACATCACCACCACACCCCAAGCAGTGGCCACTCACCGTTAATGAACGACCCTCAGTCAGATGGGTCTTCAGCGCTAATGGTAGCATCCGTGAAGAGTGACATGGATGCGAAAGGGGAGGCGGATGAAACAGCAAAATCAAGCCGACCCGGCGGCCAATGTTTGGGGTGGAGTCCACTAATACTCTGTGCAAATATACCACGGCAATGCTTGTAAGTGTGCAATCTTTTTATCATTAAACTGATTTTACAATTTTACGCTATGGGAGCTCTGGTATGTCTTTTTTGAGGTGAAAAGAACTAGCAACGGCAATTTGGGAGTTGAGGATGAGCATTCCTTATATAGCAGGGGGCGGCCAGATGACCCCAGTCCTCCCCTGTGCGAACGCATTCACAAATTTACCGCAAACATTTGTAAAACGACTGTTCCCAGCAAGCTCCATAGACTGTAAAGTCATTGGGAACTTAATACAAAAACAAAAACAGCCAGATGACAAAAAAGTTTGCATGAAATGCGAATGGCAAACAGCCGAAGTTCGCCGGGAACCGCCTGCCGGCAAACTGTTCGGGCCATCACTATTAATAGGGTTCCCATAATTGAGCAACAGGCAAAGAATGGTGGGAAGGGTGGTGGAGTCTTGGTGATAGATTACTGTAGAGAGGTGAGAGTCTAGTCCATCACTATTAATGGGGTTCCCATAATTGAGAAACAGGCAAAGAGTGGTGGGATGGGTGGTGGAGTCTTGGTGATACATTACTGTACAGAGGTGAGAGTCTAGTCCTTCACTATTAATGGGGTTCCCATGATTGAGCAACAGGCAAAGAATGGTGGGAAGGGTGGTAGAGTCTTGGTGATAGAATACTGTAGAGGTGAGAGTCTAGTCCATCACTATTAATGGGGTTCCCATGATTGAGCAACAGACAAAGAGTGGTGGGAAGGATGGTGGAGTCTTGGTGATAGATTACTGTACAGAGGTGAGAGTCTAGTCCATCACTATTAATGGGGTTCCCATAATCAAGCAACAGGCAAAGAGTGGTGTAAAGGGTGATGGAGTCTTGGTGATAGATTACTGTAGAGAGGTGAGAGTCTAGTCCATCACTTTTGATGGGGTTCCCATGATTGAGCAACAGGCAAAGAGTGGTGGGAAGGGTGGTGGAGTCTTGGTGATACATTACTGTACAGAGGTAAGAGTCTAGTCCAGGACTGAGTGGCAATATTCAGGGCTGGAGATTATGGCGGCAAACATCAGGATTTTACTGGCCTGCTGAGTTCAGAAGGAGCCTATTGAAAGAGGTTGTGGAAGGAACAGAACGCGGAGGTGTCCTGATTCTGAATGCGACGGTTGAAAGAACATTCCAAGTCCAGGCTGACCCCAGAAATGACTGAACGACCTCCGGCAATACGCTCATTTTTATACCGGCATCAAAGTGTCCCTTGAAATGTTAATTAATGTAATCATGGCAGAACCTTGCTCGTTCCCGGCGGAGTCATTGTTCTTCTCAGCGCATAAAGCTCCGACACACAGTGACAAGCTCACTTCTCGGCTTTCAATTCTAATTGGAAAATGGGAGACCTTGTAGAGAGCCGGGAATCAATAGGGTTTTATTTGGTATGCCACTTCTGCTCAGAATCACTAATCTGCCCTCCGCAGCCTGCGCCTTCCTACCAGATGTAATTAATTCATTGTGATAATAAGCAACCTCGTTTACAAAAAATAAAAGATTCCATCTCAAATCCTTGTACAAACCGGAGGGGACGTTCGTAGGGAAAACAAAGAATGTCCTTTGAGGGGTGTCAATGCTGCAAATGTATTAATTAGAAAAAAGAAAATGCCACTTTGGTGGATAAACCTAACAAAGGGCAATTGCCTGCCGCTCTCCCGATACGTGAAATTAAATTGCTCGCTAGTGAAATCTGGAAATTCAATCTGGGAATAATACAAGTGGCTCAACTGACCCCGGCAAGCTTCTGTTTACCAAAAAAGCGGCAAGGCACCCGGTGAGGATTCACATGAGCCTCTTACAAGAAAATTCCAGTCAAGGCAAGTTTTTGTGGAATTTATGTGGGAGAAGTAAGACAAACTCAACGTGAGCGTATGAACAAAAACGAATATGCTGTGTAAGATCTCGTAGGAGCAATAGTAATGTATGTGAGCCACAAGCGCCTGACAGGCGGCGGCACTCTGATGTCAGTGGAGCGCACAGCGCCCCTTCCCTATTGACTGGTCGGTGGACGCGTCCTCAGTACGTGCTCCGCCGTGGTAAGCAATAACCACATGCCTACCGACGTGTCAGCTGACTGCTGACATGCCACCCGCAACTAGGATTGGACAGTTTTGAATTCCGCTTTGCTGATTGGGTGTTGCTAGTATATGTCTATTGTGAGCAGTCTTCGCCCATGATAGCCTTTGGTGGGCTTGTAGCTGAAGAGACGCTCACACTAAGTGCTGTGCAGTCTCTGTGACAGTTCCTTGCAGATTGAGTCCTGTTGTTCCTGATTACTTTGTCTTCTGGCTTCCAGACCCGGCTCATCTCCGACCATGCTTCTAACTGATTACACGCTGCTGAACCGGATTGTTAACTATTTCTGCCTCCCGATCACCGATCCGTCTCCACAGCAGAAAAACCGAAGCGCTCTTACGAGCGGCTTCAGTTTTTCTGCCCAGAAAATTTTCCGCATCCCCCTTGTACTTCCGCTTAGCGAGAAGCACAAGGAGGGGAAAAAAAAAATTCAAGGTGGCCATCTTGTGGCCAAATAGTAAAACTACATCTACCATATATTCCGGCGTATAAGACGACTGGGCGTATAAGACGACCCCCTAACTTTTCCAGTTAAAATATAGAGTTTGGGATATACTCGCCGTACAAGACTACCCCTCTTCCAACGCACACCAAATAAAAATTTTAAAAATCATATACTAGTGCTATGTATGAACAGATACTGGTGCTGTACTGTATGTGGTACCCAGGCCAGTATATAGGCGATTGACTGATTGGATTGGTCAACTCTCCCTCTCCCTCAGTGGATTGGTCAGGTATCCTTGTCTACCTGTTTATCAGAGTGGTATGGAAGAATAGATTGTGCTGTGCCCATAAAACACGCCTCTTTCACCCGTCTGGCCCCGCCCTTGTATCCTATTTACCTCCTTCTCTGCCTCTCAATTCTCGCACATGTGCGCCTGCGCCACTTCACTGCGGTCCTCAGCAGAGAGATCTGAGAGGCGGTAACAGGATAGGGCATATCACCCGGCATCAATGACACCTGGCGTATAAGATGACCCCTGACTCTTCAGAAGATTTTCAAGGGTTAAAAAGTAGTCTTATACGCCAGAATATACTGTACATATTTTTTACATTACAATCTACACATATAATAACATTAAAAATTAAATGTTTATTTCCCACACCAAAATGTTACCCAAATAACATTTTTAAAGGAAAAAAAAATTACAATTAAAAAAAAAAAAAGACAAATAGTGTATACTACGAACATTTTTTTAAATTATAAGCTTGTAAATAGTGAGTAAAATATTGGTGCCATACATTGTGATAGGGACAAAATTTAAATGGTGTCATAACTGAGACAAATGGGAAAATACAATACATAGGTTTTAATTATGGTAGCATGGATTATTTTAAAGCTATAATGGCCGAAAACTGAGAAATCATGATTTTTTTCCATTGTTTTCTTATTAATCCTGTTAAAATGCATTTATAAAAAAATAATTCTTAGCAAAATGTGCCACCCAAAGAAAGCCTAATTAGTGGCGGAAAAAACAAGATATAGATCAATACATTGTGATAAGTAGTGATAAAGTTTTTAGCGAATGAATGGGAGGTGAAAATTGCTCTGATGCATAAGGTGAAAAATCCCCGCGGGCTGAAATGGCTCAAGGAACCGCATGAACGCCGCCTGCCCCGGCCTGTATGACCACGCATACTGGAAATCGATACATCCTCTGGATTGTGTTACTTCTGAATTCTCAGGTGACTGTTATTATATTGCATCACTTCCTAGCCTGTTATATTGCTATCTGCTCAGATTGTATTTGACATCTACCTGCAGGGGTTTAGTTATTGCTAGGCAGGAGTTTTCAGCAGGTGTTAGAACTGGGTTAAAGTGTCAATCATATGTACATACAATCTGTCATATAGCAGGTATCAGGCAAGCCTGACATGCTGATCTTCCAGTGCCCACACACTTATGCTCACATGGCCACAGTTTAAGTGATCTTTTCATCACTGTATTAATGGTTGCCTTAAAGCAGAACTGTAAATTGCTGTGAATCAAACAGGTTCACTTACCTGGCTTCACCAAGTCCGCAGCAGCCGTCCTGTCCTGCGCCGGCCCGGCACGATCCTCCGTTCTCCCGCCGGGTTGCAGTTCCGTTATCGTCGACTTGTAAGTCGACAGCAACTGGGCCTACAAGCTTTCTTCGCGTTCCAGCCCGCAATAGCGTCCTGAGCTATTAGCGCATTACTTATTTAATTGAGCATATTCTACAATCTACATCTTTTTTTTTTTCCTCCACCAAACTTTTATGCATAATTCATTTAGAATAATGTGCTATCAGGTGCATAAAAATGAATATGCCTGTGCAGCCTTTACAAAAAAATGCTGGTTTAGCTTCTTTTTTTTTTAAGTGAATTATGAGGAAAGGCAAAACAGCGTTCAACTAATAACGGAAAAATCCGATACGGCTTTTATTTGATTCATCTTCGAGAAATTCAACAAATCAGTCTGATTGTGAAAGAGAGAAGCCAAATCGTCGGACGTTTTGTCAGAACTTTTACGCCATACGTTAACCAAAAAATGTGAAACGGGCAAGATAGGCGCAAAACACACATATTACAGCTTATCGCGACGTACAGATAGAACAAATATTTATGTTGCAGATTAAATAACGGGGAACTGTGTGATTCTGCAGCTGCGGCGAGGCTTCTTCCATAATACAATGATAATGGAATACAGAGCCTCCATTGTTGACTCTATCTTCTTGCAGATGTGATAACGCTACAATCCCCGCTCTCCGGGGTACGGGAGAAAAATGGGGAAGCGTCGCGCATTGTATTGTGGAATTAGCGAGCCGTTTACTGTCTGCGGCTCGCACAAACCTGCGATAAAGCTGAACGGGAAGCTTTTAAATGCGTCAGCTGTTTGTATTAAAAAGTTTTATATCAGTGGTCCATGTACTGTAAGGCTCAGTTTAAAGCAAAACTCTGGTCTTAGCAACAAAGGGGGCGGGGGAACACAAAATATCCTCTGGATCAATGCAAGAATTTTAAAGAGAGACTGAAGCAAGAATAAATCTCGCTTCAGACCTCAGAGTTAGCAGGGGCATGTGTGCCCCTGCTAAAACGCCGCTATAGCGCGGCTTAACGGGGGTCCCTTCACCCCCAAATCGCCCTCCGTAATGCGGGGGAGCGCTTCCTGGTTGGGGCAGGGCTAACCGCCGCAGCCCTGCCCCACGCGCGTATGTCAGCGCGTATCTCCGCCTCTCCCCCGCCCCTCTCAGTCTTCCTTCACTGAGAGGGGCGGGGGAGAGGCGGCGATGCGCCGCTGATAGACATGACTGGAGGCAGGGCTGCAGCCGTTAGCCCTGCCTCCAGGAGCGACCAAGTCTGCGACCAAGTGTTGCAGTGGGGGGTTTGGGGGTGAAGGGACTCCCGTTTAGCGGCGCGATAGCGGCGGTTTAGCAGGGGCACACGTGCCCCTGCTAACTATGAGCTCTGAAGCGAGATTTATTCTCGCTTCAGAGTCTCTTTAAAGGTGGCCACTAACAGTCCAATTTCTAGTGAAAAATCGTCAGAGCGATCATGAATTCTGATTGTATTTGTCGTAAATAATCTCCATTGATGGACACAATCGATCATGAACGATTATAAAAACAGTCGTCCGATTGGATTTTCGACTAACCAAAATTTGGATTTTCTTGTTGATTGTGATAGATAGGAAGCAAGGATTGGTTCGTTAATGGTGTAGTGAACGATTTCACTTCCGATTAGAACTCAATCTGATTGCTCGAACGATTTTTCGCTAGACATTGGATCGTTAGTGTCCTCCTTAAAGTGAACCTAAACCGAGTAAAATTATTTAAAATAAACACGATGTACCTGCAAATTAATATTACATACTTACCTCGCCGTCGGTTCCTCTCAGAAGCTCACTATTTGCTTCAAACAACGATTCCTTCCAGTTCTGACAAGATTTTGTCAGAAGTGAAATATGGCAATTGCTGTCGGTTATATATCAGTTTCTGTCAGTTATAACTGAAAGGACAGCTGATGTGCAAGGTAAAGTCCATGTTTCCTTATGGCTCATATGGGCGATATTACAGTTTAACAATGTGCTGACTCGGAAGCTGTTACGTGGTCTTTCACCATTTGTATCATGGAGGATGGAGAATTCCATTGATCACAGTGGATAAACAAAGATGGAGTAGAGGGTAAAGAGAAGTAGACTACATGGGAGGTGAGTATGACGTGTGTATGTTTATTTTGACTTTTCATTTTCAGTGCAGGTTTGCTTTAACAAGGAATTTAAACCCAGGATTGAACGTTATCCCAAGCAGTAGCTGATACCTCCTTTCCCACAAGAAATCTTTACCTTTTCTCAAATAGATCATCAGCGAGCTCTGTATGGCTGATATTGTGGTGAAACCCCTCCCACAGTGTGATGTCATGACCATGGTGCTGACATTTCCTGTCTGTGAACCTCATTGCATTGTGGGAAATAACAGTTGTATCCAACTGCCAAGCAACCAGTATCTCCCTCTGTGCATATGTATAGCTATAACAAAAACAACCTTTTAGCCTATCGCATTGTTAGGGGGTATGTTTATAGATAATGGCAGTTGGTGCTGTCTGTGTTTTTTTCATGTCTGCCGGTAGTAAAGATGATCACATGCAGGCTGATTGTGGATCAAACAACATGAACTAATTACATAGCAAATATCAATCATTTCTTGATCTCTCGTCTATTTAATTTATTGATTTATTAATTTTCTCCTTTTTGCCAAAAGTGCAGTCACTAACTTTCTTCTTACAAATATCCAGTATTATTTTTATTATTATTATTTAGCATTTATATAGAGCCGATATCTGCCGCAGTGCTGTGCAGAGTATATTATCTTGTCACTTCACAATCTAGTCCTAAATCTATGTACAGTATGTTTGTGTAGAGTATGTATTGTAGTCTAGGGCCAATTTATGGGGAAGCTAATTAACTTACAGTATCTGTATATTTTTGAGATGTGGGAGGAAACCAGAGTTCAAGGAGGAAACCCACACAGACACGGGGAGAACATACAAACTCTGTCAGTGATCAGCAAGGCGCTGCTGCTCTAGAGTTGCACAAGTCATCCTATGGGATTACTCTCACCGCAGTGATTGCAGCGCGGTTTTGATTATCACCGATCGCAAATGTGCTGCACGCAGCATTTTCCTGGCAATTGCATTGCAATCAGGCAACTGGCATTGTTTACAAGGGAATGAAGATGGCAACCTCCGTATTCCTGTCATGTCACGTTCCCTTTAACCACTTGAGGGCCACGGTGTTACACCCCCCTAGTGACCAGGCCATTTTATGCTAAATTGGCCACTGCGGCTTTAAGGGCTCGGTGCAGGGCCGTACAAAACAGCACACAAGTGATTCCCCCCCCCCCCCCCTTTCTCCTTTCTCCCCACCAACAGAGCTCTCTGTTGGTGGGGTCTGATTGCTCCCCAAATGTGTTTTTTTTTTTAAATAAATATTTATTAGATTATTTTTTACATAAATTTAACTATTTTCTTATTTATTTTATATCCCTCCCTCCCTGTAGATCGCAGCTCTGTACAATGTCAATAGGCGGTGGTTTTGCCGTCTAACAGTCTCCGAGTGGCGATCGCCGCTGGGAGACTGAAGGCGGGGCGGAGCTCCATCATTCATGCAGAGATGCGCGCAATCTCCTGCAATCCCTTCCCACAGCCATTCACGCCAATGGCGTGGCGTGGTCCTGGGGCTGCCGCCTCGTTCACGCCAATTGGCGTGCAGCAGTCGGCAAGGAATTAATTCTAAAAGGGCGGACGTGCTCTCTAGCTCCCAAGGTAAGGATGCAAAAGCATGTCTACGCTCTATACCTTCCTCCCCCTGATTCTCTTTTGTATAGTTCCTGTTAGGCATGGTTCCTTAGAAAGTCCTTTCTTCCCTCCTTCCATTGCCCGTGAGCTATATAAAGAGGCAATAGTTGCTTTTGTGCTGACGAAGTGAATGCAAACACACATTACAACACAGATAAAATGACTAGAAATCTATATATATATATATATATATATATATATATATATATACATACAATCAGACATAGTTACATAGTTATATGAGTTGAAAAAAGAAATATGTTCATCGAGTTCAACCAAAGAACAAAGTACAACTCCAGCCGATGGTAAAATATTGCTATTAAATTTAATATTAATTATCTTCTATATATATAAAATCGGATGTATGTGTGTGTGTGTGTGTGTGTGTGTGTGTGTGTGTGTGTGTGTGTGTGTGTGTGTGTGTGTGTGTGTGTGTGTGTGTGTGTGTGTGTGTGTGTGTGTGTGTGTGTGTGTGTGTGTGTGTGTGTGTGTGTGTGTGTGTGTGTGTGTGTGTGTGTGTGTGTGTGTGTGTGTGTGTGTGTGTGTGTATAGTGTGTGTGTGTGTGTGTGTATAGTGTGTGTGTGTATAGTGTGTGTGTGTGTATAGTGTGTGTGTGTATAGTGTGTGTGTGTGTGTGTGTGTGTGTGAGGTGATCAAATTTCAGCCTTTCATTTTAAATGGGAAAATGTAAACTGTAGCCATTCTTAGGCCACATACAGACATCAGACCATAGTCTTTGGAAAAAGAAAGATCACAGTCCAATCTTACCACCCTTCATGTAGTATGAGAGCCATACTCTACACAGTCTTTTCTATGGAGCTGAACTCCACATCAGAAAAAAAATCTTGGCAAGATGCTGCACACACAGATGCTGTACAGACACAAAAGATCAGTATCTGCAAAAGATCTGTTCCTGCCAAAAATCCATTCCTGCAAATTGCAATGATAGTCTATGAGATCTGCAGATCATCATACACACATGATTTAACTGACATTCATCTGCAGATCTGCAGATCTGAAAATCCATCCTGGTGGATCTGATCTGCAGATGAATGTCAGTTAAATCATGTGTGTATGATGATCTACAGATCTCATAGACTATCATTGCAATTTGCAGGAATGGATTTTTGGCAGGAACAGATCTTTTGCAGATACTGATCTTTTGTGTCTGTACAGCATCTGTGTGTGCAGCATCTTGCAATTATTTTTTTCTGATGTGGAGTTCAGCTCCATAGAAAAAACTGTGTAGAGTATGGCTCTCATACTACATGAAGGGTGGTAAGATTGGACTGTGATCTTTCTTTTTCCAAAGACTATGGTCTGATGTCTGTATGTGGCCTTAGACTGTTAATCGCAGGGTTCTCAAACTTGCCACACTTGGTCACTAGGTGAATACGATTAAGATTCAAGAAAGTGGGTGGAGCCTACAACAGCCAATCAAAATTCACCTATTGATTTTCAAGGGGAATATTTAAACTGCTGCTATTCTTACACTTTTAATGGCAGAGGCTTCAAACTTGCTACAGTCGGTCATTGGGTGACTGGGGTCAAAGTTCACCAAAGGGGCGGGGCCACATACAGCCAATCAGATTTCCTTGGTGGATAAACTGCTTCCATTCACACATTTTTGATGCCTAGAACCTGACAGCTCACAAACCTGGTCATTGAGTGACTGTGTGTCAAGGTTACAAAAAGTAGGCGGAGCCAAAACAACTTTTTTACTGGGAAAATATAAACGGCAGCCATTCTTACACTGTTAATGGCAGGGTTCTCAAACTTTGCACAGTTGGTCATTGGGTCACAGATTAAGATTTTGGAAGGTGGGTGGAGCCTACAACAGCCAATAAAAATTCCCCTTTTGATTTTCAAAGGGAATATTTCATCTGCTACCATTCTCTTGTACTGGTAAAAGCAGATGCCTGAAACCTGGTACAGTTGGTCACTGGGTGACTAGGGTCTAAATTCAGGAAGGGGTCGGAGCCACAAACAGCCAGATTTGTTTATTTTTCAATGGGAATATACAAAGTATTGATACCAAGGACCCCAAAGCTGATAAACTTGATAATTGAGTGACTGTATGTCAAGGTTAGAAAAAGTGGGCGGTGCCAACAACTTCATTTTTTACATTGCAGGGTTCCCAAACTTTACACAATTGACCACTGGGTGACTGGGATGAATATTCAGAAATGTGGGTGGAGCCTACAACAGCCAATCAAAATGTACCTATTGATTTTCAAGGGGAATATTCACATTGCTACCATTCTTACACTGTTAGTGGCAGAGGCCTCAAACCTGATACAGTCAGTCATTGGGTGACTGGGATCCAAATTCACTAAAGGGGTGGAGCCACAAACAGCCAATTAGATTTGTTAGATTTCAGCCATTCTGTTATTGCCAGGGTTCTCAAACATGACACAGTTGGCCACTGGGTGACTGTGACTAATATTCAGATAAGTGGGTGGAGCCTACAGCAGCCAATCAAAATTCACCTTTTTATTTTCAAGGTGAATATTTACTTTGCTGCCATTAATGGCAGAGGCCTAACATCTGCTACAGTCAGTCACTGGGAGACTGAAATTGAAATTCTGAAGGGAGTGGGCCAATAACAGTCAATCAGATTTGTTTAATTTCAATGGTAAAATGCAACTTATTGATGCCAAAGACCCCAAAGCTCATAAACTTGGTCATTAAGTGACTGTATGTCAAAATTAGAAATAGTGGGCAGACAAAAACAACTAACTTTTTACATGGGGAAATGTAAACTGCAGCTTTTCTTACACTGTTAATGGCAGGGTTTTCAAACTTCACACAGTTGGTCACTGGGTGACTAGGATTAATATTCGGAAAAGTAGGTGGAGCCTACAAGAGCCAATCAAAATTCACCTATTGATTTTCAAGGGGAATATTGAAACTGCAGCCATTCTCACACTGTTAATAGCAGAGGCCTCAAACCTGCTACAGTCAGTCGCAGGGGCGTAGCAATAGGGGGTGCAGAGGTAGCGACCGCATCGGGGCCCTTGGGCCAAAGGGGCCCCGAAGGGCCCTTCCTCAATTACAGTATTAGCTCTCTTTTGGTCCTGTGACCATAATAATTACTTCTATAGATACTTTGAATAATGGTAATCATAAACCACCTTCTCCCCATCCCCTTCTTGCACCTCTGCCACTGTAGTTGCCATTGGCAGGTTTTGGTGCGCGGAATCAATTGTTATGTATAGAGTGCTTGGGGGGCCCCAATGTAAAACTTGCATCGGGGCCTGCAGCTCCTTAGCTACGCCACTGGTCAGTCGTTAAGTGTTTGGGGTTCAAATTCAGTAAAGGGGCGGAGCCAAAAACAGCCAGATTTCTTTGCTGGATAAACTGCTTCCATTAGCACAATTTTGATGCCAGGAACCCAAAAACTCACAAACTTGGTCATTGAGTAGTGACTGTGTGTCAAGGTTACAAAAAGTGGGTGGAGTTAAAAACAGATTTTTCTGGGAAATTGTAAACTGCATTCCTTCTTCACTGTTAATGGCAGGGTTCTCAAACTTAGCATAGCTGGTTACTGGGTGACTGGGATTAATAATCAGAAAAGTGGGTGGAGCCTAAAAATGCCAATCAAAAATCACATGTCGCTTTTCAAGGAGAATATTAAAATTGCTGCCAATTGCACTGTCAATGGCACAAGCCTCAAACCTGGTACAGTTGGTCATTGGGTCACTGAGGTTCGAATTCAGAAAAGGGGACAGAGCCACAAACAGTGAATCAGATTTGTTTCATTTCATGGGAAAATACAAGTTATTGATGCCAAGGACCCCAAAACTCACAAACTTGGGCATTGAGTAGTGACTTTGTGTCCAGGTTACAAAAAGTGGGCGGAGCCAAAAACAAATTTCACTGGGATAGTGTAAACTGCAGCCCTTCTTACACTGTTTATTTCAGGGTTCCCAATCTTTGCCCAGATGGTCACTGAGTGACTGAGATATTCAGGGAAGGGGGTGGAGCCTATAATAGCCAATCAAAATTCACCTGTTGATTTTCAAGTCGAATATTTAAATTGCTGCCATTTTTACACTGTTAATAGCAGATGCCTCAAACCTGCTACAGTTGGTCATTGGGTGACTGGGGTTCAAATGTTGGAGAGGGGTGGAGCCACAAACAGCCTATCTGATTTGTTTAATTTCAATGGGAATATACAAATTACTGATGCCAAGGACCCCAAAGCTCACAAACTTGGTCATTAAGTGTTTGTGTGTTAGGGTTAGAAAGTGGGCGGAGCCAACACCAATCAAATACATACCCGGGCAACGCAGGTTCATCAGTGGGTGGAGACAAATACAAATTTCACTGGGAAAATGTACACTGCAGCCATTCTGTTAATGGCAGGGTTTTTAAACTTTGCACAGTTGGTTACTGGGTGACTGGGATTAATATTCAGAAAAGTGGGTGGAGCCTACAAAAGTGAATCAAACTTCACCTGTTGCTTTTCAAGGGGAATATTTAATTGCTACCATTCTTGAACTGTTAATGGCACAAGCCTCAAACCTGGTACAGTTGGTTATTGAGTGACTGGGGTTCAAATTCAGAAAAGGGGGTGGAGCCACACACACTCAATCAGATTTGTTTCATTTCAATTCAGATTATTGATACCAAAGACCGCAAAGCTCACAAACTTGGTCAGTGAGTAATTGTGTGTTAGGGTTAGAAAAAGTAGGCGGAGCCAACACCAGCCAAATACATACCCGGGCAACGCCGGGCAATCAGCTAGTTTACTATAAAAGTGTAAAATACCAATATTAATCATTTCAGCCCGCGGGAATTTTTCACCTTCTGCATCTGAGCAATTTTCACCTCCGATTCATTCGCTAACAACTTTATCACTACTTATCACAAGTTATTGATCTATATCTTGTTTTTTCTGCTACTTATTAGGCTTTCTTTAGGTGGTACAAAATAATTGAAAAAAATGTATTATTTCTCAGTTTTTGGCCATTATAGCTTTAAAATAATCCATGCTACCATAATTAAAACCTATGTATTTTATTTTCCCGTTTGTCTCGGTTATTACACCATTTAAATTTTGTTCCTATCACAATGTATGACGCCAATATTTTGCATTTTTTTCAGTTTTGCGTCCATCACTATTTACAAGCTTATAATTTAAAAAATGTTCGACCCCAGTAACAGATAGACCCCCATAACAGACCCCAGTAACAGACAGACCCCCATAACAGACCCCAGTAACAGACAGCACTCCATTTAGGAAGCGAAACGCAATGAGGATCGCAGGGACATCAGAAAGTGTATAGAATGCATTGTGATTCACTATTTATTTATTTGTTGTTTTTTTTTATACATGTCCCTATTTTTATTTATTTTTCCCTACCCCCCTCTTTCCCTCCCCCCGCCAGCCAATGACAGCGATCGTTTAACATCCCTTCCTGATGCCTAACTATAACGTTTGGGGGAAGACCTGGGAGGGGGGAGGGGCAAGCAGCACTTTTCACAGCCCTGGGGGGAGCGCCGGCAAAACAGTGCAAAACGGAGCAGGGAAATTTGGGTGTACCATGTGCCGCCATAGGCTGTGAGGTGAATTACGCCTGTAGCATTACTCGGACAGTAATTTGGGCGCCGCCAAAAAACAGTGTAATTCATCCGCCAGCAATAGCAGCTAAATTACATATTTACCCCGGAGTCCATGTCAGCCTAGAGGGAGGTTAGTAATAAATGCCGCAGGGACTTTTGCAGGAACAGGGTCAGACATTTTTCGGTTTTACCCTGCGCCCAAATGTTTTCATGTATGCAGTGCCTGCCCTGTGTGCTGCAGGAAATGGCTGATGAAGGGGCTACTGACCAGGTACATTAAAAGTCATTTATTTGATATCAGCCAATTAAAGAGCTCTGCTCTACATAATTTTAGAAAAAAGAAAAAAAAAACTCACGCTCTAGTATTGAGGGCTGCCCAGACTAAGAATTAATTTACATCTGGAGTGTGGCTTTAATAACCGTCCGCTTGCGTCTTTCGGTATCCCAAGATAAACGCTCTTTTGATGATTTTACAATGAACTTTCGCAGCTCGGAGCTCAGCGATGCCCTCGTCTCGCCATTCATTAGCGGCGTGGAGGAGGCAGCCGGGATATTTATAACTTAAGACGATTCTTTCATCTCATCATCCTGAGTTTCTTTTCCCGTCGAACGAACATGAAAATAATGATTACATTTTCTCCCTTCTTTCCCAAAATAGGTTCTTTTCTAAACTTCAAATAAAATCCGATGTCAAAACACACAGGCTCGGAAAAGGTTGCGTTCTCCCTCCCTTAATAACATTTATTTTGACTTTCTCAGCTGTGAATTCAAAGGAAATTAGAAATGCTCCCTAATAAAAAAACAAAACAAAACAAAAAAAACCCTCAGTCTATCAAGGGGGGATCGCTGCGCGCCGCCGACACCCGCTGGGCAATCTCTGGCGCTCGGTGTACAAAAAGTATTGGATGAGTGAAACGATTCATTAGACACGAGCATGACCCGTGTAATTGTATGTTTCATCGTGTTAAAGAACTATGCGAAATTATGTAAGGAATAAGTGAAGGAGCCCTGCAGGGGGCGCTGGCGTCACCGTTCAATCATCACTGAATCATTTTTACATTGGAGCCAGTGTAATAAAGGGAAGTCTGTCTTTAGCTTGAGTGAACAGATGAAAGCTGAAATCAGGCTCGCAGACCGCTGGAGTGCTTCCTTGGTCAGATGAGACCAATAATTTGGGCTTTTGTGCAAGTTTAAAGAGGAACTTTAACCAAGAATTGACCTTCATCCCAATCAGTAACTGATACCTCCTTTCCCATGAGAAATCTTTACCTTTTCACAAACTGATCATCAGGGGGCGCTGTATGGCTGATATTGTGGTGAAACCCCTCCCACAGTGTGATGTCATGACCATGGTGCTGACAGTTTGCTGTGTATAAACCTCATTGCATTGTAGGAAATAACAGCTTTTTTCTAACTGCCAAGCAAGCAGTATCTTCCTCTGTGCATAGAACTCACAGTAACGAACATTCCGTACAGATCACCTGGCAGAACTAAAGATGTCACCACTTGTGATAAATTGCTGAATGTAAATCAGGGAGAGTAGAGATTTTACAATGGGCAAACACTGGCTAATCTATAAATGAATTGTGTAAAAAATAAGCAATTTTATACAGTTGCTCCGAAGATATCGGAGGGGATGGATAAAAACTTGCTTTACTTACCTGGGTCTTCTTCCAGCCCCTAGAAATTACACGTGTCCCCGCGCCGGAAGCTTCGGTCTTCTCTCGTCTTCTGCAGGCAGCCCCTGAAGGTAGTACTGTGCAGGCTGTGAGGGATACGTGACTTCTAGGGGGCTGCGAGAAACCCCAGGTAAGTAAAGCTAGTTTTTATCCATCGCCTTGGAGATTATTTGAAGCAGATCTAAAGCCACCCTGAAAAAAGTTAGATACTCCCCTATGAAGAGAAAAGGATCTGGATGCCCTCATTCCACTGTTGTCCCCCCTAGAGGGGTCCTAAAAAGATTTCGGAAGCATCCCAGAGTGCTTTTGAAGATGGGCCCATCCACATTGCACATGCGAACACTCACGCTTGCGCAGTATGGACCTGCTCACTTTTGGAATTACTTGGGTCGTGAATACTTCAAAAGTCTTCATGAGGACTCCAGAAGGCATATTCGACCAGTTGGTCACAAGTTGGTTGGTTGAAGACATGGGTGGACCTAGAAGTTCAAAAGAGGAGTCCGCACACAGGCTTACTGAAACAATGTGCATTTATTGTCCCGTCACACACTTGCAATATATGTCAGACCTGCAACGCCAACGATAGTTTCGGGGCCACTAAGGGTCCCCTTTGTTAAGGCATGTAGCAGAAAGACATTATGTCTTTCTGCTACATGCCTCGAAGGCTATTGTTATGCCCATGCCATTACGCTATTTAGCGGGCAGCTGTGATTAAATTGTTATGTATCATATTATTCTTAGTGAGAATCTTAGGGTTAGGAATCACCAGGGGGATCTTAGGGTTAGGCACCACCAGGGGGGATTTAGGGTTAGGCACCACCAGGGAGGTCTTAGGGTTAGGCACCACCAGGGGGGTTTAGGGTTAGGCACTAGAGTTGTCCCGAACGGTTCACGCGCAAACTTATTCGCGCAAACATTTCTGGTTTGCATTTGCGATCGAACGCGAACTTTATGCGAGTTCGACCCGCCCCCTATACTACATCATTGGGCTAAACTTTGACCCTCTACATCACAGTCAGCAGACACATGGCAGCCAATCAGGCTGCACTCCCTCCTGGAGGCCCCCCCCCCTTCCTTATATAAGGCAGCAGCGTCAGCCATGATCTCACTCTTTCTGCTGCTGTAGTAAGAGAAGGGAGAGGGGCCTGCTGCAGAGATAGGGAAAGCTTAGTTAGGCTCTTGTAGCTTGCTGCTAGCTGATATTTGTTGTTGAAAAGCACCACAAAAAGAGCTCTTTTCAGAGCTAATGTTCTTGTGAAGGGACAGCTGCACATTGTATTGTGTAATACCAGTCCGTGCATACCTGTAACTGCACCTGTGACCGCACATTGTATTATATACCAGCAGTCAGTGCATTCATTTTCACTGGACCTGTGTGACTGCACATTGTTCTACCAGCAGTCACTGCATACATTTTACTGCACCTGTGTGACTGCACATTGTTGTACCAGCAGTCACTGCAACCTTTTCACTGCACCTGTGTAACCGCACATCGCATTAGTCAAGTCAGTGCATACCTTTCACTTCATCCCCCCCAATATGGACAAAACAAGAGGCAGAGGCAGGCCACCCGGCAGGTCTGTTGAAGGTCATGCTGTTGTGATTGCATGCGGCCCTCGACAGTGTTCAGAAGAAGGCACGTGCCATCAACCCCCAATATTGTCAGGAAGTAGTTGACTATTTAACACAGAACACCTCATCTTCCTCAGCTTCCGAATGGAAGCGTGACATATCTTCCTCCTCCTGCTCTGATTTTGGCACCCCACTTAACACTCCCTCGGCAGCCATCACCAAAGTGCCATAATCCCAGGGCTCAGCGGTGTGGACATTTTTGTGTGTGTCTGCCTCAGATGAGAGCAATGCCATCTGTACTCTCTGCCACCGAAAATTGAGCCGTGGAAAGACCAAGACCCATGTAGGGACAACTACCTTACGAAGGCACATGATTACAAAGCACAAACTGCAATGGGATGACCACCTGAGGAAAAGCAGCACACAAAAGCAAAGCCACACACCGCAGTGTAAGATACCATCACGCAATTATTTCTAAAAAAAGCAATATCCAAAGTGTCACGTGATGTTGAAAGGCAAGTGGTGTCATCTCTGACTCTGGCACACAGCGTTGGGTCAAGGGTCCATTTGACCACGGATGCCTGGTCTGCAAAGCACGGTCAGGTCTGCCCAAAGACCCCACACACAGCATCTCTGCCTGCACGCCATGTGACTGCCTGCCCCAAGACTAAGTCGGTCCCCAAACAGCATCTCTGCCTGCAGGCCGCTTGACTGCCTTCTTTGCCACCACCAACAGGGTCCAGGACTCCAGGTGGATTCCTGAATTCGCTATGATAATTTTTCTGGTGCGTGTACATGCCTGCCTAATTTTTCTGGTTGCACTGCGGCTGCAACAACAAAACAAAACAAAGGCATATACATGTGTCAAATGACTCAAATCCCCTTCCTGATTGTTACCTTGCCGCGGTGAAAGGGCTTGCGTATCACAATGAAGCAATGACCGCTGGCTATATGAGTGTGTTGGGGAGGGGGGGGGGGGGCACACCTGACTCACGAAGATAGATAATAAGGTCGTTGCTTCATTGTGGACAGACCAAATTCGACCAGCTGGACACTCAGTCACTGTTCTGTCATTCAGCTACCTCAGCCCGACCATATGGGCTTTAAAAAACCGCCACGGCCTGCACTCTCACCATGGTGCGCACCAGTCCAGCATGGTCGGTCGTCACTACACAAACAGCTGTTTGCGGTGCATTACACAGTGAGTTTAGTCTGTCATTGTGAAGCAGTACACTAATTACACTACCTTAATGATGTATACACATGCAAGGTGTTTGAAAGCACTTTAGGCCTGCAATTTAGCAATGCAATGTGATTTCTGCCCTTAAACACTGCTGTGCGTCAAATCTGGATTTTTCCTCCGGGCTTTTGGTGTGTATCCCATTCCGCCATGCCCCCCTCCAGGTGTTAGACCCCTTGAAACATCTTTTACATTACTTTAGTGGCCAGAATTAGTGTTTGTAGTTTTGAAAGTTAGCCCGCCCAGTCTATGGCGTTTCGTGAAGTTCGCACAAACGAAGTTCACCTTCGAGATTTGCAAACCTAAAATCGGAGGTTCCAGACAACTCTATAAGGCACCACCAGGGGAGTCTTAGGTTTAGGCACCACCAGGGGGGTCTTATGATTAGGCGCCACCATGGGGGATTTAGGGTTAGTCACCACCAGGGGAGGTCTTAGGGTTAGGCACCAGCGGGGAGGTCTTAGGGTTAGGTACCACTAGGGTTTTTTTTAGGGTTAGGCAGTAGCACCACCTGGGGAGGGTTCTGTGTGAGAGTAGGGAGAGGTTAGGTTATTGTCAGGTTGTAGACTCCTGACCCTGTCACTCCATGTAAGCCAATGGGAACGGCTTACAGGAATGACAGGGCCAGGAGCCAAAGAAAACTGCTCCTGCCCAGCTCACAGTGCTCTGCTGTCATAGAGGCGGCAGGGCATCACATTGCGGCGGGGGCAGAGCGGCGGGGACGGGCGGGGGAGCGCGGTCAATGGGACGTAGAGCTTACGTCCGGTCAGGACCGCAGCGCCCTCTGCCCGCCGTAGATTTATACTGCGGCGGTCCGCAGGTAGTTAACGTTGCGCCTAAATTGTTGTTTAACGTTATTGTTATTTAACATCGCGCCTAAATTAGCATGTAACTTCTGCAAATATATCCCCCCCCCCCCCCACTACTGCCCCTAAAAACTGCCCTGGTCGGGCCCCAGAGCCACAGGCCCCTTAAGGCTTTTCCCCCCACGGGCCCCACTGCAGCTGAGCATAGTCATATGCCAGCACAAAAAAAGTCTTTCGCTGCCTTTAAAATGCTGTTGAAACCTCTACAAACGCTCTGCTGTGCATGACACAAAAAAAAATAAAAAATGAGAACCTGTGAATTATAATCCCACAGTGCTGACAAGCATCAGTTTAGTCTCATTTGCTAAGTGAGAAGCAATATCTTGCGTCGTGTCTGCAGAATCTCGTGTTTCGCACGTTCCTCTGCAGGGATTTGTAGCGCGGTGTTTGTAGCTGACAGCTGTTGCACGCGGCACAATCTCCCAGGAACACAAGCCTGCGGAACTAAGCAGATCTTCTAAACCCGAGCTCTATTCTGGGCCGCAGAGAGATATGTCAGCGTCGTATCATGTCAACGCTCTGCACTAACGCCATAGCATGGTGGGGGAAAACACTTCAATGGGCCTGACAGGCGAGATTTCCCTCCAGCAACCAACGGCATCGCTGCTTGTCAACTATTACTCGAATCGGCAGTTCTGTAAGTGCCTGCCGCAGTTAAAAGTTGCAGTGTGCTTGTTATTCGAAATCACCACAAAGATTCCAATCTTTTTTTTTTTTCCTTGAGATATCGCAAAAGGAACTAAAAAGGACCTTTGAAAAATAGAAAAGTCATCAAACACTAGTTTGATATGCAAAAAAAAGTATAGTAATCTAATTTTTTACATTTGTCTTTTATTAATTTATTTAAGAACACCAAAACTTTAAAGAGGAACTGCAACCACGGATTAAACTTCATCCCAATCAGTAGCTGGTACCCCCTTTCCCATGAGAAACCTTTACCTTATCTCAAATAGATCATCTGTGTGACCAATATTGTGGTGAAACCCCGCCCACAGTGTGATGTCATGACCATGACCCTTAGGCCTCGTTTACATCATGGGGCGCAGGTGGCTGTGCGATCGGAACACAACGCATACAATCGCACGCCATCTGCGTTACTATGCACTGCAGATCCCATTCACTACGAACTGCTCGCCTGCGAACACCTATGGGTAGCCTGGCACTGTACTACTTCCGGGGCGCAATATCCAGCAGTAGTAGTGCCCTAGCCCGGACGTGTTCACTAGTGCGCATGCCCTGGCACAGGGGTGCGAGTCCTTGATGTCACGAAGTGTGCCCGGCCACAGGCGCACGATCAAGGACCGCCGGGCCAGGGTATGCGTACTAATGAAAGCGTCTGGGCCAGGGCATGCGTTCTACTGTGGGTCATTGTGACCCGGAAGTAGTACACTACCCAGGCTGCCCATAGACTAGCCGTTTGCCTACATCACTACCTGGCAGAACTAAAGATGTCGCCAACAGTGATAAATCTCAGGATGTAAATTGGGGGAGGAAAGATTGTACAATGGGCAATCACTGACTAAATAATCTATAAATGAATATTGTAAACAATAAGCGATTGTATTCATTATGTTATTTTTACTACAGCTTCTCTTTTCAGCTTCGCACTTGAAGTGGGCCACAACTTTAAAGAGGAACTCCAGTGAAAATAATGTAATAAAAAAAGTGCTTCATTTTTACAATAATTATGTATCAAAAGAAAGAGATCCCGCCTCACCGATAGCTGGGTGAAAAAGTCTCTGTTTATTGATCTCATCAGTAAGTGTACAAAAGTTAAAAAAGCTGACGCGTATCGGAGCTCAAGGCTCCTTAATCATAAATCATAAATGATTTAGTCTGTGTTTGCCCATTGTAAAATCTTTCCTCTCCCTGATTTATATTCTGACATTCATCACATGGTGATATTTTTACTGCTGGCAGGTGATGTCACTGGAAGTAGCTGCTGCTTGCTTTTTTGGCAGTTGGAAACAGCAATAAACAGCTATTTACCACAATGCAAAGAGGTTCACAGACAGGAAACTGCCAGGACCATGGTTCTCACAGTTTCCTGTGGGAGGGGTTTCACCACAATATCAGCCTTACAGCGCCCCCTGATGATCCGTTTGTGAAAAGGAATAGATTTCTCATGGGAAAGGGGGTATCAGCTGCTGATTGGGATGAAGTTCAATTCTTGGTTACGGTTTCTCTTTAAATTTAAAAGCATGGTAGGAGAGAGTAGTCATCTCAGTTCTAACTGTCCTCTCGCCGTCTCTGGATCCCCCTCCGCTCCCAGCTCCTAAAAGTATTTCTCCTGCAGGCTCTCAAGAAGTTTACCGATAGTTGGCCAAGTGATTATAAGTCGGGCATGCGCAAATTGTGAGCCGTGCGTGCCCAGCCATGTATCATATGTGTCACTATAAGTATTTTGCTTTTGCTTTTTACACTTTAATGTGATGTGGGCGTGGTTATAAGCAGTGGCGTACCTAGGGAATTTGCCACCTGGTGCTGATTATTTACAGACCCCACCCCCCAAACAATCACTTTTGTTGATGGGAGAGTTGACGGGTTGGGGCGCCGAGTGTGTCACTGCAAATCTTGGGGGCTTTTTGGAGGGAAACGGAGTCATTAGGATGTGGACGGAGCTAACCATTATGAAACTCTGTACTCTATACAGTTCTGCAGAAGATATCAGTGCCACTGGCTTCCGCAAGAGCAACATTATTGATTAATTACTCTGATCAGGATAAATAATCAATAGCCTAGGGCACTCTGGTATAACAGCAGCCAGTGCACATGGCAACTTCTGAAGCACTAAACACATCGTGCCATCTCTCCCTGCTAATGTCCTAGCTGCAGCACAGCAATCATTCTCTCTACTCACCCTGCTGCTCTGCACTTTCACTCACTGCAGCAGGCTGTGTGTAGAGAGGGAGGAGACACATTGCCTACGGGACAGGAAGGGGGAGGGGTGCTACTTCTAGTGCAGGAAGTAGTACAGTCCCCTGCCCTGCCTGCTGCTATTTTCCCAAATGTTGCCCAAACTATGAGAAAAGGTCACAGGTGGAAGAACACAGTGACTGAGCACCACAGCGGCACCTCTAGCCATGGCTACACCCGGTGCTGTGAGCACCTGCAGCCCTATGGTAGGTACACCACTGGTTATAAGCCCTTATCCATCATTCAATACTCTTGGGCTGCCAGCTGCCCACTCTCTTTATCTCCTGATGATGATGCAAGATTGTGAAACTGGTCAGGAAGGAGATGGACACCTTTTGCCTTTTCTACCTGTTGCTGGCTAGCCCACACGTGCAATTTGATATCGAGGTACCCATGTTCTGGGCCCCGGATGTAAGTGTTTTTCTCCTTTATTTTATGTTTAATTTTTATTAAACCAGCCTGCATTTAGTACTGCCGTTTGTTTTTTATGTGTGTACCAATGATACTATATGGTTACTGATGGGAGAAGAGTACCTTAACCCTGAGTTTGGCGGACCCATAGAATCATCTTGAGCTTTCCATACAACCTTAAGGTGGCCAGATGACTTGGCGGCCGATCGATCATCCAATTTGATTATTATAATCGAATCGGATGAAAATTGGTGCCACCAAGTGCATGCCCAACCAAATGGAACGAATCGGGACAGAAATTGGTCGCATTGCCTTTTGCGCATGCCGCAAGATGTCGGGCCGAAGTTGGTTGGTCAGTACGGCGGGTGATTTCGGGAACGAGCGACGAAACCTCCGCTGATGCCGCGCGCAATGTATAATTGTGTGTGCATTTATACATTACCTGTCCGGTACCAGCCTCCACGCTTTGACCGTCCATCTCGCCGGGTTCAGCATACATACTAGTGGCACATAGCGTCTGACGTCAGACGATATGCGCCGCTAGCGTGTACATGTGTATGTGGCTATGTGGCTGCACTGGCAAGATGGACTGTCACCGCACGGAGTCTGGCACCGGACAGGTAATGTATAAATGCACACACACATGGGGGGGGGGGCATCTATACATTAGGGGGGCAGCGGTGGGGAGGATGCGGCGGTGGGGAGGACGCGGCGGGCTCAGCCGATTCCTTGAAGATTTCATGCTGAAATAGGACGGGAATCGGCCTGTAGTTTATGGGCAGCTTCAACCAAGAGACAAATTTATCTCTAATCAGATTCGATTAGAGATAAATTTGTCTCTTTGTCAAATCTGCCCATAATCGTCAGGTCTATGTCCACCTTTATAGTGTAAGTTGTATGTGGCAATTTAGTCCAGAATGCTGCTGCCAGATTGCTAACAAACCAGCCTCGCCACTGTCACATTACACCGATTCTTCGCTCACTGCACTGGCTACCAGTAGAATGGAGAATACTCTTCAAGATTGGACATTCAAATCCCTGCACAATCTGGGCCCTGGATACATGAAGGACTTGCTGAAGCTGCACCACACCTCTCACAACCTCAGATCAGCAGGATCTATAGACTTGGTCACTCCCAGAGTGCACCTCAAAACTTTTGGAGTCAGAGCTTTCTGACATGCTGCCCCTACTCTTTGGAACTCCCTTCCACACCCAGTAAAGACAGCCGCTTTTCTGGAGTTATTCAGATCCAGACTGAAAAGCCACCTGTTTAGCCTGGCATTTGTAGAATTCTTCCTCTGTACCACAATTTACCAATCAACCAATTACTGGTCTGAGCCATGCTTATGTGCTTTGAGTCCTACGAGAGAAAAGCGCTTTACAAATGTTGTTTGTAGTTGATTTGCTTTACCATAACGCTAGGTATTCAGACAAGATGAAATCGCTAGTAAAACGGTCCAGTGTGAATGAGGCCTTTGATGCATTGCGTTACAGTTTTGCCGCAGGGTCACATTACACCAATGAAAGTCCATAGGGCATTTCATACTTGCACAGTTCAATGCACCGGAAGTCCTCAATCTGCCGCGTGGATAACACCGGAGCATCCGCACGATAGTGGCCAGCATGTGCGGTGACGGCGGCGACCGGAAGTCATGTAAGTATGTGGCACTGCTGATATTTTAAACTGTTCGCCGCTCGCACTCGTGTCCTGCATACGCGGAACCGTATTTTGACAATACACTTCTGTGCACTTCCGATTTTTGCCACACAGGAAGTGGGCGCTAGAGAGCCTCATCTATTGCTTGGCTTGCAGCCAGAAGCCACATTGCCGTGGTAATCTCAGAGGGCTGTGTTTGATGTTCCGGTGTGATGCAATCGCACCGCAAAAAAAGTGTTAAAACCGGCCTTACCGTCAGATTTTTATTCTAAACAGCGGCAAATTCCACTTTTATTTAGTTACCGAACTGTATTCATTTCCCATCTTGTTTTAAATTGGCCCAATAAATGTTCAGTTCGGTTTTACCCACCTGGAAGTCTTGCTTCACAAATCTTTAGTATCGCTTAGCGCTCATAATAACACATAACGTAAGCTTGAGAAAGGACACATCGTGTTCTTTGTCAGCTTCGTTATTAAATCCAGAACAATACCGCAATAAAAAGCAGAATGTCCTCGTCGTATGAAAGCACATTAGTAACAGCTTCATTTGGGTCCCACAGTTTCTCCATAAAGCACATCGCCTGGCTGTGACATTTGGAGTCCGCGAGACCTTTCCGGTGGGGGGTGACCTTTCCGGTGAGCGGGGGGGGGGGGGGGGGCAGACCTTTCCGGTGAGCAGAGACAGTAATGGAAGCGTTTTTATAAAAGACATTTCAGAGAGAATTCGGAAAGTGGTGGGTGAAACATTCCAACTGACAATGTGTACTTGTAGCAAGAGGCTCCTTCTGTCGGCTTGGAGATGCTACGCTGTCTCCATGGCAACCAAAACAAGGTTTTTATTGAAGAGTAATCGAAACAATGGGTTTTGATGTGGCAACCTGTTCAATCCGGTTTCCGACTAGGTATTAATAGAAGAATAGTGTTTAAGGAATTATATAACCGTTAAAAGCCCATCGCTGCTTGCGCTTGCAACTTTTACCAGCTTAGTGGACTTAAAATGCCTCGACGGGAATTAAAGGACGACTATCGTGAAACATTGTCAAATTCAAAATGCATGATGTATTAAATGTTCATCTGTTCCAGAGTAAAAAGCTTTAAAAGCACCCGCCTGAATGGTAGTTTCTCAATCCAACTGCCAAAATAGCGTGCAAGGGAGTAGGAAGGCTGGCCCGCATGTTTGTATAGATCCTTTCTATAGAGTATTTTTGTAAAGCAGAAAGGAAATACTGAGAATCCCTCCGAGACTATAGACCAGTCCAAAACATAAGAAAGAACTAAGGAGACCCAGCACAGCACTGGAGCAGGTGTTTCCCATAGCTTTGGTATCTCCTGCAGTTGCAAAGGACTATAGTTACACCCCTTAACCCACCTACTAGCTAATTCCAGAGAGGAAAGGAAGCAAGGTGTACTGCAGTACCAAGTACACTTGACCCACAACGAAAGTATTCTGTCCAGTTGCTTCTTTACGTTGTTTATATTCACTTGTTATCTTTATTCCTATTAGAATTTGCCTTGATCAATTATGGCTTAAGTTGGGCCTTAAAACCATGTACATGTGTAATTGGTGTTATTATTTTTGGGTGCAACTTACCTTTCTACCAATTCGCTTTCCAAAACACTTACGCCACTCGCCCTACCACTCTCTTTGCTAGCCGAAATCCTCGCCCAAAACTGTATCTCCCCAGTACCTCATTGCCACTTGGAGCCACTTACCTCTCATCACTGGCCGAGAACTTCCACTTACTGGTGGTCACCAACGCTTCCCGCATGCTTACACCCCTCTACATATCACTTGCACTGCTTACCGGGGTCCTCATGCCAAAAACTGCCTAACATTGCTGTCTATGGGAGAACCTGTAAGGGCCAGTTGCCACAATGCTAAAATGAGCTGCTTCTCCTTAAAGAAAACCTGTCACAAAAAAAATGGTCCCTGGGGAGTTTTCACCTGGGGTGGGGGAAGCCTCCGGATCCTATTGAGGCTTCCCCCGTCCTCCTCGGTCCTACGGCAGCAACGATAAATCTCCCCGAACAGCGAGGATGTAAATATTTACCTTCCCGGCTCCAACGCAGGCGCAGTATCGGCTTTCCACTCGGAGATAGGCGGAAATAGCCGATCGATGTCAGCCCACTCTACTGCGCAGGCGTAAGTCTCCTGCTGAAAGATAAGCAACAGCATAACCTTTAAAGAAAAAAAACATTTCTTTGTTACAGCTGAAAAAAATCCTGCAATACATCTGCAGTTTGTCTACTTCCTGCTTTCATGGAAGCAGACATATTGTTAACATCCTCCGCGCGTTAAGCAGATAGAGTTTGGCACTGAAATCTGCAATGGTGCTGTAAAAAACATGTGAGTTGATTCAATACGGCGTAATTCATTGCACGCGATATTCTTTACGCACAAGGGGCTCGATTTACCAAGCGGTGCAAAGTGTTAGCACCGTGGTGAAAAGGCCCTCTTCACGCCTAAAGTCACTTTAGGCATGATAAGAAGGGCTTCGCGCGAAGTTTCCGCGCGTAAAGTTTTGCGCGCGCTCCCGCGTGCGTGCGCGCGAAGCGCCCCTCACTTCGCGCGATGCGCCCATTAAACCCTATGGGACTTTGCGCGCGCGCCTGTGCGGGTGCGCGCGCAAAACTTTGCGCGCGATAACTTCGCGCGAAGTGCAGCCAAAAACGGTGCTAACTCAGTGGTGAAGAGGTCATCACGCCTAAAGTCCTTTAGGCGTGATAACTGGGTTAGCACCGCTTGGTGAATCGAGCCCAAGGTGTCATTTACTTTCCTGCTGTTTTCAATTGGACTATTTAGTGTGTGTATAAAAGGTTTTATTGAGGGGGCGGGGGTTGTTCTATGCTGATCACGAGCAAAGTTTCAAGCAGATCGCGTGATGTGCTGTGTGCAGTTATAACGCGTGATCTGCATTCCGTTCGCGTGATCTGCAGTGAATTCACGTGATATCTCGCCTTTGCGTGCAAACTCATTAAATCTCCCGCAAAAGCGCTTATCACACCCGTGATATGCGTTATCACGCTTTAGTGAATTGAGCCCCAGGTGTGATCTCTTTGATAAGGTGTGATCTCATTGCTAAGGTGTGATATCTTTGATAAGGTGTGATCTCTTTGATAAGGCAAGATATCTTTGATAAGGCGTGATATCTTTGATAAGGTGTGATATCTTTGAGAAGGTGAGATATCTCTGATACGGTGTGCTATCTTTGATAGGTTGAGATATCTTTGACAAGGTGTGCTATCTTTGATAAGGTGTGCTATCTTTGATAAGGTGAGATATATTTAATAAGGTGTGCTATCTTTGATAAGGTGTGCTATCTTTGATAAGGTGAGATATATTTGATAAGGTGTGCTATCTTTGATAAGGTGACATATCTTTGATAAGGTGAGATATCTTTGATACGGTGTGCTATCTTTGATAAGGTGAGATATCTTTCATAAGGTGTGCTATCTTTGATAAGTTGAGATATCTTTGATAAGGTGTGCTATCTTTGATAAGGTGAGATATATTTAATAAGGTGTGCTATCTTTGATAAGGTGTGCTATCTTTGATAAGGTGTGCTATCTTTGATAAGGTGAGATATATTTGATAAGGTGTGCTATCTTTGATAAGGAGTGCTATCTTTGATAAGGTGTGCTATATTTGATAAGGTGTGCTATCTTTGATAAGGTGTGATATCTTTGATACGGTGTGCTATATTTGATAAGGTGTGCTATCTTTGATAAGGTGTGCTATCTTTGATAAGGTGTGATATCTTTGATAATGTGTGCTATCTTTGATAAGGTGTGATATCTTTGATAAGGCGTATCTTTGATAAGGTGTGCTATCTTTGATAAGGTGTGCTTTCTTTGATAAGGTGAGATATATTTGATAAGGTGCTATCTTTGATAAGGTGTGCTATCTTTGATAAGGTGAGATATATTTGGTAAGGTGTGCTATCTTTGATAAGGTGTGCTATATTTGATAAGGTGTGCTATCTTTGATAAGGTGTGATATCTTTGATAAAGGGCTTGATTCAATAAACGGTGCTAACCCAGTTAGCACGCCTAAAGACTTTGGGCGTGATAACTAGGGTGCTAACTGGGTCAGCACCGTTTACTAAATTTACATCGCGCGCAAAGTCCCACACTGAAAACTTTGCGTGCCCACAGCGCGTTGTGCGCAAAATGTTGCATCGCGGTGCGACGAAAACGGTGCGTTGATGCGCCTATAAGGTCGCATTGCGTGCGACTTTAACGTCACATGGTGCGACATTAAGGTCGCACCCAATGAGACCTTATAGGCGCATCGGGTGCGCTGTTTTCGCGGTGCGCATGCAAAGTTTTGCGTGCGGGACTGTGCGCGCGATGTGAATTTAGTAAAGGGTGCTAACCCAGTTAGCACCCTAGTTATCACGCCTAAAGTCTTTAGATGTGAATTTATCATGCCTAAACTAACTTTAGGCATGATATAGGGCTTTTCACAGGCGTGCTAACACTTAGCACGGTTTACTGAATCGAGCCCAAGGTGTTCTATCTTTGATACGGTGTGCTATATTTGATAAGGTGTGCTATCTTTGATAAGGTGTGCTATCTTTGATAAGGTGTGATATCTTTGATAATGTGTGCTATCTTTGATAAGGTGTGATATCTTTGATAAGGTGTGATATCTTTGATAAGGCATGCTATCTTTGATAAGGTGTGATATCTTTGATAAGGTGTGGTATCTTTGATAAGGGGCTCGATTCACAAAGCGGTGCTAACCCAGTTAGAGACTTTAGGGGCTTGATTCACAAAGCGGTGCTAACCCAGTTAGAGACTTTAGGGGCTCGATTCACAAAGCGGTGCTAACAGTTACCACGCTGGTGAAAAGCCCTTTATCACGCCTAAACTCAGTTTAGGCATGATAAGTTTAGGTGTGATAAGTTTAGGTGTGATAAGTTTAGGCATGATAAGTTTAGGTGTGATAAGTTTAGGCATGATATGTTTAGATAAGTTAAGATCGCTTGCAAAGTCCCGCACGCAAAGCAGCACCATTAAACTCTATGCGAAGTGCACCAGACTTTGGTAGCATAAAACTTTTGATCAGCTGTGCACAGCGGTGCTAACGCAGTTGGCGCTTAAACTTATCACACCTAAACTTATCACACCTAAACTTATCATGCCTAAACTTATCACACCTAAACTTATCACACCTAAACTTATCATGCCTAAACTGAGTTTAGGCATGATAAAGGGCTTTTCACCAGCGTGCTAACTGTTAGCACTGCTTTGTGAATCAGGCCCTAGGCATGATAACCATTGCACCACGCTGGTGAAAAGCCAGTTTAGGCGTGATAAGTTTAGGTGTGATAAGTTTAGGCATGCTAAGTTTAGATAAGTGTAGATAGTGTGCAAAGTCCCGCACGCAAAGCAGCGCCATTAAACTCTATGCGAAGTGCACCAGACTTTGCTAGCGCAAAACTTTTGATCAGCTGTGCACTGCGGTGCTAACGCAGTTGGTGCTTAAACTTATCATGCCTAAACTTATCACACCTAAACTTATCACACCTAGGGCTCGATTCACAAAGCGGTGCTAACCCAG
Source organism: Hyperolius riggenbachi (assembly GCF_040937935.1). Taxonomy (NCBI): domain Eukaryota; kingdom Metazoa; phylum Chordata; class Amphibia; order Anura; family Hyperoliidae; genus Hyperolius; species Hyperolius riggenbachi. The sequence goes on from NC_090654.1 coordinate 283,255,548, forward strand.
TTAGAGACTTTAGGCATGATAACCATTGCACCACTCTGGTGAAAAGCCAGTTTAGGGGCTCGATTCACCAAGCGGTGCTAACCCAGTTATCACGCCTAAAGGACTTTAGGCGTGATGACCTCTTCACCACTGAGTTAGCACCGTTTTTGCCTGCACTTCGCGCGAAGTTATCGCGCGCAAAGTTTTGCGCGCGCACCCGCACAGGCGCGCGCGCAAAGTCCCATAGGGTTTAATGGGCGCATCGCGCGAAGTGCGGGGCGCTTCGCGCGCACGCACGCGGGAGCGCGCGCAAAACTTTACGCGCGGAAACTTCGCGCGAAGCCCTTCTTATCATGCCTAAAGTGACTTTAGGCGTGAAGAGGGCCTTTTCACCACGGTGCTAACACTTTGCACCGCTTGGTGAATCGAGCCCCAGGTGTGATAAGTTTAGGCATGATAAGTTTAGGTGTGATAAGTTTAGGCATGCTAAGTTTAGATAAGTTTAGATCGCTTGCAAAGTCCCGCACGCAAAGCAGTGCCATTAAACTTTATACGAAGTGCACCAGTCTTTGCTAGCATAAAACTTTTGATCAGCTGTGCACTGCGGTGCTAACGCAGTTGGCGCTTAAACTTATCACACCTAAACTTATCACACCTAAACTTATCATGCCTAAACTTATCACACCTAAACTTATCACACCTAAACTTATCACGCCTAAACTGGCTTTTCACCAGCATGGTGCAATGGTTATCATGCCTAAAGTCTTTTAGGCATGCTAACTGGGTTAGCACCGCTTTGTGAATCGAGCCCCTAGGGCTCGATTCACAAAGCGGTGCTAACCCAGTTAGAGACTTTAGGCGTGATAACCATTGCACCACGCTGGTGAAAAGCCAGTTTAGGTGTGATAAGTTCAGGTGTGATAAGTTTAGGTGTGATAAGTTTAGGCATGCTAAGTTTAGATAAGTGTAGATAGCATGCAAAGTCCCGCACGCATAGCAGCACCATTAAACTCTATGCGAAGTGCACCAGACTTTGCTAGCGCAAAACTTTTGATCAGCTGTGCACTGCGGTGCTAACGCAGTTGGTGCTTAAACTTATCATGCCTAAACTTATCACACCTAAACTTATCATGCCTAAACTTATCACACCTAAACTTATCACACCTAAACTTATCATGCCTAAAGTGAGTTTAGGTGTGATAAAGGGCTTTTCACCATGGTGCTATCTGTTAGCACCGCTTTGTGAATCAGGCCCCTAAACTTATCATGCCTAAACAGAGTTTAGGCGTGATAAAGGGCTTTTCACCACGGTGCTAACTGTTAGCACCGCTTTGTGAATCAGGCCCCTAGGGCCATATGCAATTCACTTTTTCACCTGAGTTTTCTCATAGGTGATTTTTTTAAACTTGTCGATAAAATGCCTTTTAAGCCACCAGAAAACAAGAAAATACTCAAAATAATTTTGATAGTACTTTTTCACCTACGTTTTGGTATTTTTGTAGTTGAAAAGTGCTGAAAAGTTATTTTAATCGAAGATGAAAAATTTCTCCTGGGAGAAAAGTCAGGTGAAAAAGTGAATTGCATATGGCCCCTAAACTTATCATGCCTAAACTGAGTTTAGGCGTGATAAAGGGCTTTTCACCAGCGTGCTAACTGTTAGCACCGCTTTGTGAATCAGGTCCTAGGTGTGATATCTTTGATAAGGTGTGCTATATTTGATAAAGTGTGCTATATTTGATAAGTTGTCATATTTTTGATAAGGTGTGCTATCTTTGATAAGGTGTGCCATCTTTGATAAGGTGTGCTATATTTGATAAGGTGTGCTATCTTTGATAAGGTGTGATATCTTTGATAATGTGTGCTATCTTTGATAAGGTGTGCTATCTTTGATAAGGTGTGCTATCTTTGATAAGGTGAGATATATTTGATAAGGTGTGCTATCTTTGATAAGGTGTGCTATATTTGATAAGGTGTGCTATCTTTGATAAGGTGTGCTATCTTTGATAAGGTGTGATATCTTTGATAATGTGTGCTATCTTTGATAAGGTGTGCTATCTTTGATGAGGTGAGGTATATTTGATAAGGTGTGCTATCTTTGATAAGATGTGCTATATTTGATAAGGCGTGCTATCTTTGATAAGGTGTGATATCTTTGATAAGGCGTGGTATCTTTGATAAGGTGTGCTATCTTTGATAAGGTGTGCTATCTTTGATAAGGTGTCATATCTTTGATAAGGTGTGATATCTTTGATAAGGTGAGATATATTTAAGAAGGTGTGATATCTTTGATAAGGTGAGATATCTTTGATAAGTTGTGAGGTGTGATATTTGAGTTATCATGGTTTAGTGAATCAAGCCCATTGTCATAAAATGCCTTGAAGGCCTTGTTCACATTGCGTTCCATTTGTGTGTCCGTCTGCATTTGGCGTTTTTTAGGGGGATTGTTATTTCCGATTCCCGGCGATTACCTGAGCACTATTTTTTCTTTTTGTGAACCACTTTTGTAAGCGGTTTTGCCGAGCAATTGCATTTTTACACTTCCTGGCGTCAGTCATGAAGTGAACTCTTTGATCCGGAAAACAATAAATACAATGTATTTATTCTTAAAAACGCGAACGATATCGCTGCACAAAGCAATTTTGCGAGCGTTTGCGTTTTTCTTATACCTTCCCCTCAAAAATGGCCCATGCACCGCTTTTCTGAGCGGATCGGAATCCAAACACTTAGATGTGAACTGTCTCATAGAGAATAATGGTGTAAGCACTTTCAGGGCGATTTTGAAAAATCGACAGCACTTAAAAAAATCAAAAAACGCCTCTAGTGTGAATGAGACAAACTATCAGCAAGCAGTAAAATACTTTTGGTAGTACTTTTTCTCCAACTTTTAAATACTTTTTCAATTGTAAAATGCTGAAAAGTTATTTTGAAGAGAATGTAAAAATTATCACCTAGGAGATAACACAGGAGAAATTTGAGTTAATTGCATATGGGCCCCTGTGTCTACAAATGAGCTCTCTGCCATGGCAGTCAGCTGACACAGCTAAGGGATCAAAATACAACTTGTGTTTAGTCACAGATGAGGAGGGATTAGACAGGCTGAACTCTCTAAATACATACAGGGTGAATTTCTCTATTTTTTCCTTCTGTCCTATGCAAGAGTTCAGGAACTTGGAAATCAGATATCTGTGGAAATACTGCATTACTGAAATTCGGTAAATTTAGCCCAACACAAAACTCAGAAGCACTGGACCAATCAGAGAGAGCAGAGTCAACTTGGAAGTATTTGGCCAATCAGAAAATGCAAAAAATGACATAAAATACTACTAATCAGAACTTGTAAATCAGAGAATGATTGTAAATCTGCAAGATTGTTAACCGGCAAGAATTTCTGTGCAATCGCAAATTGTCATTTCCGATCATCCCTATTCGCTTTAAAGAGACACTGAAGCGAAAAAAAAAATTATAATATTATGATTTGTATGTGTAGCACAGCTAAGAAATAAAACATTAAGATCAGATACATCAGTGTAATTGTTTCCAGTACTGGAAGAGTTAAGAAACTCCAGTTGTTATCTCTATGCAAACAAGCCATTAAGCTCTCCGACGTTAGTCCTGGAGAGGGCTGTTATCTGACTTTTATTATCTCAACTGTTCCTGGACTATTTACTTTTCCTCTGCTAGAGGAGAGGTCATTACTTCACAGACTGCTCTGAAAGACTCATTTTGAATGCTGAGTGTTGTGTAATCTGCACATATTATAGAATGATGCAATGTTAGAAAAAACACTATATACCTGAAAATAAAAATATGAGAATATTTTCTTTGCTGCTAATCTTCTAGTAATTATTCATAGTACACAACCAATTCACTATATCATATTTTTTTTTTCGCTTCAGTGTCTCTTTAAGCTTATCATTTTCCAAAAGACATTTAACATTATTATTTATATAGCGCAGACATATTCTGCAGCACTGTATGAGTATCTACTTATCTGCAGGTCTTTGGGATGTAGGAGGAAACCAGAGCGCCTGGAGGAAACCCACGTAGACATGGGGAGAAAATACAAACTCCATGCAGATAGTGCCCTGGGTGAGATTTGAACCGGGGACCCAGTGCTGCAAGGCAAGAGTGCTAATCACTACGCCACCGTGCTGCACAATATTAATAAGCACAACTTTAACAGCAAAAGACAAATAGGATATAATTTGCCTTGTAATTTTCCTAATAATGGAAAATTACATTTGAACAAAAATCATTAAATAATTAATCGATGACTTATGATTTGCATATATAATTTATGGAGGCACTGCAGGCCTGGCTCGTTAGTGTGACGGTATAGCAGATTATAGTGCGGTTTGCTGTGTCAACCACTATGACAGGTCAGGAACAATTTGCCACTCGATTGATGCAAATTGATTAATAAATGATCATTTAGCAGAATATTCTCTCGTCCATTAACATTAATGCACAAAACGTTCCAGTACAACGGACAGAGAATTTGGACGGTGGGATGAAAAAAACGAAGAAGTCAGGTATGCACTGCGCAGCGTTGCTCGCAAATTTTTGTCAGTCATTTTTCACATCGAAAATGGCATTTTTGATTTTGAACATTTTTTTTTTTTGAACATTTTTGTAAAATACATTGTGCTCGATTCACAAAGCGGTGCTAACCCAGTTAGAGACTTTGGGCTTGATTCAGTAAACGGTGCTAACCTACTTAGCACGCCTAAAGACTTTAGGCGTGTTAACCAGGGTGCTAAGCAGGTTAGCACTGTTTCTAAAATCAGATCGCGCGCAAAGACCCGTGTGCAAAACTTTGCGCACGCACAGCGCGGTGCGTGCGGAACGTCGCATAGATGTGAATGGGCACTTTGCGCACACTGCGCTGTACGCGCGCAAAACTTTGCGCGCGGATCTTTGCGCGCGATCTGATTTTAACACGCCCAAACTGAGTTAAGGCGTGATAATGACCTTTTCAGAAGCGTGCTAACAGTTAGCACTGCTTACTGAATCAAGCCCTTTAGGCGTGATAACCATTGCACCACGCTGGTGAAAAGCCAGTTTAGGCGTGATAAGTTTAGGTGTGATAAGTTTAGGTGTGATAAGTTTAGGCGTGATTAGTTTAGATAAGTGTAGATAGCACTCAAAGTCCCGCACGCAAAGCAGCGCTATTAAACTCTATGCAAAGTGCACCAGACTTTGCTAGCGCAAAACTTTTGATCAGCTGTGCACTGCGGTGCTAACGCAGTTGGTGCTTAAACTTATCACGCCTAAACTTATCATGCCTAAACTTATTACACCTAAACTTATCATGCCTAAACTTATCACACCTAGGGCCTGATTCACAAAGCGGTGCTAACAGTTAGCACCCTGGTAAAAAGCCCTTTATCACGCCTAAACTCTGTTTAGGCATGATAAGTTTAGGCATGATAAGTTTAGGTGTGATAAGTTTTTAGGCGTGATAAGTTTAAGCACCAACTGGGTTAGCACCGCAGTGCACAGCTGATCAAAAGTTTTGCGCTAGCAAAGTCTGGTGCACTTTGCATAGAGTTTAATGGCGCTGCTTTGCGTGCGGGACTTTGCATGCGATCTAAACTTATCTAAACTTAGCATGCCTAAACTTATCATGCCTAAACTTATCATGCCTAAACTGAGTTTAGGCATGATAAAAATGGTTATCACGCCTAAAGTATCTAACTGGGTTAGCACCGCTTTGTGAATCGAGCCCCTAAACTTATCACACCTGGGGCTCGATTCACAAAGCGGTGCTAACCCAGTTAGCATGCCTAAAAGACTTTAGGCATGATAACCATTGCACTATGCTGGTGAAAAGCCAGTTTAGGCGTGATAAGTTTAGGTGTGATAAGTTTAGGTGTGATAAGTTTAGGCATGCTAAGTTTAGATAAGTTTAGATCGCTTGCAAAGTCCCGCACGCAAAGCAGCGCCATTAAACTTTATACAAAGTGCACCAGTCTTTGCTAGCGTAAAACTTTTGATCAGCTGTGCACTGCGGTGCTAACGCAGTTGGCGCTTAAACTTAGCATGCCTAAACTTATCACACCTAAACTTATCATTCCTAAACTTATCACACCTAAACTTATCACACCTAAACTTATCATGCCTAAACTGAGTTTAGGCATGATAAAGGGCTTTTCACCAGGGTGCTAACTGTTAGCACCGCTTTGTGAATCGAGCCCCTGGGGCTCGATTCACCAAGCGGTGCTAACCCAGTTAGAGACTTTAGGCGTGATAACCATTGCACCACGCTGGTGAAAAGCCAGTTTAGGCGTGATAAGTTTAGGGGCTCGATTCACCAAGCGGTGCAAAGTGTTAGCACCGTGGTGAAAAGGCCCTCTTCACGCCTAAAGTCACTTTAGGCATGATAAGAAGGGCTTCGCGCGAAGTTTCCGCGCGTAAAGTTTTGCGCGCGCTCCCGCGTGCGTGCGCGCGAAGCGCCCCGCACTTCGCGCGATGCGCCCATTAAACCCTATGGGACTTTGCGCGCGCGCCTGTGCGGGTGCGCACGCAAAACTTTGCGCGCGATAACTTCGCGCGAAGTGCAGGCAAAAACGGTGCTAACTCAGTGGTGAAGAGGTCATCACGCCTAAAGTCCTTTAGGCGTGATAACTGGGTTAGCACCGCTTGGTGAATCGAGCCCTAGGCATGATAAGTTTAGGAGTGATAAGTTTAGGTGTGATAAGTTTAGGCATGATAAGTTTAGGTGTGATAAGTTTAGGCATGCTAAGTTTAAGCGCCAACTGCGTTAGCACCGCAGTGCACAGCTGATCAAAAGTTTTACGCTAGCAAAGACTGGTGCACTTTGTATAAAGTTTAATGGCGCTGCTTTGCGTGCGGGACTTTGCAAGCGATCTAAACTTATCTAAACTTAGCATGCCTAAACTTATCACACCTAAACTTATCACACCTAAACTTATCACGCCTAAACTGGCTTTTCACCAGCATGGTGCAATGGTTATCATGCCTAAAGTCTTTTAGGCATGCTAACTGGGTTAACACCGCTTTGTGAATCGAGCCCCAGGGGCTCGATTCACCAAGCGGTGCAAAGTGTTAGCACCGTGGTGAAAAGGCCCTTATCACGCCTAAAGTCACTTTAGGCATGATAAGAAGAAACTCGCGCGAAGTTGCCGCGCGCAAAGTTTTGCGCGCGCAACCGCGCGCGTGCGCGCGCAGCGTCCCCGCTTCGCGCGAAGCTCCCATTAAGCCCTATGGGACTTTGCGCGCGCTCTCACGCGCGAACGCGCGAACGCGCGTACGCGCGGTAACTTCGCGCGAAGAGCAGGAAAAAGCGGTGATAACTCAGTGGTGAAAAGGTCATCACGCCTAAAGTCTTTTAGGCGTGATAACTGGGTTAGCACCGCTTTGTGAATCGAGCCCCAGGTGTGATAAGTTTAGGCATGCTAAGTTTAGATAAGTGTAGATAGCGTGCAAAGTCCCGCACGCAAAGCAGCGCCATTAAACTCTATGCAAAGTGCACCAGACTTTGCTAGCGCAAAACTTTTGATCAGCTGTGCACTGCGGTGCTAACGCAGTTGGTGCTTAAACTTATCATGCCTAAACTTATCACGCCTAAACTTATCATGCCTGAACTGAGTTTAGGCATGATAAAGGGCTTTTCACCAGGGTGCTAACTGTTAACACCGCTTTGTGAATCAGGCCCATTGTATTTTTGCAATATGGCGATCATTTGCGAAAATGCGGAAACACATTATTTTATTTGCAAAAATGGGAAACGTTTTAAAGGGCCACTGTCACGAAAAGAGTAGGAAGTTAAAATCTGACAGAACCGACAGGTTTTGGGACAGTCCATCTCTTCATGGGGGATTCTCAGGGTTTTGTTTGTTTTTAACAGTGTTTCCTGAACAGTTTAACTGCCAAAATAGTAAGATACCAGCCAGCCTCCCTAATCACCTGCACACTATTTTGTCAGTTAGACGTTGCAACTGATGTTCAGGAAATACTGTTGATAACAAAGAAAACCCTGAGAACCCCCATGAGGAGATGGACTGGCCCAAAACCTGTTGGTTCAGTCAGATTTTAACTGCCTACCTTTTTTGTCATAGTGGTCCTTTAACTGCAAAAATGTGAAAAATACTTTCTTTTTAGTGCAATTTTCGAGAAAAATGTAAAAATCACAAACTTATTACAAAATGATTTTCTATGGCATTTTTGCTCGAAAGTTGAATTTAACATTATTTTTGCGAAGATTAATGTGAAAATAATATCAGCATTTTTGCTCGTCACCGGCAGTAGGGATTATTTAATGGGGGTCAGCAATTAAGTGATTAAGGTGACTGCTATCTTTATTCCTGGAAGCATCTCTTTTTTTTTAAGTTACAATTAGTGATTATTGTAATTTGCCTAATTTAGCTTGCGTAAAATTTCACCTAAAATTTCGTAATTATCGTTAGACCAAATAACTTTTTCTAACTTAAAGGACTACTGTAGGGAGGTTGAGGGAAAAAGAGCTGAGCTTACCTGGAGCTTGTAATGGTCCCCCGCAGACATCCTGTGCCCGCGCAGCCACTCACCGATGCTCCGGCCCCGCCTCCGGTTCACTTCTGGAATTTCAGACTTTAAAGTAAAAAAAACACTGCAACTGCGCGTCTTTGTCCTTGCTCCTGCTGACGTCACCAGGAGTGCACTGCGCAGACTGTACTGGGCCTGCACAATACACTCCTGGAGATGTCAGCCGGATCGAGGGCGCAGCTGCGCAGCTGCACAGGCACAGTGTTTTTCCCATTTTAAAGTCGGAAATTCCAGAAAAGAACCGGAGGTGGGGCCGGAGCATCGGTGAGCGGCTGCACGGACACAGGATGTTTGCGGGGACCATTAGAAGCATTGGGTAAGTTCAGCTCTTTTTCCCCCAACCCCCTACAGTAGTAGAGTTGGGCCGAACCTCCGATTTTAGGTTCGCGAACCGGGTTCGCGAACTTTCGCGGAACGTTCGGTTCGCGTTAAAGTTCGCGAACCGCAATAGACTTCAATGGGGATGCGAACTTTGAAAAAAAAAATAATTATGCTGGCCACAAAAGTGATGGAAAAGATGTTTCAAGGGGTCTAACACCTGGAGGGGGGCATGGCGGAGTGGGATACACGCCAAAAGTCCCCGGGAAAAATCTGGATTTGACGCAAAGCAGCGTTTTAAGGGCAGAAATCACATTGAATGCTAAATGACAGGCCTAAAGTGCTTTAAAACATCTTGCATGTGTATACATCAATCAGGTAGTGTAATTAAGGTACTGCTTCACACTGACACACCAAACTCACCGTGTAACGCACCGCAAACAGCTGTTTGTACTAGTGACGGCCGTGCTGGACTGGTGCGCACCATGGCGAGAGTGCAGGTTTTGGTGGCTTTACAGCCCATATGGTCGGCCTGGCTGATGTAGCTGAATGACAGAACAGTGACTGTCCAGCTGATCAAATTTGGTCTGACCACAATGAAGCAACGACCTTATTATCTTTTGTGTGCCCCCCGAGACACTCATCTAGGCGCCGGTCATTGCTTCATTGTGATACGCAAGCCCCTTCACCACGGCAAGGTAATGATCACGAAGGGGAATGGGCGCATGTACATGCCTTTTCTTTTGTTGTTGCAGCTGCCCTCAGTGCAGCCAGAAAAATTAGGCAGTCATGTACACGCACCATAAAAATTATTACAGCGGCCGCTGCTAGCAGCGGCCTAAAAAATTCAGCAATCCGCCTGGAGTCCCGGACCCTGTTGGTGGTGGCGGAGAAGGTAGTGAAGCGGCCTGCAGGCAGACATGCTGTGTGGAGGGACTGGGAGCGACTTAGTCTTTTTGGGGCAGGCCAGGCAGCCAGTCACACGGCGTGCAGGCAGAGATGCTGTGTGTGCGGGGACTGACTTAGTCTTGGGGCGGGCAGCAGCCCTCCGGGATCCATGCCTCATTCATTTTGATAAAGGTGAGGTACTTAACACTTTTGTGACTTAGGCGACTTCTCTTCTCTGTGACAATGCCTCCAGCTGCGCTGAAGGTCCTTTCTGAGAGGACGCTTGCGGCAGGGCAGGAGAGAAGTTGGATGGCAAATTGGGACAGCTCTGGCCACAGGTCAAGCCTGCGCACCCAGTAGTTCAAGGGTTCCTCATCGCTGTTCACAGCAGTGTCTACATCCACACTTAAGGCCAGGTAGTCGGCTACCTGCCGGTCGAGGCGTTGGTGGAGGGTGGATCCGGAAGGGCTACGGCGAGGCGTTGGACTAAAGAACGTCCGCATGTCCGACATCACCATGAGATCGCTGGAGCGTCCTGTCTTTGACTGCGTGGACACGGGAGGAGGATTAGTGGCAGTGGTACCTTGCTGGCGTTGTGCTGTCACATCACCCTTAAAGGCATTGTAAAGCATAGTTGACAGCTGGTTCTGCATGTGCTGCATCCTTTCCACCTTCCGGTGAGTTGGTAACAGGTCCGCCACTTTGTGCCTGTACCGAGGGTCTAGTAGTGTGGCCACCCAGTACAGCTCATTCCCCTTGAGGTTTTTTATACGGGGGTCCCTCAACAGGCAGGACAGCATAAAAGACGACATCTGCACAAAGTCGGATCCAGTACCCTCCATCTCCTCTTGCTCTTCCTCAGTGACGTCAGGTAAGTCAACCTCCTCCCCCCAGCCGCGAACAATACCACGGGAAGGTTGAGCAGCACAAGCCCCCTGCGACGCCTGCTGCGGTTGTTCTCCTGCCGCTGTCCCCTCCTCCTCCTCCTCCCCCAAAGAAACACCTTGCTCATCATCCTCTGAGTCTGACTCGTCTTCTGCACACGACCTCTCTTCTTCCTCCTCCTCCCCCCTCTGTGCTGCCGTAGGTGTTGAGGAAACAGCTGGGTCTGATGAAAATTGGTCCCATGCCTGTTCCTGCCGTAACGGTTCCTGGTCACGCTCATTCGCAGCTTCATCCGCCACTCTACGCACAGCACGCTCCAAGAAGTACGCGTAGGGAATTAAGTCGCTGATGGTGCCCTCACTGCGGCTCACCAGGTTGGTCACCTCCTCAAACGGCCGCATGAGCCTGCATGCATTTTTCATCAGTGTCCAGTTGTCGGGCCAGAACATCCCCATCTTCCCAGACTGTTTTGTTCTACTCCAGTTGTAGAGGTACTGGGTGACGGCTTTCTTCTGTTCTAGCAGGCGGGAGAACATGAGCAGGGTCGAGTTCCAGCGAGTGGGGCTATCGCAAATGAGGCGTCTCACCGGCATGTTGTTTTTACGCTGAATTTCTGCAAATCGTGCCATGGCTGTGTAAGAGCGCCTCAAATGCCCACAGAACTTCCTGGCCTGCTTCAGGACATCCGCTAAGCCAGGGTACTTTGCCACAAATCTTTGAACCACTAGATTCATGACATGTGCCATGCAGGGTATGTGTGTCAGCTTCCCCATATGCAAAGCGGCAAGCAGATTGCTGCCGTTGTCGCACACCACGTTGCCTATCTCCATGTGGTGCGGGGTCAGCCACTCATCCACCTGTTTCTTAAGAGCAGCCAGGAGAGCTGCTCCAGTGTGACTCTCCGCTTTGAGACAAGCCATGTCTAAGATGGCGTGACACCGTCGTACCTGGCATGCAGCATAGGCCCTGCGGAGCTGGGGCTGTGTAGCTGGAGAGGAGAACTGCCACTCAGCCAAGGAGGAGGAGGAGGACAGCGAAGAGCATGTAGCAGGAGGAGAGGAGGTGGCAGGAGGCCTGCCTGCAAGCCGTGGAGGTGTCACAATTTGGTCCGCCGCTTTCTGCTTGCCATCGTTCACCACCAGGTTCACCCAATGGGCTGTGTAGGTAATGTAGCGGCCCTGCCCGTGCTTGGCAGACCAGCCATCCGTGGTCAGGTGTACCCTTGACCCAACGCTCTTCGCAAGAGATGACACCACTTGCCTCTTAACTTCACGGTGCAGTTGGGGTATGGCCTTTCTCGAAAAATAAGTGCGGCCTGGCATCTTCCACTGCGGTGTTCCGATGGCCACAAATTTACGGAAGGCCTCAGAGTCCACCAGCCGGTATGGTAACAGCTGGCGAGCTAACAGTTCCGCCACGCCAGCTGTCAGACGCCGGGCAAGGGGGTGACTGGCCAAAAGTGGCTTCTTCCGCTCAAACATTTCCTTCACGGACACCTGACTGCTGCTGTGGGCAGAGGAGCAGGAACCGCTCAAGGGCAGAGGCGGAGTGGAGGAGGGTGCCTGTGAAGGTGCAAGGGAGAAAGCGGCAGAAGCAGATGATGCACCTGAAGGAGGAAGAGGAGAAGGAGGGTGACTTTTCTTTTGTGTGCTGCTGCTGCTTTTGCTCAGGTGGCCATCCCATTGCTGTTTGTGCCTTTTCTCCAGGTGCCTTCGTAAGGCACTTGTCCCTACGTGAGTGTTGGCCTTTCCACGGCTCAATTTTTGTTGGCAGAGCGAACAGATGGCTTTGGTCCGATCTGAGGCACACACATTAAAAAATTTCCACACCGCTGAGCCACCCTGGGATGTGGGCACTATGGGGACCTCAGCAGCTGATGCTGAAGGGCAAGTTGGCTGGCTGTACATAGGTGGCGATACATGGTGCCGGACTCTGCCACCAGCTGTTTCTGACGAAGAGCTGCCCCAGCTTCTTTCAGCAACTTCTCTCCTCCTACTACTCTCTGACTCCCCCTCTGAACTGTCCCCCTCTTCATCTCCTCTATTGGGAACATACAGAGGATCCCTATTACCGTCATCATCGTAGTCATCCTGCCCAGCTTCGCTTGCCTCAGACAAATCCAAACTTGCACCATCAGTAGGTCCTTCATCCTCCTGACACGTTACATCCATAGTGTTGCCGCGTAACTCAGACATATTAGCTGGTGAAAATTCATCTGGCTGTAACAACAATGGCTGTGCATCAGTGATTTCAACACTAAATAATTCTTGTGAAGTGTCAAATGCAGCGGAAGTGGTGCTAGTAGTAGCGCTGGTGGCTGAGCAAGATGAGGTGTTCTGTGTCGCTAAATACTCAACCACGTCCTGACAATCTTGGGAGGTGATGGGACGTGCCTTCTTCCGAGCACTGTACTGTGGGCCAGGTCCACACGAAATTACATTTACACGACCTCGCGCAGACCTGCCGGGTGGCCTTCCTCTGCCTCTGCCACTACCTCTTCCTCTTCCTCTACCTGTTTTGTCCATATTGGGTATGCACGGAGTGGTATATCACACTGCGTGCACTCACGTAGGTAGGTGGGTTCACTTAACTGCACAGGTATGCGCACTGATGCGGTGGGTTCACTGAACAGTACAGGTATACAGTGGCAGGTTCACTGAACACAACAGGTATGCAGTGGCGGGTTCACTGAACAGGTATACAGTGGCGGGTCCACTGAACAGAACAGGTATACAGTGGCGGGTTCACAGAACAGGTATGCAGTGGCAGGATCACTGAACAGAACAGGTATACAGTGGCGGGTCCACTGAACAGAACAGGTATACAGTGGCAGGTTCACAGAACAGGTATGCAGTGGCAGGATCACTGAACACAATAGGTATGCAGTGGCGTGTTCACTAAACAGGTATACAGTGGCGGGTCCACTGAACAGAACAGGTATACAGTGGCGGGTTCACAGAACAGGTATACAGTGGCGGGTCCACTGAACAGAACAGGTATACAGTGGCGGGTCCACTGAACAGAACAGGTATACAGTGGCGGGTCCACTGAACAGAACAGGTATACAGTGGCGGGTTCACAGAACAGGTATGCAGTGGCAGGATCACTGAACACAATAGGTATGCAGTGGCGTGTTCACTAAACAGGTATACAGTGGCAGGTCCACTGAACAGAACAGGTATACAGTGGCGGGTCCACTGAACAGGTATACAGTGGCGGGTCCACTGAACAGAACAGGTATACAGTGGCGGGTCCACTGAACAGAACAGGTATACAGTGGCGGGTTCACAGAACAGGTATGCAGTGGCAGGATCACTGAACACAATAGGTATGCAGTGGCGTGTTCACTAAACAGGTATACAGTGGCGGGTCCACTGAACAGAACAGGTATACAGTGGCGGGTTCACAGAACAGGTATACAGTGGCGGGTCCACTGAACAGAACAGGTATACAGTGGCGGGTCCACTGAACAGAACAGGTATACAGTGGTGGGTCCACTGAACAGAACAGGTATACAGTGGCGGGTCCACTGAACAGAACAGGTATACAGTGGCGGGTTCACAGAACAGGTATGCAGTGGCAGGATCACTGAACAAAATAGGTATGCAGTGGCGTGTTCACTAAACAGGTATACAGTGGCGGGTCCACTGAACAGAACAGGTATACAGTGGCGGGTCCACTGAACAGGTATACAGTGGCGGGTCCACTGAACAGAACAGGTATACAGTGGCGGGTCCACTGAACAGAACAGGTATACAGTGGCGGGTTCACAGAACAGGTATGCAGTGGCAGGATCACTGAACACAATAGGTATGCAGTGGCGTGTTCACTAAACAGGTATACAGTGGCGGGTCCACTGAACAGAACAGGTATACAGTGGCGGGTTCACTGAACAGGTATACAGTGGCGGGTCCACTGAACAGAACAGGTATACAGTGGCGGGTTCACAGAACAGGTATGCAGTGGCAGGTTCACTGAACACAACAGGTATGCAGTGGCGGGTTCACTGAACAGGTATACAGTGGCGGGTCCACTGAACAGAACAGGTATACAGTGGCGGGTCCACTGAACAGAACAGGTATACAGTGGCGGGTCCACTGAACAGAACAGGTATACAGTGGCGGGTTCACAGAACAGGTATACAGTGGCGGGTCCACTGAACAGAACAGGTATACAGTGGCGGGTTCACAGAACAGGTATGCAGTGGCAGGATCACTGAACAGGTATGCAGTGGCAGGATCACTGAACAGGTATGGAGTGGCAGGATCACAGTACAGGTATGCAGTGGGCTGAGGGCTCACTGAACAGAACAGGTATGCAGTGGCAGGATCACTGAACAGGTATGGAGTGGCAGGATCACAGTACAGGTATGCAGTGGGCTGAGGGCTCACTGAACAGAACAGGTATGCAGTGGCAGGATCACTGAACAGGTATGCAGTGGCAGGATCACTGAACAGGTATGCAGTGGCAGGATCACTGAACAGGTATGCAGTGGGCTGAGGGCTCACTGAACAGAACAGGTATGCAGCCAGGAAGAAGTTAAGCCTAACTAATCTTTCCCTATATGAGAGACTGCAGCAGCTCGCCCTACTCTCACTAATGCAGGCACACGAGTGGCCGTAATGGCCGCCGCTGCCTGCCTTATATAAGGGGGGGTGGGGCTCCAGGGGCTAGTGTAGCCTAATTGGCTACACTGGGCCTGCTGACTGTGATGTAGAGGGTCAAAGTTGACCCTCAGTGCATTATGGGGCGAACCGAACTTCTTCCGCAAAAGGTTCGCGTGCGGTACCCGCACGCGAACCACCTACGTTCGCGCGAACCACGTTCGCCGGCGAACCGTTCGGCCCAACTCTATACAGTAGTCCTTTAAATAGATTTTGCATAAGCCATTTGTAAATTTTTGCATTGTTTTGCAAAATTATGAATGTGCCCGTTGTAAATGATTTTTTGCATAAATTGTGAAAACAGGTCCGCGCAAACCAGAAACAAGTGGGAACAAGGCAAAAAATTATTTTTGTTGCAGTTGGCATTCAGTTTAGAGGTGGTGGGGTGAGTTCCCTGGAGGTGAGAGGTCCAGGGCTTGCCCACACTTCCCTCTGGGTATTGCATGGTGGTTTGGGGGCCCCAGCGAGTGAGAGAGACCTGGGCCCCCGGCTGTCATGCAGGCCAGTGTTTGAGAAAAAATTATTTCAGCCAGACCTTACAGTTTTTGAAAAAAAAATTTAAGCTTTGTAAATTGACATTTTCTGTGCTACACTTTAATATTTATATATTTATAAAATCATTTTTTTCTCAAAAACTACAAGGTCTTTTTGAAAAAAAAAAAACACCTTTTTTTTTTTACTAGTTCCCACAGAATAAAATGTTGTATTTTTGCATAATTATGCGTAATCGCTAATTACGGTTTTGTGCAAAATAATTAAGAATTGGCTGGACATTTTCACCTTATGATTTTGCATTGTAATTGTGAATGTCGTGAAATTATGATTATGCGAACTTTGAGCTCAACACTACTTACTATGCCAGAAAGGATCAAAGAATGTATTTATCATTCGAGACGGTCAATTATTAATATTATTATTATTCATTTATAAAGCGCCAACATATTCCGTGGCGCTGTACAAAGTAAGAAACAAACATGGGGTGTATAATAATACAGACAATGCTATACACCAATATACAAGATACATAATTAGTGACAAAATACAAAAACAAATGATACAGAATACAGAATACAAAATACAGAATTGGTAATGACAGTGATAATGAATAAAATGTATAATGATTTCCAAGACACAAAACGGGGAGAGAGCCCTGCCCTTGCCAGCTTACAATCTAAAGGTCCATGAGATGCTAGTAATTTTGTCTTGCTTCTTAAGTTGATGAAAATTATATGCAGCTTTGGTAGAATCCAAATGCGTTATGATATCTGTTTTGGCCCATCTCCAAGTCTGCAGACAATTTGCATTCAGTTTGGATGCAAACTGGAATAATTGGCATTCCTTTGCCAAGGTCCACATAGTGCACTGCACTAATACCCCATACTTGGTGCTCCAAATCTTCTGGTATCCTAGCAACACCCCTGACTATGCTACTTTAAATGCTTTAGATACGTTTATTTTATTTTTATTTATTTTTCAAAGCGGACCTGAACTCAGAACGTCCTCTCTGCTCTAAAAGATACACAACAGCATAATAAACTTTAAACATAAAACATGTATTTGTTGCAGCTGATACAAATTCTAAAATATATTTGCAGTTTCTACTTACTGATTTATGGGAGCAGACATATTGTTAACTACCTGTGCTTTCAAATGGCCTTATCTGCCATCTCTGCCATAGGTAGTCATGTGACACAGGGGAGAGATCAGATTACAACTTGTGATTAGACACAAACGAGGGGGAAATAAACAGGCTAAACTCTCTAAATACATACAGGGTGCATTTCTCTATGTATTTCTTCAGTCCTGTGCAAGAGTTTCAGGTCCACTTTAAACAAATCAGTTGTATTGATTTTAATAACAATTGCACAAGTGGCAGAAACAGGTAATTTACAACAGGAGGTGGTAAAACAGTACAGTATAAGAAACAGTGCAACATACAGTGTAGTGTACCGTATTATTACAGGCAATAAATATTGTCACTTGTAATGTTTTTTCTTCGTATGATCTTCTTTAACAATAAGCATAGCTATTATCATATAATCATAATAATGTAGTAAGCTATTTGTTTTGTTACCCCACAGTCTGGTATTTCTTCTGTACACTACCTGAGGAAGAGAAGTAGATTTAGAACGAGGAATGGGAGAATTAATAAAAGGATTAAAAGTTTTTTGACGTGAGTTTTTTGACTCGGGTTTACACTCCCGTTCACACTCGGGAACGCAAAATCGCAATCGCGATCATCTAGCGATTGTAATTTTGCATTGCGCTATTTCGTGATTTTTCAGCTATTGCGATTAGCGATTCTCCTTCCGGCATATGAGAATCACAACGCAAATCACTGAGAAAAAGGAAGCATGTAGCATGCTTGCGATTGGCGATAATCCCAAACGTGCTGCAGTGAGAGTAATCTCACAGGATTATTTGTGCAGCAATGCCTTGTTGATTGCCGGCGTGGTGAAAATTTTTGCAACGTTATAATATTTCGCAAACTTTGCAATAATTTATACTTCTAGCTATCAGAAAGTGCAAACTAACCATTGATTTTAATGTATTTGTATCAGAAAATGCAACCCAACCCTAACCTTTACTGGGCAAATAATAACCCCCCCCCCCCCCCCCCCGGAGTGGACTGAAAACCGGCAGTTACAAATAATGGCAGCCGTGAGATGTGAAAGAAGGCGGGGCATGTGCAGTTAAGCACAGTCTATTCAAGTTGCAAAATATTACAGGTTGCAATATTTTTCCTTACACCGGCTATCAGCAAAAGAGCAAATCGATTGGGCACTAAAGAACGTGTCTGCTATTAGATAACATTTGTTTTACCTTTATCTGGGCCTTATTGGAGTAGGGTGAAGACTACTAAGAGAATGGTGATAAGTTTTTGCCCTTACATGCACCATACCCTACAGCCAAAACTCATCCTGAATCATCTTAGAACAGAAAGTATTCTTGAAAGGTTAATGACTTAGAATGTGTGCTATGATGACAGTCACACACATCCACCCACAGAAAGAACTTTAAAAATCTGGAATAATTAATCGAAACTTATTACTTTGGGTTCTGCAAATGACTGCCGTCAAACAACTACTTGTGTGATGAACTATCATGGCCCACTTGTACTTCATCCGCTTACCAGTTCACATTGACGAATTACATTCTCTTCTCAGTTGTAAAACAGAAAAATCTGCCCGCTAGCCTTTTTTGAAAAAAGCTGATTGTGTTGCTAGTCATTCTATCAACTAGAGGTGAAGATTCAAAAGCGGGAGGGGAGGAGTCATCTGGCTACCTATAATGAAAGGGATGGGGAGGGGTTATCTGGTTACCTATACTGTAAGGGAAAGGGGAGGAGTCATCTGGCTACCTATAATGAAAGGGATGGGGAGGGGTTATCTGGTTACCTATACTGTAAGGGAAAGAGAAGGAGTCATCTAGCTAGCTATACTAAAGGGGGAGTGGAGGAGTCATCTACCTACTTATACTAAAGGGCAGAGGAGGAGTCATCTAGCTACCTATACTAAAGGGGGAGGGGAGGAGTCATCTAGCTACATATACTAAAGGGGAGAGGAGGAGTCATCTAGCTACCTATACTAAAGGGGAGGGGAGGAGTCATCTAGCTATTTATTCTAAAGGGGAGAGGAGGAGTCATCTAGCTACCTGTACTAAAGGGGGAGGGGAGGAGTCATCTAGCTACCTATACTAAAGGGGAGAGGAGGAGTCATCTAGCTACCTATACTAAAGGGGGAGGGGAGGAGTCATCTAGCTACCTATACTAAAGGGGAGAGGAGGAGTCATCTAGCTACCTATACTAAAGGGGGAGGGGAGGAGTCATCTAGCTACCTATACTAAAGGGGAGAGGAAGAGTCATCTAGCTACCTATACTAAAGGGGAGGGGAGGAGTCATCTAGCTACCTATACTAAAGGGGAGGGGAGGAGTCATCTAGCTACCTATACTAAAGGGGAGGACTGCAGCTACTAATATTATGCCCAAATTTCCCCTCATAGCCACAATGAACATTGGCACCTATGGGGTGCCCAAACTTCTACGATGCCCGATATTTTACGTGGTACACTTTTTTTTACGTGGTGCAGATATTGGTGTATTTTCAGGAGTGGAGAGAAAGTATAGGGTTAGATATTGTTTGGGGGAGGGGTTGGTTAGGGTTAGGCGTCAGTGGAGGGGGTTGGTTAGGTTTAGGCATGCGTGCAAGGTTGGTTAGGGTAAGGCAATGGAGGAGGGACCATTTAGTGTCAGGCATCAATGTTAGGGCTCGGTTAGGGTAAGCATTCGCAGAGGAAGGGTTCATGTAACGGTTAGGTTTAGGTGTTCTTAAAATATTGGTAAAATGTACCTATATTTTACTATCAGAATTACCACTGCCAACAGCTGAATTTCAGAAATGTTACTGATATTTTATGAGCGAATTTTTCCAGTGCCCACATTTCCCCGTTTTTATTACTGCCTTAGTAATATGGATAGTAAACTTCTGCTAGCTGGATTGGGAAGGGAATGGTTCTCTTTCATTAAATTCAGCTCCATGCAATATTCACAGGCTGGATGGAGTCACACACAAATCTACCGGCACAAAACATGTATAAATC
This sequence comes from Hyperolius riggenbachi, assembly GCF_040937935.1. Taxonomy (NCBI): domain Eukaryota; kingdom Metazoa; phylum Chordata; class Amphibia; order Anura; family Hyperoliidae; genus Hyperolius; species Hyperolius riggenbachi. The sequence goes on from NC_090654.1 coordinate 283,275,428, forward strand.
ATCCACTTTACTGCCAGTCACCGCAGCTATTCCTCAGTGCATTGTATATTATTCCTGAGCTGCCCCGACCGGCGCTCTCTGTATAAAGTACCATCCGGCATGAATGCCAAATAGTCACTATCCAGGGTGCTGAACTGATAGACAGCCAGCAGGGGGTCGCTATCCAGGGTGCTGAACAGATAGACGGCAGCAGGCAGTCGCTTTCCAGGGTGCTGAACGGATAGACAGCCAGCCCGGGGTCACTGTCCAGGGTGCTGATCGGATAGACAGCCAGGAGGAGGTCACTTGATGAACATCATAATAAATTTGTTCATACCCATTTACATGGATCGCTCCCACGCCAACGTCCTCAGCCTCCTCAATTGTCGCTATCCAGGGTGCTGAACGGATAGATGGCCAGCAGGAGGTCGCTATCCAGGGTGCTGAATGGATAGATGGCCAGCAGGGGGTCGCTATCCAGAGTGCTGAACGGCTAGACAGCCAGAAGGGGGTCGCTATCCAGGGTGCTGAATGGATAGACGGCCAGCAGGGGGTCGCTATCCAGAGTGCTGAACGGCTAGACAGCCAGAAGAGGGTCGCTATCCAGGGTGCTGAATGGATAGACGGCCAGCAGGGGGTCGCTATCCAGAGTGCTGAACGGCTAGACAGCCAGCAGGGGGGTCGCTTAAAGAGACTGAGAGACGGACATCATAATAAATATATACATACCTAGGGCTTCCTCCAGCCCCATCCACATGGATCCCTCCCACGCTACTGTCCTCAGCCTTTTCCATCACCTGTACTGGGTCCCCTCACTTCAGCCAGTCAGTGCCCGTCACGCAAGCGCAGTGCACTCCCCCCATACTGTGGAGGCGAATGCGTAAAGCAGTCGCCGGTGAGACGGAGGGAGTCTCTGCGCATGCAGAAAACTGGTCGCGTCCAGGCGGAAGTGACGGGACCCAGCGATTGAGAAGGTTGAGGACGGCGGCATAGGAGCGATCCATGTGGATGGGGCTGGAGGAAGTCAGCCAGCAGGGGGTCACTATCCAGGGTGCTGAACAGATAGATGGCCAGCAGAAGGTCGTTATCCAGGGTGCTGAACAGATAGACGGCCAGCCGGGGCCGCTATCCAGGGTGCTGAACGGATAGATGGCCACCAGGGGGTCACTATCCAGGGTGCTGAACAGATAGACAGCCAGCAGAAGGTCGCTATCCAGGGTGCTGAACGGATAGACAGCCAGCAGGGGTTCACTATCCAGGGTGCTAAACAGATAGACAGCCAGCAGGGGGTCACTATACAGGGTGCTGAATGGATAGACAGCCAGCAGGGGGTCACTATCCAGGGTGCTGAATGGATAGACAGCCAGCAGGGGGTCGCTATCCAGGGTGCTGAATGGATAGACAGCCAGAGGGTCATACATACCTGGGGCTTCCTCCAGCCCCATCCACATGGATCGCTCCCATGCCACTGTCCTCAGCCTTCTCAATCGCCTGTACTGGGTCCCCTCACTTCAGCCAGTCAGGGCCCGTCGCTCAGGCGCAGTATGCTCCCTCCATACTGTGGAGGCAAATGCGTAAAGCAGGCGCCGGCGAGCCGGAGGGAGTCTCTGCGTATTCAGAAAACTGGTCACGTCCAGGCGTAAGTGATGGGACCTGGTACCCTTCAGCACCCTATCCAGGGTGCTGAACGGATAGACAGCCAGAAGGGGGTCGCTGTCCAGGGTGCTGAATGGACAGCCAGCCAGCAGGGGGTTGCTATCCAGAGTGCTGAACGGATAGACAGCCAGCAGGGGGTCGCTGTCCAGGGTGCTGAATGGCTAGGCAGCCAGCAGGGGGTCGCTGTCCAGGGTGCTGAATGGACAGCCAGCCAGCAGGAGGTAGCTATCCAGAGTGCTGAACGGAGAGACAGCCAGCAGGGGGTCACTATCCAGGGTGCTGAACAGATAGACAGTCAGCAGGGGTCGCTATGCAGGGTGCTGAACAGATAGACAGCCAGCAGGGGTCGCTATGCAGGGTGCTGAACAGATAGACAGCCAGCAGGGGGTCACTATCCAGGGTGCTGAACGGATAGACAGCCAGCAGGGGTCGCTATGCAGGGTGCTGAACAGATAGACAGCCAGCAGGGGGTCACTATCCAAGGTGCTGTGATTTTTTTTCATGTGATTTATTATGTATTGTGTTTCTTTCCTTTTTTTTATATGCAGTTCTACATATAGGGCAATATCCTTCTCTGGGTTTTTCTTCAATAAAACGCATACACTTATCTGCACATATATTTTTTTATTGAAATACATTATACATGAAACACCAACGCACTGCATGCTGTCAGTTTTTTCATGCATGCAAAATTTACATGGTTGCAAACTATACCATATACTTTTATGTACCATGTGTTCTAATGTAAATTAGAATGTGTTAAAAACATGCAAAACATGCTAAAATGCATGTAGTGAAACGAGGCCCCAAGGTTTGGTTCACACATGTACATTTGCCGTCTGGTCCAGTCCTGTCAGTTTTGCATCAGTTTTCTATTAGTTTTTCCTGACAGGATTTGAACTGTACACCTTTTGTGTGTGACCACACCCAGGGCCAGGTTCTTGTAACTTAACGCCCCCAGACAAGATTAACCTGGGCCCCCCTGATAGCCCTCCTGACCAAAAAGCTGCATTAGTGGCCCATTGTTGCAGCTATATTTCCCCCAGAACCCCTGAGCCAGCCACCCCCTGCCCCCAAATCACACCCCAACTAGAGGCGGGGGTGGATCTGCTCCCCCATAGGCTATATGGGGACCAGTATTGCTTGCAAATTTTTGCCACAGTCATTTTCACATTGAAAATGCTTTTTTCGGCTTCAAAAATATATTTGCGAAATTACATTGTATCTTCGCAATGTCAATTTTCGCAAAAGAAACATTTTGCCAAAATTTTTACCAAAGTTGCCGGAATTTCTCCCCTTTTGCCCTTCATGAGTTAAAGGACTATATATATATAAATATGCAGGCTGCCAACACTACCTGTTTTCAAACTATTCTGGCAGTTGGACTGAGCAAATCCTGTTCTTCACTAAATGCTTTTGAAAATAAAGAAAACCCTGAGATTCCCCTATGAGGAGATGGACAAGTTCAAAACCTGTCAGTTCTGTCAGATTTCTACTACCTACTGTAAGTCATGGCAACATAGGAGAGAAGTAATTTTTAGCACATTCTACTCTGGAAGAAACGTACTTTTTATTTATGTGTTTTCATGTATTTTAAATAATTGTCCTTTAAAAGCAAATTACCTTTTAAAGCTTAACCCTTTGGGTACCGGCTGCTTAACCCCCCTTAAGGACCAGGCCATTTTACATGCGGGGAGGGAGGGGGGCGCATTTGGGGGGTCAGGCAGCTGAATACCCAGTATAGTTAGCTAGGCATGGTGTCCCCGTGTAGGCAGGTGTCCCCTCGTATTGCCAGCGGCCTTTACTCACCCCTCAGGCTCCAATGATGAGCAGCTTTAACCCCCTCCGCTCTGGCCAGCATCCCCGCTCACACTGCCATTAAGTTCTGGGTTGTGGCTTGATGATGTCATCAAGCAGGGACCAAACACTTAACGCAGAGCGAGCAGGGATGCTGGCCTGCACGAAGGGAATCGACGATCGCCGGGGGAACGTCAGTAAGGTAAGTCCCTGTCCTCTTCTTCCCCTCAGACCGCCGCTGCCAACAGTGATCACTACAATCCGTCGGCGATTGTAGTGGTCACTTGAGCAGGAGCCAATCACGATGGCTCCTGATCACTGAGGGGAGATGTCAGCTTTCATATGACACCTTAATCTCCCCTCTCGGGTGCACACGATCATAGCGGGAGCGGAAATGGCATGTGACGTAAATCCTACGCCGCATCAGGCTGAGACAGCCCCAAGTGTGGCGTAGGATTTACTACACGCGGTCCGAAAAAGGTTTCAAGTAGCAAAAAAAATAAAAATGAAAAATCACACCCTTTAAAGCAAAAAATCGCTAAAAACGAGAAAAATTGCTGAAAAATTTGAATAATCATAAACCTGTTACAAAATGATTTTCAAATGCATTTTTGCTTTCTCCGCTCTAGTGGGGAACACAACTTGATGCTTCAGAATCCTCAATTAAACAGTAAATATAATAATCTCATTAGCTGAAGTTCCTCTTTAAATTTAGCAGCACTTGAGTGTATTTTAGCGTCAGCTGAAGGTATCCCTCCCGGACACGTAGTGCGCCCTCCCCCGCGCGCAAATGTTCTTCTCGAGGATGAGTAACATCTCCGATGAAATGTTGAAATGTCTTCAAGATTTAATAACCTCGGTTCTCAAGAGCTAATTGTGTCAAGACTGTGTGACTTCTGGCTGATTCATGCTTGTTACGGAGGCGTCATGGAAAAAGAAAGACGCTTACCGAGAGGGACGCGGCTTAAGTCGAGCTTTCTCCGGGGAAAGGAATCTACGGGAGCAGCTTAGGTCTGCATGCTGAACAACAACAGATGTCGCGACTTCACTTCCCACTGTCATCAACACAGACAAAACATCTTCCCCAATGTATGCAACATTTCCTAACAGATCTGTGTGCATCACAAAGAGCACATCCTGCTCCAAATAATGTGGTTGGCCTGACCTGCAGAAGCCCAGCTGAAGGAGTTGAAAGAGCTCTGTGGGTGGGGTTTTATTTGGTTTAGCATATCCATCTTGTTTAATTTGCAAGATGCGCTTAAAGAGACTCCGTAACAAAAATTGCATCCTGTTTTTTATCATCCTACAAGTTCCAAAAGCTATTCTAATGTGTCCTGGCTCACTGCAGCACTTTATACTATCACTGTCTCTGTAATAAATCAATGTATCTTTCCCCTGTCAGACTTGTCGGCCTGTGTGTGGAAGGCTGCCAAGTTCTTCAGTGTTGTGGTTCTGCTATGAACTCACCCTTCCAGGCCCCTCTCTGCACACTGCCTGTGTGTTATTTAGATTAGAGCAGCTTCTCTCTTCTCTCTTATCTTTTACTAGCTGGATAAATCATCTTTTGAGCTGGCTGGGCTTTCACATACTGAGGAATTACAGACACAGGCAGAGCTGTTTGCAGGAAGAAAAGAGCAGCCTGAAACTTCAGTGCATGAGAACTGCAGGGGGAAAGAAACACACAAATGATCGCTTGAGATTCAAAAGGAATGCTGTATACAGCCTGCTTGTGTATGGATGTATTTTCTATGTGTGGACATGCTGTACATCAACCTACTTCCTGTTTTGGTGGCCATTTTGTTTGTTTACAAACAAACTTTTTAAAACTGTTTTAACCACTTTTAATGCGGCAAGGAGCGGCGAAATTGTGACAGAGGGTAATAGGAGATGTCCCCTAACGCACTAGTATGTTTACTTTTGAGCGATTTTAACAATACAGATTCTCTTTAAAGGGAACCAGAGATGAACGATTCACACAAAATAAACATATCAGTTGATAGCTTGTAAAGAATAAATGCTCTACCTGATCATTTTGCCACTCTGGTGTGCCTTTTTGAGTGTTTTTTATCCATATTGCTCCAGGAAATATCCAATATGGCCGCCGGCTCATATCTCTTCTGCTTCCAGGTTATAAGCTGTTCTGGATGTGCTGTCTAGCCTCTATGAGACTATAGACAAGCAGGGCTGCTGCAGCCTTTCCTCTGTCTGCTTTCAACTTTACTATTCTGGCATGCTGTGTGGCTGCCTGTAGGAAGTGTCTCTCATAGAAATGAAACTGCATACAGTAGATAATGACTGGCTGCACAATGCACACAGATACACTTGTCTGTTTCAGAGCTTCTTTCTCGGCAGCAGCAGCCCCTCCCATTTCAACAGCTCTGAGTAGGAAATCTGATCCAGGAGGGGGAAGGCTTGGGCTTGAAAAGACTCCACAGAAGAGTGACTCAGCTATAATGATTCCAGGTCAAACCTCGACTGAGCCAGTCGGTGGATTCTTATCACAGTTGATAACAGATAGATTAGACTGAGAAGAATAAAACTAAAGCATGATAGGTGTTTACCGTCATGTTCCCACTGATAAATGTAATAAAATACATGAGGGTGCTTCGTCTCTGGTTCTCTTTAAAGAGGAACTTCAGTGAAAATAACGAAATGAATAAAAGTGCTTAATTTTTACAATAATTATGTATAAATGATTTAGTCAGTGTTTGCCCGCTGTGAAATCTTTCCACTCCCTGATTTACATTCTGACATTTATCACATGGTGACATTTTTACTGCTGGCAGGTGATGTCAGTGGAAGGAGATGCTGCTTGCTTTTTTGGCAGTTGGAAACAGCTGTTATTTCCCACAATGCAACAAGGCTCCCACAGTGTGATGTCAGAACCATGGTCCTGACATCACACTGTGGGAGGGGTTTCACCACAATATCAGCCATACAGAGCCCCCTGATGGTACGTTTGAGAAAAGGAAAAGATTTCTCATGGGAAAGGGGGGATCAGCTACTGATTGGGATAAAGTTCAATCCTTGGTCAGAGTTTCTCTTTAAAGGAGTTCTTAAAGGGACCCTGAACAGATTCTAAAAATGGAATTTGAACTTACCTGGGGCTTCCTCCAGCCCCCCATAGCCCACAAGGTCCCTTGGAATCTCCTTGGTTACCTCCGTTTTACTGCTGGGGCTCCTGTACTGCGTGACTTTGATGGGAATCATGCGCAACAGGTGCCCGTCAGCTTTCTCTGCATGCGCCGTTCTCAAAAGAATGAACTGTGCTTATGGAGAACGTTTATGCCCACCTGCACGTGATTGAGTCAGGTGTGCGGAAGGGTCACGCATGTGCAGTTGTGCCCCGACTCATGGTGAAGAGCCGCCAGCAGGAGAATGGAGGGGACTCAGAGTATGCTGAGGGACCTCATGGCCTACGGGGCTGGAGAAAGCCCCAGGAAAGTTCAGATTCTATTTTTGTGCCTGTTTAGGGTCCCTTTAAGTGACAGTAAGAACCGGCTGTCCTCCCGGTCACATCCCTGCCACACCCCTTATCACACCTTCACCACACCCCTAGTCACTAATGCCAGAAGCCGAAGACAGAGTTTTATAATCCAGACCACACTTGTCTATCATCATTAGTTCTCCTTCATTTTAACATTTTAAAATAAGAAATATACTGTAGCAATTTAGATGAAATAAATTAATATTTAGAGTCTATTAAACACATTTTCAGTAGAAAATACCTATATTTACGTAGATCTGTACCTCAGTTCTGAAAGAGGGACAAATAAGGAAGAAAGAAGGACAGAGGGATTTAGTTGCTAAAGAGGGACTGTCCCTCCGAAAAAGGGACAGTTGGGAACCTTGTACATATACCTCTCGAATTAGGCTCCCTTTAAATACTGTTCCCCATTAGTAGGTAACAAATGACTCCCATAGGCTTCTCTCTGGTTTATTTCTCCTAACAGTAACTGAATCTCACTTGACAACAAGTCCGTCCGTCTCTCATCTCTCCAATAAACCAAAGTCAATACAATGACACAAGCGGCAGGCCTAATCTTCCATTAAAGTGAACAAGATTTACAGGCATTGGTACTAAATTACAGGACTGTCTGCTGGGGAAAATAAATGTCATCTGCCGTCCTGTCACCCCTCCTGACACCTGACAGCCGGGAATGGAGCACTGCCGCCTGCCAGAATGGAGAGACATTAAAGAGGCCCTGTAGTGTCATATAGTAGGATGCAGTAAATTATTCAGGATACCCACTTTTACGGTGTTGTCCTGATTTCAGCATCAAAAACATTCCCTATATCTATATATTGCTGTATATTTGTATGTAGCCCCGCCCACCCAGTGATGTCACAGCTTAGGCTGATTAGCTATGCGGAATTCTTTCCCCCAGAGCATTCTGCACTGGCTTCGGGAACTCTCAGTAAACAACCATTCTGCAGAGCTGCACCTGACAAAACTAAAGATGGTGCCACTTGTGATAAATTTCAGAATGTAAATTGGGGTGAGGAAAAGACCGCAAAACATTTGTAAAGCGTTTTTTCTCCCTGAGGACCCAAAGCGCATAAGCTTGACCCAGACCAGTACATAGTGATGTGTACAGGGGAACAAGTCATGTGATCATAAATGTCAGACTAAACAGGTGGCTCTTAAGTTTTGAGTTAAAAGTTTCCAGGGTTGGAGCTGTCTTGATTATGTTTGACAAGGTATTCCACAGGGTAGGGCCAGCATGACAGAAAGCTCTGGCTCTAAATGTTTTTAGTTGGACTCTGGGGGTGTTAGATCCTGTTGATCTGAGGAGGTGGGGGGGGGTGTGACGCAGTTGCAAGAAATGCTTCAGGTATCCAGGGCCTAGGTCATGCAGGGATTTGAATGTTAACATGACAATTTTTACAATAGATTTTACAACATGCAAACACTGACTAAATATTTTGTAAATAAATAATGTAAACAAAAAAAAATGGATCCATGTTATTTTCATGACAGTTCCTTTTTAAAGTGTGACTTGGCTTTCATTACAAACAAATACACTATGAATTGCAATGAAAAAACCTTGACACGATTGAGACAGAAAAAATGGGTCCATTCTGCATGTCCCTTGGTTCGCTGCTGTCTGCTATGGGAAGCCACCCAAGGTAAGCCCTAGTGGGAACCAGTCCATTAGTAACTTCAGTGCTTCAGTAATGCAGGTAGAATGGTTCCCATCCACAGGTATACTAAAGGTGGCCACTAATGAGCCAATCTTTTTCATCCAATTTTACCAAACCTATGTAGTATAAGGGTAAAATGAGTGAATATATTGAATGGATAATTTGGACAGTTCCCTCATATTACATAGAAATGGTAAGATTGGATGAAAAAGATTGCATCATTAGTGGCCACCATAACTTACGGGTAGGTTATTGACATCAGAATTTCTCCAAAGTATTTTTCCAATTAAAATGAACTTTTCACCTGATGCGAAAATTTCACTAAAATGTAATGTATTTTTGCAAGATCTACATTTTCACAAAAAAATTAAAACTTTCTTTAGAAGGTGTTTTCTCCTGCCCATTGACTTCAATGCATCTCGTATCCATTGACTTCAATGCATTTTCATGCATATTGACTTCACTGCATTTTGCAAAAATGTGTTTTAGCATGCCCATGTTTTTGGTAAATATATGTGGAAATATGTTTTTCTCGTGCGAATATTCTCATATATGCACAAATGTGAATTTAAAAAAAAAAATTATTGTGAAAAGAAAAGGGCCATATTCTCAAATATATTCTCATTCTCATCAATACTTGCAATGTGTTTTGCTGTTTCCCAGATACAAGCAGCTAAGTTTTGTACTGAACAGACATCATCAAGTTTTATAAACAATAGTAAACATTAAACGTAAGAATCTGGATATTAACCATTTATGCCACCTAGACGTGATCCTCATGTCCAGGCGGCTGCTGTGCTGCTGCTGGGTGCTTCGGTGCGCTCCTGTACATGATCGCGCGTACTCCCACACCCCCGTGCTGCCCCCTGGTAGCCCGGAGATCAATGAATGGGAACATGGTTCCCATTCATTGATCTAAGTCCCCAGCAGAAAAACCGCGGTCTTTCTAAAAAAAAAAAGTTTCCCGTTCTCTTCTTGCTTCCTGGAAGCCAGAAGGGGGAAAAAAATCTCACTGTGGCCATCCTGTGGCCAAATAGTAAAACTACATCAACATAAATGTTTTAATACAATAAACACACATTATTACATTTAAAATTAACTGTTTATTTCCCACACACATCCCAAACATTACCCAAATAAAATTTTTAATGGAAAAAAAAATTACAAAAAAAACGAAAACATAAATAGTTACCTAAGGGTCTGAACTTTTAAAATATACATGTGAAGACGGTATATTACAAACATTTTTTAAATTATAAGCTTGTAAATAGTGATGGACACAACACTGAAAAAAATGCACCTTTATTTCCAAATAAAATATTGGTGCCATACATTGTGATAGGGACAAAATGTAAATGGTGCAATAACCAAGACAAAAGGGGAAATAAAATACATAGGTTTTAATTATGGTAGCATGTATTATTTTAAAGCTGTAATGGCCGAAAACTGAGAATTAATGATTTGTTTCCATTTTTTTCTTAACCTTCCTGTTAAAATGCATTTAAAAAAAATAATTCTTATCAAAATGTACCACCCAAAGAAAGCCTAATTGGTGGCGGAAAAAAAAACAAGATATAGATCAATTCATTGTGATAATTAGTGATAAAGTTATTGGCGAATGAATGGGAGGGGAAAATTGCTCGGATGCATAAAGTGAAAAATCCCTGCGGGCTGAAATGGTTAATATGGTCTAGACTTCCAGACTTACTGATTCTTCCATACCAGCAGTCTCTGTCCCCTTAAGGACCAGAGACTGCTGGTACAGTAAAACGCTGACTCCCGCCGAATCGCCCCATATACACCCCGCTCTCGCCAGTCACGACACTGTCTCATCGCCCCAGGCACCTCTTTCTGTCGTCTCTAAGACGGCAGAGTGCTGTCACCCGGTCAGGAGTCGCTGTCATTGGCTCCTGACACTGTCTGTCAATGGGAGCTAATGTGATTGGCTCTCCGTGATCACGTCGACAGCAGCAAATGAAAGCGGCTCCTTACCTGCTTACAGATCAGAGCTCTGCCCTCTTATAGACAAAAGAGCAAGCAAATTGCGGTAGGTGGCAGAGCGTTGAGATCGGCGGTAACAGCGGGGAGGTACGATTCATTAGGACATTGACTCTACATCCAGTCAGAGCCACAGCACCACCTGCTGGACGGAGATTCGTACTGCATCTGTCCGGAACCAGTTAAAGTGAACCCCAGCAGAAACTCGGGTTCAAAACAAGATCTTGCCCTGAAGGGAGGGAAGCCTCAGGATCCTATTGAGGCTTTCCTCCCTTGTCAGTAGCCCCTGGTTGCAAAGTGCGGCCCCCCTCTACTTTGGGGCCGCACACTAGCCCATCCGCTCATGCGCAGGAGCACGGAGCCCATGATTCTGGCTCACTGAGCATGAGTGGGCGGGCTCAGTCGGCTATTGCGCGGCCATGAATAAGGAAGAGGAGTTGCGCTGCCCTGATCTAATTAGCGACAGTGCCTTGCTGCTAATCTCCTGGGGGACCTCTCTCAGCAATGGGGGACCACAGAATAGAGAGGGAAGCCTCAATGGGATCCTGAGGCCTCCCTCTCTTTAGGTAAGTATCTAATTTTGTGTACCAAGCTTCAGCTCAGGTACACTTCAAGATATTCCCCTTTCACACCCCTCGCCATGCATGTCACAAAGAATTCAGAATCAAAAGATGTAGTTTTATCTTTCACACCACACTGGTCTTTTCTATCATTATTAGTTTTTGTTCATTTTAACATTTGAAAAAAGGGAAATACCTTATATACTCGCGTATAAGTCTAATTCTTCAGCTCAAAAAAATGTGCTGAAAAGTTACCCCCGAGGCTTATATGCGAGTCAGTGGAGCAGAACGGCTGGTGGAGTGGGTTTTTTACTGGCAGAGGAGTGTAAGGATTGTGCACTAGTGATCCCATAGAGCCCATCTGTCCCTCTTTTGGGGGGAAAGTCCCTCTTTGGAAGCCCTGTCCCTCTGTCCCTCTTTCCTCCTCATTTGTCCCTCTTTCTGGACTTTGTCCCTCTTTCTATGTAAATATATATACTTCTCTACTAAAAAAATGTATGTGATTGACTCTAAAATGTATTCCCATCCTTTAATTTGATATATTACTAATTTTAAAATGTTACTATGAAGGAAAATGAACCAGGATAGAAAGGATCAGTGTGGTTTAAATTATCAAACAACATATTTTTCTTTTGAAAGCTTTACGGTATGCGTGATTAAGGGTGTGGCAGGGGCATGGCCTAAGAGTCCCTCTTTCTCATATCAAAAAATTGGGAGGTATGGTGATCCTGCTTTTGACATCTGCCTCCCTGCTGTATCCGTGCCCTCCATCCTCCCCCCCCCCCCCAACATGGTGTGCAGAGTGTGCTGCTCAAGACTACCTGTGTCCCCGGTTTGTGGAGCGGAGCGTGCAAGCAACGTGTCAGCGGTGCAATGATCAGGGATTCTTCTTGTGTGGCAATCACTGCGTCTCATATCTATGACGCCATCTAGTGGCTTCTTGAGACACAGCTGCATGATCCTGGGGCACATCTGGCTATGGGGAGGGGGGCTGACTTGTACTGGGGAAACAACTGGCTACTGTGGAGGGGGCTATATTGGGGAGGGGGCTTATATGCGAGTCAATCACTATTTTCTGGTTTCTGATGGAAACGTGGGTACCTCGGCTTATACACGGGTTGGCTTATATGCGAGTGTATACGGTATATCAGCTTAATTAATGGGAATAAAGCTTAGACTCAGTTAAACACATTTTTCAGTAGAAAAATACATATATGTACATAGATCTGTACGTCAGTCCTGAAAGAGGGACAAATAAGGATGCCCCGGCCGCTGGCTCGATGGGAGAGACTGACGTGTAAAGTTGCTTGGGAAAACATTTTTGATTACGTTAGATCACCTGACCTGCCTACATATAGATGTATCTGAAAGGACACCGCAATGAAGATCTCCCAGGAGCTACTGGGTATGCACACCAACTATAATGGTTTGGCTTTGACACCAATGGTTTGGCTTTGGCTAGTAATACCTCCCCCTCCTACTGCCCAGACTGAGCTCCCATGAGCCCTTGCTACTGTCTGAAAGTGCCTTGGCTCTCTGAAAACCTGTGGGCGTGGCTTGTTTAGTTTATAGGGAATTAGAGTATTAAAACAAAAAAGTATTTGGCTTGATGAATGCCCTATAAACAATAGGAAAGGAACACAATTATGCAATGAGTAAAAGTTCATCTCGGATCCACTTTAAGAGGCTTTCTACTTGAGAACAAAGTGTTTAAGGGCTCATTTCCACTAGTGCGGTATGCGTCTCACAGACACACGCCGGCACTGAGCGGGATCGCAGGCGAATCCCAGGAGCCATGCCATGCACGGCTATGGGATTCGCAGCCTCCGCCACAAATTCTGCAGGGGGTTCCGGCCAAACCGTTATTCCCTATGGCAGAGTTTCCCCGTGTGATTCACGTGCGGTAAAACTCTGCGGAATCGCGGCGGAAACCGCAATAGTAGAAACGGCCCTGACTGTTTAAATGCTGTTCTTCTAAAATCTTTTGCGGTGGTAGATTTTATGCTGTAAATAATCTTTTAGAACAATGAGGACATGCTTTGAGTTACATAACACTTCAAGGTGTAAAAACTCTGGAGCGCAAACTAGTTAACTGCCCATGTGTACTGAGCCATTGACGTCAGCGCACTGTTTCTAGCTCAGCACTCGGGTGTGGGGTACTCAGCACAGGCAGGTGTGAAAGCTGCCAAACACCCACACTCAAATCTCTGGCTCATTGAGCCTAAAAGCCTGAGGGGCTAATTAAAAAAAAGTCTGTAGGTGTAAAAGAAACTTTTAGAACAGATTCGTAAAAAGTTTAAAGATCTCATGTGCAGTTCCAATTGAGTCAGCACCGTCTCTGTAAATATAGCTCTTTTATTCCATATCAAAAGTTAAAAACAGCATGGTGTATAGCAGGACAGCGACAGCTCCGCTGTTTCGGGTCGTCCACCCTTTCTCAAGCTGCACAAAGCATAACATCCACACTGATCTAAACTACATCAGCTGTTTAAATAATGAGCACCATATATCAGGTGACCAGCAGCCGACCAACCGGCGCTATGCGACACCCGGCGGACCTGATGGGGAACCCCATAAGGCAATATGTAAAGTAGGACCAAACTGACCCACACCCCATGGGAGGCAACCAAATGCACACAATTTGCATAAGAAATGCGGTGTATCACTCACCGACTATGCCGCTGTGGTAAGGCAAGATCAGCGGACGTCCCAGCCATCTCACTTCCGCAAAGCTAGCGTCATAGATGACGCATCCGGGTCACGTGTGCCCAGTCGCACAATACAGGAGCGCGCACCGTCATCTCGGTGGCCGCGCCTCCTCTACATCACAGCGTGGCTGAATGGGCCAACAAGGCCCCTCCCTCCGAACCACGCCTCCGTTACTATGCACAACGTAACCAGGCAACCAGACGCTATAGCGTCAGATACATAAATACCAGGCAAATAGAGATGGACCGAGCGTCCCCATCACTTACCCCCTCCAGCAGCACATCAAAAAGCCCTTGGGTAATCAAATAAGGCCAGGGGTCGCACATACTCCGATCGATCCGCTACCCATCACCTGTCAATAAATAGCAAGATACAAGTATAAATGTACATGCCCACACCATAGACTAGCAACAATATTTCTAAATGCAAGATCTCATGTGAATGCAAGATCTCATGTGAAATGCAAGATCTCATGTGAACTGAAGACATGTGAGAAAGGAGTGCTTCTGCGCTGGGCAATATTCTACTACACAAATCCGATTTCCTGTCTAGTAATCCCATATGAATTCGGCCATCTGTCACACATAAACCTTCCTTTGGCCTGAAATGACAGCAGAAGCACTCAATGGGATAAAGTAACAATAAAAAAGTCAGTTATTCAATTCAGTACAAAACTATTTTAGTTATTGCCTTCCGTTAATTCTATTTAGGATTTCATATCCGATACAATCACCTACAGTGCTCCACACCTTATATGTGGCAAACTAAATGTACACTGACTCCGAGGCAAAGCTAGGGTTTTCAGTGTCCGGGGACAAAGACAGTTTTTGCGTGCCCCCTCCCGGACAAAATGGGTGTGGCCACACATCAGAACGTGTTCGTAGTCATGGGTGATGCCAAATGTTATTAAAATAGCCAAATGTGCCCCCCTTACCCTTTCAGAAAGCCAGATGTGCCCCCCATTCACTCCGTTTAGATAGCCAGATGTGCCCCACTTTTAATAACCTTTTTCTGCCACTGTTAATGCTTTTGCGCTCCTCTGCAGAGGGAGGGGGAGAAGCAGGGGCGCTTCAGGCAGCCAGCAAGCTACCTTTCATGCATGTGGGGGTGCAAATGATTGGAATGGTTATCCTTTTTATTCCATTCCATTTGTGGGCCAAAACGATGCTTTCTGATCGATTCCTCTTAATCACAATTAATGGATCGGAAGGTTGCCCGTTCTGTAAAATTGCATCATTAATGGGCAAATTTTAAATTACATAGCACATGCGTACCTCCTTGTCTTTCTCCTGCCCTCCAATCCAAGTTTTTCAGGGAGGCCACTCTCTCTGCGCCTGTGCCCTGGGGTTCCTCTGACTCCCCAGCCATCACTGAGCCACATATGATGTGATATAATGAACACCACCCCTCCTTCACAGCTCTGATAGGTTGAAACTGGGTGGGGGGCGGTCTCAGGCTCTTAGAGCAGCCGACGGTGATGGTGAGTGACCGCTCAGGTCGTAACTAAATATTTACCCCTGTTGTCTGCCTTTTTACCCTCTGAGGCCCAGACACTTGCCCAACTGCAATTCCTATGTTTGGAAGCTTGTCTGCATGAGAGGGCCAGCCCGCTGCCCACTCCTTGCTTCCTGGCGCCCTAGGCCATGGCCTATACTGTATGTCCTTGCCTGAAATCCGGCCATGTGTGCTGTGCACTACCGTAGTCTCTTTAATTGCTACTTTTACAGGTTCTACTATAAACAACAATTTAAGTTAAAAAACAGTGTTTTTATTAAAGTTACGCAAAGTATTGCTAAGACTTGGAAAACAACCAGTGGTTAAATTTGGTGAAGTTAAACAAACTGAGAGTCTCAACTTTTATGATGCAAGAAAAATTAGCAAGCATATTAACTGACCAACCATCAAACACAATTTGAAAAAATTTGGCGTTCTTGGAGTGAATATTTGAGGAGGTCATGGGAACGTTTCTCAATAGACTACGGGATATAATTGTGGTCTTTATTGTGCTATTTGGGTTTACTTTTCTGTTTTTCTCCTTTCTTTCCATTCCTTTTTCCTTTCTGTTCTTTCTTTGTATTTTTTTTAATTTTTACACCTCTGTCCATCTTCTTTAGGGTTGATATTTTTGGTTATGTTAAAAAATAACAGAAATGTATTCATAAGAATTTATCTAGCTTTTAAAAACATTATCATTTGAATATGTACTTCTTAATCATTTTGTCCCCTGGTGTGAAGAAATGTTTATGATCTCTATTGTAAATTTTTGATGGGAATTTCTTAAATTCTCTGGTGAAAATGTTTTTGGGAAAAGGAAAGAAACTTCCGTGACCCTTGACTTGGAGACCTCAGGATACTTGAAGCCCGTAGACCATTGACCAGTTTGCTTCTACTAAAGCTCTTGCCCTGCCTTCAAGACAGAAAACATAGCTCCCAACTGTACCTCTTTTTGAGGGACAGTCCCTTTTTGGGAACCCCTTCCTCTGTCCCTATTTCTTTCTCATTTTCAGGACTGATGTACAGATGTGTGTAAATAGATCTATTATTCTACTGAAAATGTGTTTTATTGATCTAAACTTTATTCCCAATCCCACCCTTAAAATTGGTATATTTTTTTATTTTGAAATATTAAAAAGAAGAAATCTGACCCATGATAGAAAGCATTGTAATTTGCAATTACGCATCACAATCGTAATGTGAAATTTCAGGGAAAAGCACAATAAATTTTGTAGTTAATTGTAAGCATTCGTTATTATGCATGAATTTATGTGTAATTTTGTGCTGACTGTGGCGATGAATATCAAAGCCCCATAACTGCTATTGCTACTGAAATTGCTACATATGTTAAGGAGAATAGTGGGTTAAGTTAACCCATTCGCGTTCCGTCGTTTTCACATGAGAAATGTTCACCTCCCATTCATTAGCCTATAACTTAATCACTACTTATCACAATGAACTGATCTATGTCTTGTTTTTTCCGCCACCAATTAGGCTTTCTTTGGGGGGTACATTTTGCTAAGAGCCACTTTACTGTAAATGCATTTTAACAGGAAGAATAAGAAAAAAATGGAAAAATTCATTATTTCTCAGTTTTCAGCCATTATAGTTTTAAAATAATACATGCCTCCATAATTAAAACTCACGTATTGTAGTTGCCCATATGTCCCGGTTATTACACCGTTAAAATTATGTCCCTATCACAATGTATGTCGACAATATTTTATTTGAAAATAAAGGTGCATTTTTTCCATTTTGCATCTATCACTATTTACAAGTTTAAAATTAAAAAAAATATAGAAATATTTTATCTTTACATTGATATTTAAAAAGTTTAGACCCTTAGGTAAATATTTACATTTTTTTTTTATTGTAATGGGTTTTTTTTTTATAGTAAACATTTTATTTAGGTAGTTTTGGGAGGGTGGGAGGTAAACAATAGATTTATAATGTAAACGTGTGTTAATTTTTATTTTTTTTTACTTTCAGTTGTAGTATTACTTTTTGGCCACAAGATGGCGGCCATGAGTTTGTTTACATGACGTCACTCTAAGCGTAAGACACGCTTAGAGTGACGCATCGGGGAGGAAACGGCCAGAAAAAGCACAGCTTCCGAGAGAAGCTGTCGCTTTTCAGCGGGGGAGAGGAATCAGTGATCGGGCACCATAGCCCGATACATTGATTCCGTGGCTACCGAATCCGCGGCCGGGAGTGCGCGTGCGCGATCGGCCGCGGGAGCGCGCATGGTTCCTGGACGTAGATTCTACGTAGATTCTAGTTTTTCAGAAAATCGATTGTAAAAATACAAAGAAAAATAATTTTTGAACTGTCATTTTTCTATATTTAAAAACTATTTTTCTTTGCATTTTTAAAATGAATTTTCTCAAAATTAAAAAAAATATATTTTTTTTACTTGTATTCACTATTCTCCTTAACATCTGTAGCAATTTTGGTAGCAATAGCATGTATGAGAGCTTTTCTATTCACCGCCAAAGTCAGCAAGAAATTACACGTAATTTACGCGTAATTTCAGGCCTACTTACGTACAATAATACAAAGTCAAGTGAATTAACAATTTGTAATTACATATAGGCGTAATTGCGAAAATGTAAGCGTAATTTAGCGTACTCGTAATTAGCTGATTACGAACATCACTATAAAGAACCAGTGCGGTTTGAATGAAAAAAAAACAACAACATCTTTTCCTTATGGTATGTGGGACTAGGGGTGTGTCCGGGGTGTGATTGTGGGCGTGGCTTCCCTCTCTCTTATCTCAAAAAGTTGGGAGGTATGCAGAAAAGTTAAGGATAATAATTGTAGTATTTGAATAGCGCCTTTCTCCTGTCGGACTCAAAGCGCTTGTGAGGCAGCCACTAGAGTGCACTCAGTAGGCAGTAGCAGTGTTAGGGAGACTTGCCCAAGAAACTCCTTACTGAATAGGTGCAGCTTACTGAACAGGCAGAGCCGAGATTTGAACTCAGGTCTCCTGTGTCAGAGGCAGAGCCCTTAACCATTACACCTTCCAGCCACTGATATACAAGATGGAGAGTGCCTACTACCTATAGTAGGGTGACCAGATGGGGTCGGCTAAAAAGGAAAACAGAGACCGTTAGAAAGGAGAACAAATACTGTATGACCAAATAACTCCACGGTCACCATCAGAGCAGGATCATTCACCAGGAAACCTAGGCAAGTGTCAGGGGTCTAAAGGGTGTCAAGAGGCTCACCTGCTTCCTTCTTTGACCTCTCTCCACTTCAGCTTACCAAAGGCACCACAAAGGGGCGGCAAATCTAACCAACTTGCCTAGGGTCCCATTACATCTTAATCCATCTCTGGTTAGTACCAATGCCATACGTGACAGTTTCTTCTCGTCCTGCCTCAAAACATGGATATTTTGTCTTGTGACAATCAGAAAACTTGCAACTTCTCTGCTTCTTTTTCATTTGACATTTTACAAAAAGTATTGGTTAGTTGCGCTGTGGGATGGAACTAGAATATAAACAATGTTGCCACGCTCTCACTTCTTAAGGTTATAAATATTGATAACTTGGTAATGGAAGCCGAAGTCTGTTCAATCTCAGTATATCTCATATCTCATATGTATATCACATACAGTGGCTTGCAGAAGTATTCGGCCCCCTTGAAGTTTTCCACATTTTGTCACATTACTGCCACAAACATGAATTAATTTTATTGGAATTCCACATGAAAGACCAACACAAAGTGGTGTACACGTGAGAAGTGGAATGAAAATCATACATGATTCCGAACATGTTTTACAAATAAATAACTGCAAAGTGGGGTGTGCGTAATTATTCAGCCCCCTTTGGTCTGAGTGCAGTCAGTTGCCCATAGACATTGCCTGATGAGTGCTAATGACTAAATAGACTGTGCCTGTGTGTAATCTAATGTCAGTACAAATACAGCTGCTCTGTGAGGGCCTCAGAGGTTGTCTGAGAATATTGGGAGCAACAACACCATGAAGGCCAAAGAACACACCAGACAGGTCAGGGATCAAGTTATTGAGAAATTTAAAGCAGGCTTAGGCTACAAAAAGATTTCCAAAGCCTTGAACAACACACGGAGCACTGTTCAAGCGATCATTCAGAAATGGAAGGAGTATGGCACAACAGTAAACCTACCAAGACAAGGCCATCCACCTAAACTCACAGGCCGAACAAGGAGAGCGCTGATCAGAAATGCAGTCAAGAGGCCCATGGTGACTCTGGACAAGCTGCAGAGATCTACAGTTCAGGTGGGAGACTCTGTCCATAGGACAACTATTAGGCGTGCACTGCACAAAGTTGGCCTTTATGGAAGGGTGGCAAGAAGAAAGCCATTGTTAACAGAAAAGCATAAGAAGTCCCGTTTGCAGTTTGCCACAAGCCATGTGGGGGACACAGCAAACATGTGGAAGAAGATGCTCTGGTCAGAGGAGACCACAATGGAACTTTTTGGTCAAAATGCAAAACACTATGTGTGGCAGAAAACTAACACTGCACATCACTCTGAACACACCATCCCCACTGTCAAATATGGTGGTGGCAGCATCATGCTCTGGGGGTGCTTCTCTTCAGCAGGGACAGGGAAGCTGGTCAGAGTTGATGGGAAGATGGGTGGAGCCAAATACAGGGCAATCTTGGAAGAAAACCTCTTGGAGTCTGCAAAAGACTTGAGACTAGGGCGGAGGTTCACCTTCTAGCAGGACAATGACCCTAAACATAAAGCTACGGCAAGAATGGAATGGTTTACAACAAAACATATCCATGTGTTAGAATGGCCCAGTCAAAGTCAAGATCTAAATCCAATCGAGAATCTGTGGCAAGATCTGAAAACTGCTGTTCACAAACGCTGTCCATCTAATATGACTGAGCTGGAGCTGTTTTGCAGAGAAGAATGGGCAAGGATTTCAGTCTCTAGATGTGCAAAGCGGGTAGAGACATACCCTAAAAGACTGGCAGCTGTAATTGCAGCAAAAGGCGGTTCTACAAAGTATTGACTCAGGGGGCTGAATAATTACGCACACCCCGCAGTTATTTTTTTTTTTTTATTGTTTTGAATGATGTATGATTTTTGTTCCACTTCTCACGTGTACATCACTTTGTATTGGTTTTCAAGTGGAATTCCAATAAAATTGGTTCATGTTTGTGGCAGTAATATGACAAAATGTTGAAAACGTCAAGGGGGCCAAATACTTTTGCAAGCCACTGTATGTCACATATGTAATAAGTGAAATGCAGTCAACTCGGTTTCTGATTCTGTGAAAGGAGGACATTTTAATGAACTTTTGGAGTGGCTGGAGGACAAAGGAAACCATGCTAAAAAAGAGGACATGTCCTCCTTTTGGAGGATGTCTGGTCACCCTATAGAAACCTGATTTATGGTTACCATAGCAACACAACTTCTTTTGGTGCCATCACTTTTCTTGTCACCTTCCAAAGATCTTCAGCTTCTACTCGTCACACACAACCTTGTCTATCTAATCCTCCTTCCTAATCCCCCTTCTCTTCTCAGTGGCATCCTATTGATGTCTCCACTGCCTCCCGATCCATATCTTCACAGGTGGAGGCGGCAGCATGCACCCGCCAGACTTCACAACCATCTTGTTTATAGGATGGAAATTGACGTCCGTGAGTCCGTGTTTAACCCCTCCTGACCTGAGCTTCAGGCGCTAAATTTATCTAGGGGAGCGGAGGCACGAACAAGGACATCTCTGTCTCTGACTCCCGCTCTATTCACAGTCTCCATTGTGACACCTTAACTCCTTCATCCCCGCAGGATGCCAATGACTGATTGCCTAGGTGACAATCACCTAAGAGGAACACTCATCTCTTCAAGCCTCCAGCGATATTGTTTGAGATGCTACTGAAGTCGTCATTTGCATACTCATGAATATGTAAATGGAACGAAATTAATAGCAAATTAGTCGAGATAATCTCAGTTCAGTGGAATATCTTAGCATAACAACACTCATTGTCAAATGAAATCAGAAAAGAGACTATAAAGGGTACAAAGCTCAGATGAGAAAACGTGCTCTGATGCCGCTGTTGATTCTGTTGCCAGTTAAAATATTGGTATAATTACAGCAAAGTCCCCAGCATCCGGCACCAGCGGGAATCGGCTGATACCAGATACATGTGCTTGCTGGTTACATGAGCAGCTGGCCGAAAAGCTTCTAAGCTTCCTGCAGCTCCTGGCAGCTTTCCCCCATCCTCTGTGCACGGCTCCCAACATGTCACCTGACCTCCATTGGGTCACATGACACACCGAGAGCCGCGCAGAGACGGTGAAAAGCCGCTAAGAACTACAGAAAGGTTAGAAGACGTTGCTGGAGGCTCGGTGAGTATTTAGCTACCTGCAAAACCACCTGCAAACATCCCCAAACATAGTCCCCGTAACCCCCTCAGGCATGGCGGTTAGGTGAGACCTTTGGTTGCCTGCATTCCGGATAATGAGGACTTTGTTGTATGTTATTGATACTTTCCCATTGACTTACCCGGTACCTTATCCTAACACTAACCCTCCCTCCTAATGCCTGACAATAACCCCCCTCTTAATACCTAAAACTAGCCCCCCCCCCATATTACCTAACATTACCTTATCCCCACTCCCCCCACCCTTCCCACCCCCCCATCTCTGGCGCCGCCCAAACAATGAAATATAGTATCCAGTTGCCTGGTTATAGCCAAACAAGATTTTTGGGGGGTTGCTAGTATAACCCGAGACCACTAGCCAAACTATTAACCAATCAGCTAATAGTGCCCAAAATACAGGTGAACCCCAGTGCATTTAGCATTATATAGAGGCAGTGTTGGTGAAACCCCTGGCGGTGGCAGCACCGGAGCTCACCTGCACTCCACCTATTGGTGTTTTATGGGGGTTCGGGGGTCCTGGGCAGTGGCAGAGCCATGTGCACCAGTGTTTGTGTTTTTACATTTCTTTTTTGCAGCTTCCACTTTACAGTATCGGGTAAGTGGTTAGGGAGGGGTGTGAAGGTGAGAGGCATACCTGCATGCGGTGCCCCCTGCTAGTGACATCATCTTCAATCATTATCTTCAATCTTCAAACTGAGTGATGATTGTAAGGAGCATTCTACGCTACGCTAGAATTACGCGTAACTTTCCGCAAATACGTGTAGTTACATTTCGTTACGTTTCAATTTGCTCAACTACTAATGTGCACAGTAATTACATATCAATCTACGAAATTACGCGCAATCCATAACGTGGTTGTATGGGGACGAATATGCCGTCATGCGGAAACATTTCTGCATTAATCCATCAAAGGCGCATGCGTGGAAATCTCTTACGCGCACATTTCCCTGTCCAAAGCGTAATTTTATACACACGCGTAGTCCACTTTGCAATACACATGTGTCCTACGCGTAGCAGCCGTAATTACGCATAACGGTACTACATTACGCGTACATTCGTAAGCGTAATTTTGGAACTATGAATTGAAACTACGATTTGTAGGCGTCAACTATGATGCGTAATTATGCATATGCATAGATTAAGAGCATTACTATGTCAGACCGAACCCTCTCCCCTGAATGTTGTTGAACTTATGCAATTCCTGTTAAATTTGATACTGCAGACACGGGTGTATACCATTGCTCTTCATTGGCTAACGGGGTGCCTGCTGCATGGGCGTAACAATAGGGGTTGCAGCCCATGCGCCCGCTCAGGGCCATTTTGGGGGGCTGGAGGGGTCGCAGTATGAGGGGAAAGCTATGGCCACACTCCGCCAGGGGCGTAACTGAGACCCACCGGGCCCCCCTGCAGAAATTTTGAGTGGGCGCCCCCTGACCCGCTCAGGGGGGGACCGTCCCCCCTCCCTCACCTCGGGCTCTCCCCTCTGTGCTCCCCTCCAGCTTCAATAACCATACGTATGCAGCGGCGGGCAGCAGAAGACCCACATACCTTCTGTGTGCTCCAGCGTGGGTGCTTCTCTCTCTAGCCTCTGACGCGACTTCCTGTATAAACAGGAAGTCACGTCAGACACTAGAGAGAGAAGCGCCCACGCTGGAGCGCACGGAAGGAATGTGGGTCTTCTGCTGCCTGCCGCTGCAGGGGGGCCCGGTGGGTCTCAGTTACGCCCCTGGACTGCTGAGTATATTAAAATGGCGTATTGCAGACTGGGAGTGAGCATTTGCTTCTCATGTGCTTTGCAATTACAAGACTATCAGGAATACTTAACAGTATTTGACTCTTGTAATTGTTCTAAAATTACTGCGTTTCTCATTGGTCCAATAATTCAGAGTTCTGTTACTGGGCTAAAATTACCAAGTTTTGGTAAATGGGATTTCCATTTGTCTAGTACGTGGAATCCCAATGAGCGTCCCTATGGCACACACATTTACAGTTAACTTGAGGTGAACCTAAGATTAAAAAAAAAATAAGAAGGTGGCCCCTGGATCCTTCTGGAGACCACTAGGCTGCCCCGAGACCCTCTTAAAGTTTGCGACCCCTCTTCATGCATGAACACAGCGGTGCACCCGTGCGAGTACAGCCATGCATACACTTTCATTCCCCCTAGGGCCGGTTCTCTCATGAAGCAAGGTGAAACATTTGCATCAGGCGCAGAGATTACAGGGGCGGCATGTTTGTACTGTGTTTACACTAACAGCATGCAGTCAGAGTAGGAGGAGAAGTGAGAGGAGAGCAAGGTGAAGAAGTCATCATTGGGGAAAAGCAGCTTGTTGTGCTGTGTGAGGAGTCTGACAGTGAGTGAGGAGAGGGGAGGCAGGAGAGCATCATTGGGGAAAAGCAGCTTGTTGTGCTGTGTGAGGAGTCTGACAGTGAGTGAGGAGGGGGGGGAGGCAGGAGAGCAGCATTGGGGAAAAGCAGCTTGTTGTGCTGTGTGAGGAGTCTGACAGTGAGTGAGGAGGGGGGGGGGAGGCAGGAGAGCAGCAGTGTTTTATTTGACTTGCACAGTGGAAGGGTGGAGGTGGCACTGCTGTCCTGACTGAGGAGGAATGGAGTGGCTGAGGGTGAGCAGTGTATCTGTCACAGACTCACAGCCAGCCAGTGTGCTATTGTGTTGAGCTGCAGCATGCCATGTGAGAACATTAAATGAAGCAGTGTAAATTGTCGGGTTGTCAAACCTTGCCGCATATGGTGGCGGAACGCTGAGATCCACGCTGAGGCGCAAGCCTCTGGGTCTTGGCGAAGCTCTGAGGTCAGTGGAGCGCATGGCGCTCCTTCCTTATTGGCCAAGCGGCGTACGCATCCTCAGTATGCGCTCCACCGCTGTAAACATTAGCAGCATGCTGACTTGCTGACACGCCGCACTCTGGTTGATTTTTTTTTGGATTCTGTTACTTGTTGATTGGTTAGTGCTGATATAAAAGAAAGGTGAGCGCCCTCAGTCATCGCCCATGATAGCCTATGCTGGGCTTGTAGCTGAGATTGCGCTCACACCAAGTGCCTTGTCTTGCTGCAGATTTCTGTCTGTCTCTTGCAAGCTTCTTGCAGATCTAATACCTTGTTGCCGACCCGGATTGTACCTGACTATGTTTCTTCTGATCTTCTGTTGTCGACTTGTCTTGTGCCTGACCTTGCATCTACTGGATTCCCTGTTGCCAAACCTGGGAGTGTTTAAAGACCTTGCATGAACGCTGCCTGCCCTGATCCCGGCCTGTCTGACCTAGCATCCGTATTATACTTTCGTCTGGATTGCCTCAGCCCATAGACCTCAGGTGACTATTCAAGTATACTGTGTCTGTATTACCTTGTTGTGTTTGGTGAACGCTATATGCCAGGTTGTATGCTACATCTACCTGCAGGGTTGTGTAGTTTTGTTTATTAGGCAGGAGTGTACGCAGGTGTTAGGGCTGGGGTATAGGTCAGTCATATGAGCATACAGTCTGACCTATAGCAATTAGCCAGACAAGCCTGACACGGGTGCTGTGCAATCATTCCAAATTAGGGGGCATCCTCACAAGTTTGCCTCAGGCAGCAAAAAGTCTAGGACCGACCCTGCTTACTGCACAGGCATGACTGTACTAGCGCAGGCGCAGTGCGGTCCCACTTATGTATGAAGAGGAGCGCTGTAGCGATCACAAATCTGAAAAGATCTTGTCAGATTCCTTTTGGGGGTCCTCAAGCGGCAACGGTGGGGGCCAGGAGGATGTGGAAAGCCTCTGCAGGATCCAGAGACTTCCTTTTT
Organism: Hyperolius riggenbachi; assembly: GCF_040937935.1. Taxonomy (NCBI): domain Eukaryota; kingdom Metazoa; phylum Chordata; class Amphibia; order Anura; family Hyperoliidae; genus Hyperolius; species Hyperolius riggenbachi. Next base: position 283,300,937 of record NC_090654.1, read on the forward strand.
CTTAGGTAAGTATTTTTATTATTATTATTTTTTTTTCACCTTGGGAATGCTTTAAAGAGAATCTGTATTGTTAAAATCGCACAAAAGTAAACATACCAGTGCGTTAGGGGACATCTCCTATTACCCTCTGTCACAATTTCGCCGCTCCTCGCCGCATTAAAAGTGGTTAAAAACAGTTTTTAAAAGTTTGTTTATAAACAAACAAAATGGCCACCAAAACAGGAAGTAGGTTGATGTACAGTATGTCCACACATAGAAAATACATTCATACACAAGCAGGCTGTATACACCCTTCCTTTTGTATCTCAAGAGATCATTATACACAGACAGTGTGCATAGAGGGGCCTGGAGGGGGGAGATGCATCACAGAACCACAACACTGAAGAACTTGGCAGCCTTCCAGACACAGGCTGACAAGTCTGACAAGAGAGAGATAAGTTGATTTATTACAGAGACTGTGATAGAAGAAAGTGCTGCAGTAAGCCAGAACACATTAGAATAGCTTTTGGAACTTGTAGGATGATAAAAAACAGGATGTAATTTTTGTTACGGAGTCTCTTTAAGAACAGAGTATATACTGAATGAAGAACAGAGTATTAGAAAAAAATATGAATACTTTTCCGTTAATATTTATTCTGTAACTGTATAAATAAACTATGTACAGAATGATCAGCTCTTCAGATGAGCATTGATCAGCTGTCTGTGCAGAATCTGCTGTTCCGCATTCCTTTTTTTTCACACGAGGAATGGAAAAGAGCGGGAACAAGCAAGCAAGAGGTTGTGCACAAGGACAAGAGCTTTGTCATCAGGCATTGAGGTATCACCAGTGTGTTGCCTTCTTCAAGCCTTGAGCTCCTCAGCAGCCATACACAGCTACCTGTGATAAGGAGGAGGACTCGGTCACGATCCTATAATGCAAAGCTGTCCAACTCCAGTCCTCAAGAGCTGAGGTCTTCCTCACACATGACATTAAAATCCAGCCCAGGATCAGACTGCTATCAAGCCACGTTTGGTGAGCCTTAAGGATATCCGAGATGAAAATAAACTGATGAGAAAAACATGTATCTATCCTCCTTCTCCTAAAAATGACTTTTTTTTTAGATATCCCACAGTTTTATCTTAGATTTAAATCTAGTTCTTAAGTTCTTAAGTTTTTACCGTTTTATTGCCTCGGCTCAATGACACATGCATTAACCATTTCAGCCGCCCAGATGTGAAGCTCACGTCCGGGCGGCTGCTGTGCTGCGCGTGGTGTCCGCCGCTAGCCCAGGGATCAGTGAAAGGGAACATGGTTCCCGATCACCGATCCCTGTCCCCCGCAGAAAAACCGAAGCGCTCACCCGTGAGGCTTCAGTTCTTCTGCCCGGAACAATTTCCGCATGCCCCTTGTACTTCCGCTAAGCGAGAAGTACAAGGAGGGAAAACAAAAACGAAGGTGGCCATCTTGTGGCCAAATAGTAAAACTACATGTACACATTTTTTACATTACAATTTACACATTTCACTACATTGAATAATAACGGTTTATGTCCCACACCAAAATATTACCCAAATACATTTTTTAATGAAAAAAAAAAAAACAAAAAAAAACCCCAACATAAATAGTTACCTAAGGGTCTGAACTTTTTAAATATGTATTTGAAGGGTGTATACTACAAACATTTTTAAATTATAAGCTTGTAAATAGTGATGGACGCAACAAGGAAACAATGCACCTTTATTTCCAAATAAAATATTGGCGCCATACATTGTGATAGGGACAACATTTAAATGGTATAATAACCGAGACATATGGGCAAATAAAATACATAGATTTTAATTATGGTAGCGGGGATTATTTTAAAGCTATAATTGCCAAAAACTGAGAAATAATAACATTTTTCCATTTTTTTCTTATTAATCCTGTTAAAATGCATTTATAAATAAATAATTCTTAGCAAAATGTACCACCCAAAGAAAGCCTAATTAGTGGCGGAAAAAACAAGATATAGATCAATAAATTATGATAAGTAGTGATAAAGTTATTAGCGATTGAATGGGAGGTGAAAATTGCTCTGATGCGTAAGGTGAAAAATCCCCGCGGGCTGAAATGGTTAAAGTGTGCTAGAGCTCAAATCTATGAATTATTGATCCTTTTATCTCTTTCCTGCTCCAGGAAGCCATTTACTGACAGTCTGACAGCAGTTTTATGGCTGTAATTACTTATCAGTGAGGGTTAGGCTATAGTCTGACCCAGTCCAACCCGGTCCCAAACTGGACAGAAACTGTCACTTGCATACCTGATGGTTAACTATTTCAGGCAGAGAAAGAAAAAAAAGGAACACAGCCTAGTTATTAGTGTGCCTGGCACTGTACATGCACATGTCTATCTCATCATGTCACCTCGGTTGTCCTTTAAAGGCCACCTATCAAAAAAATTCATTCTGTAAACCCCACATACCAATACCATACCTCCCAACTTTTTTGTGATTAGAGGGACATTTAAGCCACACCCCTGCCATACCCCTAATCACGCCCCTGACACACGCCTAGTCACGTCTACCATAAAAATTTAATAAGAAAAATAAGTCGTCATTCAAACCACACTGGTGCTTTCTATCCTGGTTCAATTTCCTCCTTATTAACATTTTAAAATAAGAAATACATCAATCAGAAGGATGGGATAAAAGTTTAGAGTCCATTTAAACATATTTCAGTAGAAAAATGCATTCATTTACATAGATCTGTACATGAGTCCTGAAAGAGGGACAAATGAGAAAGAAAGAGGGACAGAGGGACTGGGTTCCCAAAGAGGGACTTTCTGTTCAAAAGAAGGACAGTTGGGAGCTATGCAATACAACTATTAGCCACTAGACAGTAACAATAGAAGGTTTTTGAAAAGTCTCTTATCACCGCCTGTGTGAAGGAAATGCCTTGTGTATCAGAGCTCTGCTTCCTGAGTCGGTGTGAATGTCAGGACTGTACCATGTAGATAGGTTCCACTTCCCTGTCACTATTCACAGAGAAATGATTTAATGGTTGTTTCTGTCCTACTCACACACACACTGCTTTCTCACAGATCATATCAGAACAGCTGAGAGGTTTTTCAACTACAGAGAAAGGATCTAAAGAAAAGGGCCCTTATTTTATTCCTGTTTTTGGATTTTGAACATTCCTTTTAAACAATATCAGTTGCCTGGCAGTCCTGCTGGTCTATTTGGCTGCAGTATTGTCTAAATCACACCAGAAACAAGCATGCAGCTAATCTTGTCAGATCTGACAATAATGTCAGAATCACCTGATCTGCTGCATGCTTGTTCAGAGTCTATGGCTACAAGTATTAGAGGCAGAGGATCAGCAGGACTGCCAGGCAACTGGTGTTGCTTAACTTCCTGCCGACCGCCTAATGCCAATGGGCGTGGCCGCGACGGCAGCCCCAGGACCGCCTAACGCCAATTGGCGTCAAGTCCTGGGGCTCTGTTTAGCAGGAGATTGCGTGCAGGCTGCGCGCGCATCTCCTGCTTGGGAGGCAGAGCTCCGCCCCACCTCCAGTCTCCAAGCGGTAATCTCCGCTCAGGAGACTGTTAGACGGCGTTGTCGCCGTCTATTACATGTACAGCGCTGCGATCAGCAGCAGCGCTGTACTGGGGACAGCCGTGGGTCACGGCTGTCCCCTCCATAAGCTGGAAAGTGATCGGCTGTCATAGGCTGAAGCCTATGACAGCCGATCACGCTGATTGGCTGGCGGGGGGAGGGAGGGTGCAGAGAAGAAAAAATAAAAAAAGGGAGGGAGGGTGCAGAGAAAAAAGAAATAAAAAAGGCACATTTATTAAAACTGTGGAGCGATCAGACCCCACCAACAGAGAGCTCTGTTGGTGGGGGAAAATGGGGAGGGGGGAAATCACTCGTGTGCTGTCTTGTGCGGCCCTGCAGCTTGGCCTTAAAGCTGCAGTGGCCAATTAAGTAAAAAATAGCCTGGTCTTTAAGGGGGTTTAACACTGCGGTCCTCAAGTGGTTAAAAGGCAATAAATATGGCAACCTATAAGGAACTTGCCTGTTAATGTTTCCGCCGAGACGCAGGCGGAATCCACCACTTCCGGTTCTCGGCACTTGTTCACCGATGATGACGCAGGCTGCACATTCTGGGGGGCGAGCAGGGCGAGTTCCCAGTACACCCTCCACAGATGTAAACAATAGTCAGCTGACTAAAATAAGCTGACAGCGCGGTGTCAGCTGATGCTACAGCTGACACCTAGGTAGGTGTACCGCTGTGTGATTGGATGTGCAGAGTGTGGCCGGCCACTGATTGGATGAAAGTTGTATTTTAACCTCCTGAGCGATAATCCCGAGCTGAGCTCGGGGTATATCGCGCAGGAGGATTTCTCAGGCCCTGGTGGGCCGATTTGCATAATTTTTTTTTGTTACACGCAGCTAGCACTTTGCTAGCTGCGTGTAACTTCCGCTCGCCGCCGATCCGCCGCCGCTCGCCGTGCCGCGCAGCCCCCCCCCTACCCGACCCCTTGCGCAGCCTGGCCAATCAGTGCCAGGCAGCGCTGAGGGGTGGATCGGGACTCCCTCTGACGTCATGACATCCATGACGTCGGTGACGTCATCCCGCCCCGTCGCCATGGCGACCGGGGAAGCCCAGCAGGAAATCCCGTTCTGAACGGGATTTCCTGCTTACTCTGATCGCCGAAGGCGATCGGAGTGGGTGGGGGGATGCCGCTGCGCTGCGGCTATCATGTAGCGAGCCCTGGGCTCGCTACATGATTTAAAAAATAAAAAATTTAAAAAAATAGTGCTGCGCCACCTCCTAGGCGATATAATTGTATCGCCCAGAGGGTTAAACTTGCTGAGTTCTCCCAGTCATCGACCATGATAAGCATAGCTGTGGCTATTTGCTGGGTGCGCATTAACATTGTATGAATTCCTGGAACTTGAGCTTGGCTTATATTTGACCATTCTTGTCTGCTGTTACTTGCCCTTGCTTCTTACCTGGATACTCTTACCTGCTGCCTGGACCGACCTTTGCTTGTTACCTGGATACTCTTACCTGCTGCCTGGACCGACCTCTGCTTCTTACCTGGATACTCTTGCCTGCTGCCTGGACCGACCCCTGCTTGTTAACTGGACACTCTTATTCATACCTTGACTGACCCTTGCCTGTTGCTTGGATAACCTTGCATGCAGACCTTGCATGAACTCTGCTGCTTGGATCATACACTGCCTGTTTCCTGAACCATCTTTCACTACTGACAATCGACGCTGAGGGCCTCATTCTCCTAAATCAAGGTACTAGTCCTGTGTGATACTTATGAACTATTGAACTGTGCTATACTTACCTCAGTGGGGTTCTGGTGGGTTATTGTCCTCTCTACTTCAGTCTGTATGCCTTGCACTGTAAGACCTGGGGGTAACCATAGTCAAGAGACAAAGTGTCCTGTTCACGTGGGGGCTTGTCTATAGGTGAAGACCGTGGGCACTAGATTGGGGCATAGAGACTGATTGGGGACATAACCTGTCAAGCCTTACACAACCTCTATATCCCTCTTGCTTCAGTTGTCCTTCATGCCCCTTTTACTCTTGCATTGAAAGTGTGAATAACGTTACCCCGTTTTACCGCAGGGTAAAACAATGGCACACTTACCACATCACGTCGGAAGTTTCTAAATAGCCACCGAGCTGACGCAAAGTCTGCAGAGCAGTATGACTCCCGCGGCAATGGAATTCATTGGAGTCAATGGATGAGGCAGGAATTTCATCTATAGGAGCGCTGTGTGTCGCGGCACGCATGCGCGGACCGACGGGAATCCCAGTGACGTACTCCCTGTCCAGCCAGAGATTACGTCACTAAGCGGGGGTGGGGAAGGGGGCGACACTATGCATAGGACCCCATTGCCGCACTCAGCTGCAGAATCATCATATCTTTGTCATTTTTTGCGTTGCAGTGGGACTTGGCAGGAGCAACGCAACTACCCCCCCCCCCCCTTCCCCTTACCACCACCACCACAACGCAAAAAAAATAAGTGGAAAACCTCAAGCAAAATAAATAAATAAATGCATGTGTTTGTCAGGAAGCTCTATCGCCAGCTGTCACATAATAAAATGTGGCATTTTACGGGCTTATTTTTTGACACAGGCTATATTGAGGATTTTATTGTGCCGTCATTATGTGAATGACTGTAGGGCCAGCAGAATGTCAAAGTTTTCACTAAAAGTCAGAGGCAGCCAGCAGACTTTCAGAGCAGAGATTCCCGCAGGGGTGAATAGAAACATTCGTTAATAAAGAGAAAAAAAAAACCTCATTAAAAATAAAATCCCACTTGAGAACCCAATGGATTGATCGTTTTATATATATATGTGGGGGGATCACAGAGCTGTGTTCAGGGTTTGCCAGGGGCAGGGAAGATGAAACTAGTTTTATTTACAGGACTCTCCAGCTCTGTACATAAGCAGAGTATTCACTCCATGTTCCTAGCCAGAGCATAACAGGAACCAACAACCCACAACCGTTCAGATAATCGTATCAGCAATACAAGTAGGACAGCGCCATCTACAGGCCAGATGTATGAATGGAACACAATATTTTTCTTATTCTCGATGTAAGGTTTAAAGAGTACTTGGGGTTGACAGAGCCAGTCAAGGAGGCAGGGCCGGGCCGAGGCATAGGCTGGAGAGGCTCCAGCCTCAGGGCGCAGTGTAGGAGGGGGCGCACAATTCATTCAGCTGTCATTCCTAATTTTGTTTGAAGCAGAAAGAAATAAGAAAAGGGGATACATAGCAGTGACTGCAAGCCAGATAACTAGATATTAAGGTGTTGGGGAGGTTGTGGGCCCTGTGGCACCTCTTAGTCTAATAGCAATCAGTGTGTGACGGCTGGGGTGGCAGGGATGGAGGGGCGCACTTTGGTTTCTCAGCCTTGGGTGCTGGAGGACCTTGTCCCGCCTCTGCAAGGAGGGCTCTGTCTGAATAAGGGCAGATGGAGGGAGGGGTACAAACCTTTCCTGACGTCTTCAGGGCACAGGAGCCATTTTGAACCCCTCCTCGGCGGTGCAGCAGTGGCCATGCTTGCGAGGCCTGCCAAAATGCTTCAGACAGACATATCTGCCTGGGTAGCTGCGCCTGGCCCCCAGCTCAATAACCACCAATCAGGCCACAGCTGCCAACCTGGGGGCGTGGCCAGAGCATTGGCGGGCAGTTAAAAATAAAAATTGCCAGGGCCTGTCGCCGGGGGAGAGGGGAGTGGGGTTTGTTGTAGAGTAATCTCCTGCCAGGAGGGAATCTGTCAGGACAGGTGAGTATATAACACCCGCGACACCTCCACCCTCCTCCATCATTTAGACAGAGGACATGTCATGACAGACTCTGTCCTTTTGACCTCAAGTTATTTTTTAATAAGCAGACACTGTTAGATGGAGTGTCACCGACCGTTGCAGCCAATCAGTGGATTAGTGCAGGTGCTGGAAATGATCAGCAAAGCCTCCTGCCGTGTGCAGCTTATTGCTCCTGCAACAAGGCGAGGACATCCAGACAGCCTCAGGCCAACAGTACTCGAAAGAGAGTACACAGAGTACCGTTGCTTAGGCTGTAAAAAGAAAAGACATTTGAGGTGACTTTCAGTTTCAGACCACATTACCTAGCTGCAAAGGAAAGTCATTGAAAGATCAATTTTCATTTAATTTAAAGGACAACTGAAGTTCAAGGTATATGGAGGCTGCCATATATATTTACTTGTAAACAATACCAGTTGCCTGGCAGCCCAGCTGATCTATTTGGCTGCAGTAGTGTCTGAATCACACCAGAAACAAGCATGCAGCTGATCTTGTCAGATCTGACAATAATGTCAGATACACCTGATTTGCTGCATGCTTGTTCAGGGGCTATGGCTAAAAGTATTAGAGGCAGAGGATTAGCAGGACTGCCAGGCAACTGGTATTGCTTAAAAGGAAATATTTATGGCAGCCTCCGTATACCTCTTACTTGAGTTGTCTTTTAACAACATTTGCAGCAAAGCATGCAGCAGGAATGTAGGTTAATAGCATTCTTTATTTGTATTTTCTGTTTTCAACAGAAAGCTGAATTTTCTTTTAGAAAAACTCACAGCAGTCAATAAATGTGGTCAGAATGATATATAAATCGGCATGACACCCCCTGATAGTGTACATATGCGGTATACAGACGTGTGCACGCTGCAGCTGATTGGTGCGTTGAAGGGCTTGTAGCGTTGTGAGTTTGGGATTAATTATCGACAGTGCTTGGAGTGCTTGAGTCCTCTGAGCTCCTTTCTGCTACAGAGCTGGAGATTAATGGATATACACAATATAACTCTTCAAGTAATTTTATTTGGCAGCAGAACAGATACTAAAAAGTAAGTGGAATACGCCAGTTCCTTCTTCCAAGTTCACCTCCCGCCACCCCTCTTAAATCACCCCTAAAATAATCCTGCTGTAAGATAAAAAGAGAGAGAAAATGAACCATGAAAGAATGCAAGTAAAATGGAGAATTCGATTTAAGATTGTCTTATTGACATTTGTTGCACAATCTGGAAACCTGAAAGATTTATTACAACCGCATCATGCATTGCCCCCTACAATCTTAGATCAAAAGGATCTAATAACTTGGTCACCCCGAGTTCACCTCAAAACCTTTGGAGCGAGCACCTTCTGTCATGCTGCCCCTACACTTTGGAACTCCCTGCCACACCCAATCAGGACAGCTCCATCCCTGGAAGCATTTAAAGGACAACTGAAGTGAGAGGGATATGGAGGCTGCCATATTTATTTCCTTTAAAGCAATACCAGATACCTGGCTACCTCTGCCTCTAATACTTTTAGCCCTAGCCCCTGAACAAGCATGCAGCAGATCAGGTGTTTCTAACATTATTGTCAGATCTGACTGGATTAGCTGCATGCTTGTTTCTGCTATTATTCAAATACTTTTGCAACCAAACAGATCAGTAGGACTGCCAGGTAACTGGTATTGTTTAAAAGGAAATAACTATGGCTGTCTCCATATTCCTCTCACTTCAGTTGTCCTTTAAGTCCAAACTGAAAAGCTACCTGTTTAGTCCGGCATTTACGATCACTTGACTATTTCTGTAACACAGTCCAGCCTGCAACCCTGTATTGATCTGAGACATATCTATGCACTTTGAGTCCTATAGGAGAAAAACGCTTTACAAATGTTATTGTATAAGGTACAATGCACACTTTTGTCCTGTGGTGGTTCAAGCTGTTGTATGAACTACTGTAGGTGCAAAATTACAGTAACTTTACTGCATGTGGCCACTAGAAGGCGCTTCTGTCACTATAGTGAGATGAAATGATCTAAAATAACTCTATTAGGCTATTTTGTTTTATTTGAAGATAAATGAGGCCAGCAGGAAGAAGCAAAGCAGAGCAGTAACAGCTTTATGCCAACTATCAATGCAGTTTTATATAAAAAAAAATATGGAAACCATGGCAACACAGCATAGAATGGGCAGGCGGCAAAGCTCATCAATCTATGTAATATTATGAATAAACCCTTTACTAATAAATCCACAATTTTCAACTGGCGCCTACTCAACAACTGAATTGTGTACCCCAAAAATTGCTTAGCTCCCACCTGTCCGTCTTTTGGAGGGACAGTCCCTCTTTGGGAGCCCTGTCCCTCCGTCCCACTTTCCTCCTCATTTGTCCCTCTTTCAAGACTTTGTCCCTCTTTCTATGTAAATATATATATTTCTCTACTAAAAACATGTGTTTGTTTGACTCTAAACTTTATTCCCATCCTTTAAATTGATTTATTACTAATTGTAAAATGTTTAAATGAAATAAAATGAATCAGGATAGAAAGGACCAGTGTGGTTTGAATAATAAAACAAAATATTTTCCTTATGAAATCTTTATGGTATGCGCAACTAGGGGTGTGCCAGGGGTGTGATCGTGGGTGTGGCAGGGGTGTGGCTTAAAGGGAACCAGAGATGAACCTAGACGGGAAAATGAAAAAGATTTTATACATCCCGGGGGCTTCCTTCAGCCCCATATGCGCTGATCGATCCCACGCCGCCGTCCTCCGCTGTCTGCAACTACGAGAACCGGCTCTCGTCACTGACGTCATTGGAGCCAGCTACGCAGGAGAAGTGCGCACTCTACGTATCTCTCCAGCAGCAGAGATACGCAAACAGCGCACTTCTCTTACGCTTAGACTGGCTCCGACTGACGGAACAGCGGGGAGCCGGTTCCCGAAGCTGCAGGCAGTGGAGGATGGTGGCGTGGGATCAATCAGAGTGTATGGGGCTGGAGGAAGCCCCAGGTATGTATAGAATCTTTGTTTTTCATCTATGGTTCCCTTTAAGTGTCCCTCTTTTTCATCTCAAAAAGTTGGAAGGTAGGAATTTGCCTTTTAATAAACAAAAGCCATTAGTGTGTTCTCCCCTGAAGCGTGCTTAGCTACATACCTTTATTTTGTCAGTGTGACAAACTAGTGTGACAAGCAGGAAGTGAGAATATCTAACGAATGGGACTTCACAGGGACAAAGTAAAGGTATGCTTTGGGAGCAAACACATACTGTAAATAGCTTTTTATAAAAGAAAAAAAGATATCGAAAGTCAAGGTACACTTTAAAATAAACAAAAAGAGTAAACGTGACTCCGAAACGGTCTCAGTCCACCCCGCGGCGCCAATTCCTTTTTTACGTGTGACCGGTCGGCGTTAAATAAACCGTTGCACCCGCTCAAGCGTGCAGTTTGTAGCCTCCAAACTGGCAATTAACTGCTCTGAATTAAATGCTTAATCAGCCGCTGGCAGGCAGTGTTTCTGAAACAGAACCGATATCAGCTCTGCATAAATACATGGAACATTTTACTTGCAATCGCTGCAGTCCACTGGCTAGCCACCTTGTAAACCAGGTACATCATTTTATTATATTTAATTTTTTTTTCTAAGGACATAAAGAAATCCACTTCATGTTTTCTGCAGAGCTCGGGGAATGACTAAGAGCGCTGCTGGAGGCGTGTGAGTGTGCGGGCTGGGGGAAAAGAAAAAGGGAATTGTGGCTGCTTGCAAAGAGGGGGGATAGAGAAGTCTTGGTTTCAGGAGAAGTGTTGCTGGACAGCGCCAAGAACAAGAACAGGAACAACAACAACTGCTCTCCTTGCAGAACTGCCTCTGAGGCTACTGCTGCTGCTGCTGCTGCTGTTATCACACTCCCCACTGCTGATGAAGTCAAAGACCTCCTGTTGAGGACATGATTTGCGCCTTTCACTAGCTGGGTGTCCTTGGAATTGACGGATCAGCTTGCTGACGCAAAGTAGGGCCATCGGAGGTGAGCGACAGGAGCTGAAGTTTAAAAAGAAATAATGACTATGGTCTTGACAGAACCCTGACCTACCTTCAATCAAAGGCAGCCAAGGTGAGTATGACTTATGATGTATTATTATTATCATATATCTAAGCTGAAGGATGAACTTGACAGGTGTGTCTTTTTCAAACCATGCATTTATTTATATTATTATTATTATTATTTTGAATGATACCTTCTTCAATCCGCTAGAGATTGAATGTCAGACGTTTGCTTATTTTAACCTCGATGTCTTTATGTACTATTATCAGAATTACTATAATTAATATTCGTATTTGTATTATTCTCACGGCCTCTGTATTCCAATCACAGTGATGCAAATCATAACACGCGATACTCGAAGAATTGTATTCCCATAGTCCTCTAGATCTGCTATAACCTGCTATTAAAAAAAATAAAACATAAATAAAAGTGTTACAAACAAGTTAAAAAAAAAATCCCATAAAGCGCAATGATTTACATAGCAAAACAAAAACAAAAATATAAACATGCTAAGCAGAGAGTGAAAGCCCAGCCCAGCCATCTAGCGATATCATCTGAACAGGGCTGGAGAGAGAGAAGGGGGTGAGAGCACGCTGTTTATGTACACAGAGGAGAATGCGGGGCTGGGTGAAGGACTGAATGTTCTCTATCCAGTCACATTGCAGGTTTGCCAGGGAGAGGTGAGTTTAGAGGGGGTGCTGGGGGGGTCTGGGTGGCATGGGTAGGGTAGGAGAGGGGAAGGGGGAGGCACGTGAGAAGTCTGGGAAGAGGAGAGAGAGTGAGTGATCAGAGGCAGCGGTGATTGAAGGCTTTCTGTTCAGAAGAGGCATTGTACACGGGGATCACAAATAACGAGATAACAGCACATGCCTTCTCTCCCAGGCACCCCGAGAGGCGGCTACTGATGGATTATACGCTGGTCTCTACGCTCTTGTTCATCGTGTCACAATGCACCGCGTCCGCGACTCAAGGTAAGAGCTGCCTAATTACGCCTGTGTCTCCGTACATCCGAGCGTCAGGGAGGCATCGTTACTGGGGTCTCATACCGGGACGCAGCCACTCAACTGCAGAGAACCACAGGTGCCAGCATGCCTCAGCTAGGGTGGCACTCGGTGCTCCAGGACATTGCTGGCTGATTCTATCGCTGCCGGAGATACTTTCTTCTATTCTGAGGACGAAAGATTCTGGACAAATTATTACTGGCCACAATAATGGCTCTGGTATAATACTGCCATTATAGTGCTACTCACTATAGTACCCCTAGTATAATGCCTCCCTGCCCCCATTATACTGCTACTCATTATAGTGCCTCCAGTATAATGCCTCCATTATAATGCTCCTCATTATAGTGCCTCCGGTATAATACCTCCATTATACTGCTCCTCATTATAGTGCCTCCAGTATAATACCTCCATTATACTGCTCCTCATTATAGTGCCTCCGGTATAATACCTCCATTATACTGCTCCTCATTATAGTGCCTCCAGTATAATACCTTCATTATAATGCTCCTCATTATAGTGCCTCCGATATAATACCTCCATTATAATGCTTCTCATTATAGTGCCTCCGGTATAATACCTCCATTATAATGCGCCTCATTATAGTGCCTCCAGTATAATACCTCCATTATAATGCTACACATTATAGTGCCTCCAGTATAATACCTCCATTATAATGCTCCTCATTATAGTGCCTCCAGTATAATACCTCCATTATAATGCGCCTCATTATAGTGCCTCCGATATAATACCTCCATTATAATGCTTCTCATTATAGTGCCTCCGGTATAATACCTCCATTATACTGCTCCTCATTATAGTGCCTCCAGTATAATGCCTCCCTCCCCCATTATACTGCGCCTCATTATAGTGCCTCCGATATAATACCTCCATTATAATGCTCCTCATTCTAGTGCCTCCGGTATAATACCTCCATTATACTGCTCCTCATTATAGTGCCTCCAGTATAATACCTCTATTATAGTGCTCCTCATTATAGTGCCTAGGCATGGTCGGAATAGCCGATTTCCGTTTCCGACACAATTCCGCATTTCGACATATAGAAATTCCGTTACCGTTCCATTCCGACGCTATACCGGGTCAGTTCCGCGGAATTCCGATTTACACGGAATTCCGTCAGAAAAATTTTAAAATTCCTCCTCCCCCTCCATCCATCTCATGCAGTAGGGAATTGCAGATTTTCAAAACAGCTTATATACCATAGCTGGGATTTGAACCCAGAACCTAGTGTGTAGTAGGTATCTGTCTTACCCTCTAGACCATGACCCACACTACATGCTAAAGCTGCCGGTAGCATAAACCATACTTCCATTATGATCAATTCGATAGAAAAAGTAGCATGATTAAGGATTTGTACTTTTTGAAAAGCATGCTTATATACCATAGCTGGGATTTGAACCCAGAACCTAGTGTGTAGTAGGTATCTGTCTTACCCTCTAAACCATGACCCACACTACATGCTAAAGCTGCCGGTAGCATAAACCATACTTCCATTATGATCAATTCGATAGAAAAAGTAGCATGATTAAGGATTTGTACTTTTTGAAAAGCATGCTTATTTATATACCATAGCTGGGATTTGAACCCAGAACCTAGTGTGTAGTAGGTATCTGTCTTACCCTCTAGACCATGACCCACACTACATGCTAAAGCTGCCGGTAGCATAAACCATACTTCCATTATGATCAATTTGATAGAAAAAGTAGCATGATTAAGGATTTGTACTTTTTGAAAAGCATGCTTATATACCATAGCTGGGATTTGAACCCAGGACCTAGTGTGTAGTAGGTATCTGTCTTACCCTCTAGACCAGGGGTCCCCAAACATTTTGGGTTGAGGGCCGGGTCAACATACTTCAGACCGCTGGTGGGCCGGAGTAAACATAAAATGATGTATAAGTCTTTGCGGACCAGACAGTGAAGCATACCCAGGTGACAATCTGCAAGCCAATTGGACAGCAGTGTCACCTGATGTGGAATTTGATTGGAAACCAGCAAAATTTCTGCTTTCTGGCTTCCATGTGGATGGGGGGTGCTGCACTGCTATTCCATATGTGGACCACCAATATTTAAAGATGTAGCTGACTGCATTTATAAGCAATACATTTTCTGTGTGGGGGGCCGGTAAGAAAGCCTTAGGGGGCCACATTCGGCCCGCGGGCCTTAGTTTGAGGACCACTGCTCTAGACCATCAACCACACTCAGGGCCAGGCTTTAGCATGTAGTGTGGTCAGAGGTGGGACAAGGTCCTTCAGCACCCAAGGCTGAGACAGCAAAGTGCGCCCCCCCATCCCTCCCACCCCAGCTGTCACACACTGATTGCTATTACACTAAGAGGTGCCCCAGGCCCCCCCCCCCCACCCCCAACACCTTAATCTCTACTTATCTGGCTTGCTGTCGCTGCCATGTATCACCTTTTCTTATTTCTTTCTGCTTCAAACACAATTGGGAATGACAGCTGAATGAATTGTGCACCCCCTCCTACACTGCGCCCTGAGGCTGCAGCCTCTCCAGCCTCAGCCTTACTAGTGGGTAAGACAGATACCTACTTCCATGCAGTGTGGTTCATGGTCTAGAGGGTAAGACAGATACCTACTACACACTAGGTTCTGGGTTCAAATCCCAGCTATGGTATATAAGCATGCTTTTCAAAAAGTACAAATCCTTAATCATGCTACTTTTTCTATCGAATTGATCATAATGGAAGTATGGTTTATGCTACCGGCAGCTTTAGCATGTAGTGTGGGTCATGGTCTAGAGGGTAAGACAGATACCTACTACACACTAGGTTCTGGGTACAAATCCCAGCTATGGTATATAAGCTGTTTTGAAAATCTGCAATTCCCTACTGCATATGAGAGAGAGAGAGAGAGAGAGAGAGAGAGAGAGAGAGAGAGAGAGAGAGAGAGAGAGAGAGAGAGAGAGAGAGAGAGAGAGAGAGAGAGAGAGAGAGAGAGAGAGAGAGAGAGAGAGAGAGAGAGAGAGAGATCCTGATTAAAGCGCCTCCAGTATAATGCCTACCTCTTCTATTATAATGCCTCCCTCCCCATTATAGTGCCCCCAGTATAATGCTTCCCTCCTCCATTACAGGGCCCCCAGTATAATGCTTCCCTCCTCCATTATAGGGCCCCCAGTATAATGCCTCCCTTCTCCATTATAGTGCTCCTCATTATAGTGCCTCTGGTATAATGCCTCCTCCTCCATTATAGTGCTCCTGATTATAGCGCCTCCAGTATAATGCATCCCTCCTCCATTATTAGTGTCCCCAGTATAATGCCTCCCCCCATTGTAGTGCCCCCAGTATAATGCTTCCCTCCTCCATTATAGGGCCTCCAGTATAATGCCTCCCTTCTCCATTATAGTGCTCCTCATTATAGTGCCTCCAGTATAATGCATCCATCCTCCATTATTAGTGTCCCCAGTATAATGCCTCCCCCCATTATAGTGCTCCCAAGTACAATGCCTCCCCTCCCCCCCAATTATAGAGCTCCTCATTATAGTGCCTCCAATATAATGCCTCCTTCCCCCGTTATAGTGCCCCCAGTATTATGCCTTCCTCCTCCATTATAGATCCTCGTTATAGTGACTCTGGTATAATGCCTCTCTCCTACATTATAGTGCCCCCAGTAAAATGCCTCCCTCCCCATTACAGGGCCCCCACTATAATGCCTGCCTCCCCATTATAGGGCCCCCAGTAAAATGCCCCCTCCCAATTATAGGGCCCCCAGTATAATGCCTTCCTTAACATTATAGTGTCCCCAGTATAATGCCACCCTTCTCCATTATAGTGCTCCTCATTATAGTGCCTCTAGTATAATGCCTCCTCCTCCATTATAGTACTCCTGATTATAGTGCCTCCAATATAATGCATCCCTCCTCCATTATAGAGTCCCCAGTATAATGCCCCCCCCCCCTTATAGTGCTCCTCATTATAGTGCCACCTGCTGGTTGGGGTTGGGTGGTACAGGAGATACATTGATGACTTCCTTTTGGTCTGACAAGGGTTCCTCTGAAGACAATACACGTTTTCATGAAAAACCTGAATACTAACTTGTTCAACTTACAATTAACATCCAATTGGGATGTGTTCTGTGTTCTCCATTGATTACCTGGATGTCACTTCATCAGGGGACCCTGTCCAAGGTAGGGTCTGCACCAAGACTTACAGGAAGCCATGCACTGGTAATACCACCCTTCAAGCAAGTAGCTGTCACCCTGCCCGCACTATACTGGGTGTCCCGGTAATTGTATACGGGCATGACACAATTGTTCGGAGAGGCATTGGCTTTCTAGCGAGTATAGCTAAGCCTGATTGAGAATCAGCTATGTGAAAGATGGACCATATTTTGGGCAAGGCTAGGGCCAACTCAAGATCTCTGGAACAATTAATTAGGGCATCAGGAACTAAGACCACTACTGGAGGCAGACCAACTTTCATCACCACCACATATAGGGCCTGATTCACAAAGCTTTTCTGTTAAATTACCTCAACTTGTTTATTAACTCACAATTTATCTCTCCTTATCTAACTTAACTCATGATGTGTCTCTCCTAATCTAACTTAAATCATGGTTTAGCTCTCCTTATCTAACTTAAATCATGGTTTAGCGCTCCTGGTCCTTATTTGGCATAACTCACGGTTTAGCTACCTTTATTTGACATAACTCATGGTTTAGCTCTCCTTATTTGACATAACTCATGGTTTAGCTCTCCTTATTTGACATAACTCATGGTTTAGCTCTCCTTATTTGACATTACTCATGATTTAGCTCTCCTTATCTATTTATCTCATGAATTATGTCTCCTTATTTGTTTATCTCATGCATTAGCGCTCCTTACAGTTAAGGTGAAAAATAAGAAACCTTTGTGAATCAACCCCATTGTGTTGAATGCAACATTGAGATTTAAAAGTTTTAGAGGCTGTTGAACGATTGCCTCCGAATCTCCGGCAGGGGGTCCGTTTTGCTAGCAGGAGAGCCCAAACCTTGGCTCAGTCATTATCCCTAACTTTTTTTAATCCAAGCCTCAAAGCTCTACTTGGCTTAAAGTCAATGGGAATTAAAAAAAAAGCCAGAAACTTACCTAAGGAGAGGGAAGGGTCCTATAGAAGTTCTTACCGCTCTTTTCTTGGTCCCATCTGTTAAATGATGGCTCCCCCGTTTGACTCCCCCGCATCGGGGACATCGGAAGTCGAGTCCTCCCAAAGACAGGCGGCTTCATACTGCACACGTGTGAGAGAGGGCACTCACGCCTGCCCAGTATAGAACGGCCCGTCTACTGGATCATTCGGGCTCTCGAAGACTTCTGAAGCCTCCCTTCAGTGGGGGAAACAGCAGTATTTGACCTAATTAGTAGAATACGGCTACCGGGGAGCCAGTGCTGGAACGGGGACCGAGAGAGGAGCGGGTAGGCTCTATGGGACCCAGAGCCTTCCCTCTCCATAGGTAAGCATCTGGTTTAATTTTTTTTAATATCGGTTACCATTGTCTTTAATGTAGAAGATTCTTTCAAATGTGGGGTAAAGATAAGTAATGATTGTTTCAGCCACACAAAAACATGCCTCGCAGGCCCAACTTCGAATGGTCAACGTTTCCCTCTCAAACAGTTTTTAAAATGCAACTCTACTAATGTTGTCTATTTCATGACATGCAGTGAGTGTGTACTACAGCATGTAGGTTGCACCCCGAGACCACTTATAGTAAGGATAGGGGAACATTATAGCGGACCCTCCAGGCTCAGTAAAAAATGTTCTAATGTGGCCAATGTGGTACACCAGGGTAATACGTCAGCTTTCTCGTTCCCTAGTCTAGAGAAGACATATTTTATCCTCCCTGTACCTTGACAAAGGGGACCCAACTGGCCCCGAAACGATCGTTAGTGAACAATCAGATGTCTGTACATGTGTGTGTGATGGGAAAATAAAATTGCACTGTTCCTGCAAACTGCTTGTGTGTGGACCCTTCCCTGAAATTGTTGTCTAGAGAGGATTCGCCCTTCCTGGAGGGGTGGTGACCAGTATAAACAATTACTGACTCTTTAGATTCTTAGAATTGACACAATGCCCCCCCATGGTCTTATCTCTCATTGGGATTTGGTGCTCACTACTATCGACATGGTGGTTGGTTGCTCTTTTTCTTCCTATCTTTTTCCTCCCTTTTTGCTATCCTATGACTTATTTATAATCACTGCTCTTGTTCTATGTACAGTATGGTGTGAATATGTGCAATGTGTACTTATATTTATATTTTTGTGATAGTACAGTATACTTGAACTGTACATTTTAATATACTCTGTATGTACATAGTGTTTTCTTCCTTGTATCTACATCTTGACTTTAGAAGTTTGTATGCCTATTCCACCTGTGGTTGGAGGTGTAGTCCTCCTTTTTGATGGAAGTCCCGTGTCGGCGGGACACCCACCCACGCACCCAATAGGGGGCGTGTATATATATATTTCGGAATGGTGCCATTCCAGCAGGCCTTGTTGGCTAGTCATGCCTTCTATCAACTGAACTCACCCCTTTACAAATCACATGATACACTCTGGATCACAGAAGGACATTTTGGTGGCTTTCTCCACCTCTTCAATAAGCCGATAAGGAGGTGTGGCTGTGATGGGGACCAAGAGTGGCCCTACTTCCTGTGTGATATGGACCATGTGGTTGACATGTGACTGATGAGAGCGGCAATGTCCCATTTGCCAATGCCTGGAGGAGGTCAGAGGGAGCGACAGATGCCTTTACTCTTTATATTTCAAATATGAACCATTATACCAACTTTATTTAAAGGGAATCTGAAGTGAAAATAAACTTATGATATAATGATTTGTAGGTGTAGTACAGCTAAGAAATAAAACGCTAGGAGCAGAGACATAAGTCTAATATTGTTTCCAGTACAGGAAGAGTTAAGAAACTCCAGTTGTTATCTATGCAAAAGAGCCATTGAGCTCCACAAAAGTTGCAGAGAGCTCTGTCTTCGGAAGCTTATTATCTCAAGTGTCTGTCATTGAACTTTTTCTCTACAGAGAAGAGTTCAAAAGTTCACTGGCCTGCTCTGTAAAATCATTTAGAATGCTGATAAGTGTGTTAACTGCAAATATTAGAGAATGATGCAATGTTATAAAAAAAACACTATAAAACTGAAAATAAAAATATGAGAATATTTTCTTTGATACTAATATTCTAGTAATTATGCATACTACACAACCAATTAATTATGTCATATATTTTTTTTCGCTTCAGTGTCTCTTTAACCTCCTTGCCGGTTATCTCGAACTCAGTTCGGGGTAACCTGCGCAGGAGGATTTCTCAGGCCCCGCTGGGCCGATTTGCATAATTTTTTTTTGTTACAAGCAGCTAGCACTTTGCTAGCTGCTTGTAACTTCCGATCGCCGCCGCCCGCCGCCGATCCGCCGCGCCGAGTCGCTTCCCCCCGCCCCAGACCCCTGCGCTGCCTGGCCAATCAGTGCCAGGCAGCGTTGAGGGGCGGATCGGGATTCCCTATGACGTCCCGACGTCCATGACGTTGGTGACGTCATCCCGCCCTGTCGCCATGGCGACCGGGGAAGCCCTGCAGGAAATCCCGTTCCTAACGGGATTTCCTGCTTACTCTGATCGCCGAAGGCGATCGGAGTGGGTGGGGGGATGCCGCCGCTCAGCGGCTATCATGTAGCGAGCCCTAGGCTCGCTACATGATTTAAAAAAAAAAAAAAAAAAAAAAACCTCCTGCGCTGCCTCCTTGCCGGAGGAATTGAACCGGCAAAGAGGTTAAAGACCCTGTTCTGCTAAATGTTTGATTGATCCAGTTATCTGTTTTACAATCTGCTTTATCACTGTCCGTGCCTACAGCTGTACACCTATCCAAAGACATGCAGGATATCTGCTCTGACTGGGGTCCTGTTCAGATAATGAGGTCTTTAAACCACACATCCTGCAAACTACACGCCTACAGCAGGTTGATCCCGCATTGTAACTCAAGTCAACGACAAAAACTCTCGCACATCTTTTTACATAGAACTGAATGTGGATGAGGTGGATGTTAAACTGTGCAGCTAAAGAAACAAATGTGCAAGCTATTGCCTCAAACCTCATCACTGACTGCCTCTCTGTCACCACTCCTTACCATCACCTCCAGCTACATGCTTTCTCCTACAATAGGAAACAGTCTGACCTCTCTTCCTACTTTGGGAGTTACATAGTTACTCCTGACAGACCCATCCAGCAGCTAAATCTACAGAGGGCAGGAAGCTAGCTGTACAGCCAGTACCGGGCCAAGGCAGAGGCGAGAGAGGCTCCAGCCTCAGGGCACAGTGTAGGAGGGGGCACAGGGCTGGGCAAAGGCGAGGGAGGCTCCAGCCTCAGGGCGCAGTGTAGGAGGGGGCACAGGGCCGAGGCAGAGGTGAGAGAGGCTCCAGCCTCAGGGCGCAGTGTAGGAGGGGGCACAGGGCCGAGGCAGAGGTGAGGGAGGCTCCAGCCTCAGGGCGCAGTGTAGGAGGGGGCACAGGGCCGAGGCAGAGGCGAGGGAGGCTCCAGCCTCAGGGCGCAGTGTAGGAGGGGGCACAGGGCCAAGGCAGAGGCGAGGGAGGCTCCAGCCTCAGGGCTCGGTGTAGGAGGGGGCACAGGGCCGAGGCAGAGGCGAGAGAGGCTCCAGCCTCAGGGCGCAGTGTAGGAGGGGGCACAGGGCTGGGCAGAGGCGAGGGAGGCTCCAGCCTCAGGGCTCGGTGTAGGAGGGGGCGCATAACTCACTGAGCTATCATTCCCCTATTGTGTTTGAAGCAGAGAGAAATAAGAAAAGGGGATACATGGCAGTGACTGCAAGCCAGATAACTAGAGATTAACCAGTTCATGACTGTAGGCTTACACCCCCTAGTGACCAGGCTATTTTTTACAATTTAGTGCTCTGTCTGCACTGCAGCTTTAAAAGCTTGCTGCAGAGCCATACCTTGCAGCACACAAATGAATCTACCCCCTCTTTTCTGCCCACTAGCAGAGATTTCTTTTGGTGGGCTCTGATCGCTTGTGCAGTGTTTGTATATTTATTTTCTTTGTATGTTTTTAAAATAAATTTCGTTATTTTTTTCCCCCCTCCCTCCCCCACCAGCCAATGACAGCGATCAGCTGTCATAGGCATCAGCCTATAACAGCCGATCGCTCTTGAGCCTCTCTAGGGGGCTGCCGAGTCACTCAGCTGTCCCCTAGAGAGGCTCAAGAGCGATCAGCTCTTATAGGTTGATGTCTATGACAGCCGATCGCTGTCATTGGCTGGTGGGGGAGGGAGGGGGGAAAAAATAGGGAAATTTATTTAGATCGCAGCGCTGTAAAATATAAATAGACAGTGGTTTCGCTGTTTAACAGTCTCCTAGCGGCTATCGCCACTGGGAGACTGATGACGAAGTGGAGCTCTGTCATTCAAGTGGGGATGTGCAAGCATCGGCTATATTCTATATACTATTGACCTGCTCTCAGAAGCCATTTTCTGCTAGGAAAGTGTTTTATAGTTGGAATTTCTTATCAGTGAGGGTCACACTGTAGTCACTTCCTGTCTGAGTCAGGACTGAGTCAGCCACTTACACAGGGGCATAGCAATAGGGGTTGCAGAGGTAGCGACTGCATCGGGGCCCTTGGGCCAGAGGGGCCCCGAAGGGCTCTTCCTCAACTACAGTATTAGCTCTCTATTGGTCCTGTGCTCATAATAATTACTTCTATATATACTTTGGATAGTGGTAATCATTAACAAACTGTTCCCCATCCCCTTCTTGCACCTCAGACACTGTAGTTGCCATTGGCAGGTTTTGGTGCACCGTATCAATTTCTATGTATAGAGTGCTTGGGGGGCCCCATTGTAAAACTTGCATCGGGGCCCACAACTCCTTAGCTACGCCACTGCACTTACATACCTGATGTTTAACTCTTTCAGGCAGAGAAAGAAAAAAAGGAACACAGCATAGTTATTAGTGTACTAGGCACTGTACATACCCATGTCTATCTCATCATGTCACATGTCACCTCAGGTCCAGCATCCTTTAACCTCCCTGGCATTTTGATTCCCCACGGCCGCGGGTGGTTTTTTTAGTTAATTTTTTTTCTTATCATGTAGCTAGCCTGCTCCCTCCCTCTCACCCTTCCGATCGCAGCCGGCGATCATGCCCATTAGGAAATCCCTTTCTGAGTGGGGTCTGCGGGGGGGGGGGGCTCTTTCGCGTCGGGTAGCGGCGGATCGGCGGTGACGATCGGTAAGACACGCAGCTAGCAAAGTGCTAGCTGTGTGTATAAAAAAAATTATGCAAATCGGCCCACCAGGGCCAGAGCAATCCGCCGCGGCGTTACTGGACGAGCTGAGCTCATCCGTAACGCCCAGGAGGTTAAAGAGGAACTGTAGTGAAACTAACATGATGAATAAAGTTGCTTATTTATTTTTACAATATTGATTTATAAATGATTTTCAAAAAAAAACGTTCTGCTCTCTGCACAATTGTTCTAATGACTGCATCTGCTCAGCCACTGATAAGGAATCCTATAAAGTTTTGCAGACAAAGATTTGTAGACAGTCCCTATTCAGTGTTCAGCAGGGTATTTTGTACAGCGCTGGTCTCCCCCAGCAGGAGGGGGCCCCATCCAAAGTTTTGCAGGGGGGGGGGGCAGTGATTTCTAGTTAAGCCCCTGAATATACAGCAATGTATAGATATAGGAAGTGTGTAAAGATAGACCAAGGGTGCCTTAGCTTCTTTTAACACTTTTGCAATGTGTGTCAGAGAGATCCCTGAGGCAATGTCGGATTTCCAGCAGGCTAACAGCAACCAAGTTGCCAGTAGGTCAATCATATATATAGTATACGCTGAAGCACTGACAAACTCTCATTCACATTGAATCCAAAGGTCATTTGCCTAGATATCCAATGCCCTCTTCATCTCCTATTAAGCACTCCAAAGTGTGGAAATGAAGTGAGGACAAAATAAGTGGCAATGTCCAGTAAGCTTTCATTCAATAAAAATGGTCCACATAAATCATAAGAACATTAGTACTCATATTCAGTATCCTAACCCACATAGGATCCAACTGCAGTATCACATTCAACATACAGTGGCACAAGATTGGTAATCTGTAGGTATGTCCACTCTCAAACCGACTGGTTTCGCCTCCCAGCATTATCAGGGGTATTGAGTTGGGCAGGCATAATGTCCTTATATTTCAAATAAAAAAAAATTCAAAAACAGTGCCACTAACTCTGTCCAGCCATGCTGGTCTGCCGTTCTGGTAGTAGTTCTTGGTCACGCGATCCACGCCACAACATCAAGTACGCTCTGCAAGCACATGGAGCGCACTTTGCACAAAGCGTGTGGAGCGCACTCTCCCGGATGCCGTACAGTCAATAGTTCTTGCATGTAGTGGCCCTGTGGAACGCACAGTTCCTGGACCAGGAGGTGCTCCTTCCCATCTAGCCAGTATGAATTGGGGGTCTGGACGTGGGTCACATGTCACCATGTGGGCGTGCCTCACGCTGCTATTAGTATAATACATTTCAGAGGCCATGATGCCATTCATGGCCGCTTCAGGATTGGTGCGTCCCACGTGGTCATGTTCAGCGGCCATGATGCCATTAAGAGATGCTCTAGGAACTAGTGATGACCACAATCTGCTAATTACGATTACGCAAAATTTTGCGTACATTTTCGCAATTATGCCTATACGTAATTACAAATTTGTAATTCAACTGACTTTGTATAAACATTCATAATTACGCATGAATTTACGTGTGTTTTACGCATAATTTCGTGTCGACTTTGGCGGTAAATTAAAAAAAAAAAAAAACTATTTTTCAAAAAGTCCTTTAAATGATTTTTTATAAAAATCAATCTTAAAAATGCAAAGAAAAATGTTTTTTCTTTTCAATAGTTTTTATTGAAATTCTTTGATACAAACCAGTACAATCAGCGAATGCAGATTAGCATGACATTAGTTCTAACATGCAAACAAACAAACAAACAAACACATAGACATAAGAACCAATAGAACAATTATACCATAAAATATGAAACATGCTCTACCACGTACTTATAGCCCCGATGTGCCACTTCAGTTGGTTATACGCTGGATCTCTCTGGGCACTGTCAGCTCCAGTTCACCCCCAAGGGTTTTTACCCTAACGGACCAAAGCAATTTTCACCTGTCAGTGCTCCTCCCTTTTATTCCCTAATAACTTTATTACTACTTATCACAAGAAAATGATCTATACCTCATTTTTTTCGCCACCAATTAGGCTTTCTGTGGGTAGTACATTTTGCTAAAAAAAATTTTATTCTAAATGCGTTTTAATGGGAAAAATACAAAAATAATGGAAAAAATCTTGCCAGAGATTGAGAATTCGAAAGAGGCTATATGTGTTAAATCTGTTGCTATTTTTTCTAGGAGTGGGGGAAAGTTACAGGGATAGATGTCTTTTATGTGAGCCGGGATTTGAATCCCTAGATAAGTAATTGAGGATTTAGCCCATGGGAATGGGAACTTGGTCGATATTTCAGCTTTGATGTGCCTTGGGAGATTAATACCTAATAAGGTCGATTTAGTGTCGTTTACTTTATATAGTGAGGATTTGGAGAAGGCATCCAGTGAGTGGGTGACGGCTTTGAGGGACTTGACAGGGTCGGATATCGTCAGTAGGACATCGTCCGCGAATAGGCTAATTTTTGGGGACTGTGGGTTATGTGAAATCCCTTTTATGTCTGGGTTGGTTCTAATGGTCTCGGCCAGGGTCTCCATTACCATCACAAAAATTTGCGGTGATAAGGGGCACCCCTGCCGGGTAATTAAAAACTGTTTAGACGTGAAAGCTGATGATAACACCTGTGCTGAGGGATTCTTATAGACAGACATGATAGCATTGAATAGAAATTCTTTCAGTCCAAATTTCAATAAAACCGATTGAAGAAAGCCCCAACGGACCCTGTCGAAGGCCTTCTCCACGTCCAAGGCTATTTTGGTAATTATAACATGTACAGTATATGGGGGATTTGCTATTAAGCGCTAGTTGGCACAAAATAATGTGAAAATTACGTGAAATTGCAAAATTGTGCTTCCTGATATAATTAACAAACAAAACCAATTACGATTTTTACCCCAAATTTTTCATTACGAATTTGCAAAGTAATTGTGGATTGCGATGCAAAATTACGATCATGCCAAATTTGCGCTCATCACTTGGTGCACACTATGTCTAAAAGTAAGTTGAGATGGCAGCCACCATGTTCCTCGTACTTCAGGACAGGCGAGTCCAGGCAATGAGGGACATATTCAGCGTAAAAAAAAGGACAGAATTGATTCCCTGGACCTGGAATGGGGGATGCTGGGAGGCCCAGACTTTAAATTACGCGCAGTATAATTGGTTTTCGAGTTGAAAATGTATTTTAAAATTGCCACATGCGCAGCAATACCATTCTCAATTATTCACACCGCCTGCTGCCAGCCTGTACAAATCTTATTTAATGCATAAATGCATATTTTATGTTGCTTGGGTCATGTGACTTTGACGCAGATTTAGCATGTCACCAGGAAAAAAATTAATCTTAAATCCGCAACGCTACCAGCAGAAAATAACCAGCAGACACCTACATAGCAAAATTCCACTCATGCTGATGAAAAATAACAACCTAGATATTACAAATATAAATAGCAAACTTATTTCACCTTGCTTGGAATGTTATTTTGTACATATAAAATACAGAGGGCTGGATTCACTAAGACAAACAGCATGCCTTATCCGAGTAAACACGCCTTATCAGAGATAACACGCCTTATCTAAGTTAACACTCCTTATCAGTCAAAAACGTCAAAAGTAGATTTAAATATAAAATACAACTGTGGAATATCTTAAAAAGTCATTTTTAGCCTAGGGGCTGGAAAACGATAAATTCTTACTGTGCAGGCATGGCCGTACTCACACTGGAGCATTATGACCGTGCTCGGGCATAAAGAGGAGAACAGCCTAGATCTTCAATCCAATGGATTTCTTTGGGTTGTCCATAAGCGGCAATGGAGGTGTGAAGAACGGCATGGAAAGCCTCTACAGGATCCAGAGGCTTCTTAGGCAAGTATGTGCTACTGCGCCTGGATCTCAAAGGTAAATATTGCCATTTCCTGCTGATCGAGGGGTACAGCGCTAGATCTGTGCTGCACAGGAGGTAGCCTCCTTAAGATCCTGAGGCTTCTTCTCCTAAGGTAAGTACCTCCCCAGGGGCACTTTTTTCAATACAGGTTTCCTTTGTAAGGGAGGCGGGAATTCAATTACCTTCTGGCCACAGGGCCGGCGCTACCATAGAGGCAAACGGGGCAATTGCCCCAGGGCCCCAGAGCTTGTAGGGGCCCCCAGTGGCTACAAGAGGAAAAAAATAATTTCAAATCGACCTTATAGTTTTTGAGAAAATCGATTTTAAAGTTTCAAAGGAAAAAAAATACACATTTAAAAACCTGCCGACTTTAATGGTTAATAGCAAATCCACCTTAAATGCTAGAAACCCTAAATTTGCAGGATATGTTAAGGAGATCATTGAGAATAAGAGCAAAAAACAATTTTTCAAAAAGACCATATAGTTTTTGAGAAAATGTTAAAGCTTAAAAAGTATACTTTTAAATGCAGTAAATGTCACTTTTAGTAGCAAACCTAACGGTAGTGTAATTTTACATGCATCAAACGAGAGAGCAATACATTTCCTGACGGGGTTTCCAGGGGGTCTATACGCAGCCGCAGCGCTTTGGCCAGGGATCGCTATACAGCCGCAATATGGCTGTATGGAGATCCCTGGCATTTTTTCCTATTTTCCCAAATTTTTTTTATGTTTAGAGTGTGGGAATTTTTTTTTTTTAATTATGTGGGGTCCCCCCTCCTTAAAATGTTTAACCCCTTGTCCCCCATGCAGGCCGGGGTAGCCAGAATGTGGAGCTCCGACCGATTGGGACTTCACACCCTGACTATACCAGCTGCAAAAAAGGTCCCTTAATGCCGATTTTTGTTCTGGGGTATCTGTTGGGGGGGCCCCCCAGGTTTATTTTGCCCTGGGGCCCGATTGTTGCTTAAACCGGCCCTGTGCCATAGTGTCCTTATCTTATGCTAAATAGGAAGCTTTCTGTAAAAAAAAAAAAAAACACTTCCCACAATCTCGCTGGCACTGCAAAGTTCCTGCAGTTGGGCAAAAGCATTCAGGCCAGGTGAAAATAAAAAAATGGGCGACATATAGAGACCTATTTTTTATTAAAATAGGTTTACATACATTTTTGGGGCAGTATTTCTGGTCAATTTTTTATTGTTTGTCTTTGGATGTTACTTACAACCCCCTATAAATGTGAGCATGTAAATAATTTGCATATAAATTACAGCTATCCTGTTGGGTTTCCAATAAAGAATGTTCCAAGTAAAACTGTTGGCCCCGTTCACATTGCACGCGTTCCCGTCCGCGTTTCGGGAACGCGTGTGGGAGGCCGACACGCACGACATCAGACAGTGCATAGAGTGCACTGTCTGATGTTCACACTGCATGCGTTCCGGACCTGTGCGGTCCGGGAACGCATGCTGCACGCGTTTCCTAGCAAAACGCGCGGCTGTCCCATTCACTTTCAGTGAATGGGATCAGCCACGCAACGCACAGAGACGCACATGACGTGCGTTTCTGTGCGTTGTGTTCTGAACGGAACGCGCCTGCGTTCCGTGATATGAACGGGGCCTAAAGTGGACCGGAACTCTTGCACAAAACAGAAGGAAAACTGAGAAATGCACTCTGTATGTGTTTTTAGAGAGTTAAGCCCGTCTAATCCCTCCTCATCTGTAATTTATCACAACTGTAATTTGATCTCTAAGCTGTGTCAGCTGGCTGCTTCAGCAGAGCAGCTAATTTAAAAAGCACAGGATGTTAACCCTATGTCTGCTTGCATGAAAGCAGGAAGTAGACACACTACATATTTATTGCAGGATTTGAATCAGCTGTAACTAAGAAATGTTTTTCTGTAAAGGTCATTATGCTGTTGCATATCTCTTATAGCAGAGAGGAAGTTCTGAGTTCAAGTCCGCTTTAAAGTGTTCAAGTCTACTTCTGGTGAATGGATTAGTCCAGGGTGTGGCCTATAAGTAACAAGCTCCTCCTACTCTGAGCAGGTACTCATGCAGCCAGATAGGGTGTTTTGGGGCAGTCATTACTCCACAGAGTACAAATTCCAGGCTTGCAGAAACAATAATAATAGCAGCAACAGTCAGGAATTCACAGCTGGCTGTAAATGGAAAGATACATGTTAATGATATTACATTACACCCCGTCCTCCTGCGGGACACAGATGTGTATTTGTAGTCATTTTCATATGAAGCCATAAATAATCTGAGGCCATATCGAGTGGAAACCGCTTGTCTCATTGATCAATGGTTCCAAGGAAACATGCTGGGGAATAAATATGTAAATCCTGACATTCCCTGCGTGTGTCGCGCCTTGCCTACCGCCAGAGCCGCTCTTATTGATCCTCTCGTGAGATGGATGGCTTTCTTCACCTGAAATACTGATTCATGATCATGTCAGGTGATGATCTGCAAGAATAGCACTCGGATAGGGACAGTTCTAGACTTTTTGTGATGATGCACCCCCCCCCCCCCCCCCGAATTGGAATGATCGCACAGCACCCGACAATTTGCACCGCACATTATAGCTGCTGTGAGCCCCCCAAAAACAGCCTCAGTATAGGTAGGTAGCCAGGTATAGTGTTGGTAGCTAGAGACAGTTGCCCCCAGTATAGGTTAGCCAGGTACAGTTGCTCCCAGTATAGGTAGGCCAGGCACTCTCTTTACTTCCTGTTTCTGCCTGGTGCTGCCCCCAGACTTCTGCCGCCTGAGGAAGTCGCCTCACTTGGCATCATGGGAGGACCGGGCCTGCACTCGGCCAACCATTATTGTACTTCCTATTGTAACTTGCAGCAAAGACACCTCTGACTCATCTCCGCCTCCCCTGCTCTCCTAGGACTGAATGCAGCTGTGTGTTGATTGTGGGTGAGCAGTCCCCTGATGTGATCAGTTAGACTAGTGCCGGCATGTTCAGCACTACTTGGCAGCATCTGTCATGACATCACTGCACCAGCAGCTGTCCCCTCCTGTGATGATCGTAATCAACAAATTACGATTTTGCTAAATTTCGCGTAAATTTTCGCAATTACGCTTATACGCAATTACGATTTGCAAATTCAATTGATTTTGTGTAGTCATTCGTAATTTCGCATAAAATTTCACATAATTTCTTGCCGACTTTAGCAGTGAATAGCAAAGCTCCCATACATGCTATTGTGACAATCCAGCCCCGCGATCCCATCGAGATCTGCTCCCGTTAGCGTACGCAGGAAGTACGGGCGCAGACGGACAACGAGACCGGTTGCTGGATCGTCAGAGGGAAGAAGGAAAAGAGGCGACAGAGCGTGCCAATCCCATCTAATCTACTCCCGTTAGCATACGCAGGAAGTACGGTGAACAGACTGACAAAGATTGGTCGCGCAGCTGCCGACAATATGTAATGGGACAAACATCCACCAATCCCGTATTACTAGGCCACTGTTGCCATGCAGGTCTCATGCACTAGAGACTGCTGGAGGCAAATTCACTGTGTGCGTAGTAAACGGTTAAGATTGGTTGGAGGTGCCCATACATGTACAATTCTGATTGTATTTACAATCGGTAAACTAAAAATATCGATTTCGCGCTGGAAATCGGGTAAGTACACTGCCACCACTCTTCCAGTTCAGGGAGGAAAGAGACCCCCGCAGTCACAATACGGTAGCCAGCCCAATCACGTTCGACATGCTCCAGTCACCGTTCGGGGAATAGTCACTTCCGACGGCTTAAAGACTGTGAGCAATGTGACGTTAAAGAAAGGTTACTGGGTCCCTATATGATGCAATCTCGAATTGTATTTACAATCGAGAAACGAAAGTTATCGATTTCGCACAGGAAATCGGGTACTAGCTAATCCTAGAAGGAAGAAACGGTTATTTACAACCTAGCTAGCAAAACAACAATTTATAAGCAAATCATAAAACAATGCGGTAGTATGACTGACTCTTCAGAGGGCAGATTCGTTATAGCAGCAATCAGATGACCAGAAAAGGCACAAGACTGAACGATAAAATCGTTAGTTTATTTCTAAACTACATACACACAGCTTATTTTAGAACAGATTGATTTGACAGTGAGAAGAGATGAAAAGAAACAGAATGTCCGAATATACAGTTCAAATACCGTTATTGGTAGTCCATGCGGCAATCGCAAGTCTTTGGCGTAATGTCCAAAATGGCGGTTGCCATGCGGCCAACACGCCTTTGTTAGAAATAGTTCCAAGATGGAGGTTTTGGCCCGTGTCCTTGCAGGCTGCCATGATGTTACTAGGCATCAGATGAAAGGTAAAGGACCCAGAGCTTTCTGGGTTCTCTGTGGTTATAGCCCCCACTCCAGCAAGGAGGGGTTAGGGGGCGTGGATCACACACCTCTTTGGAACAGGAGATCTTCCCGCCCCTTGCATGAACACAAAATATACCTAACTCATGATAAGTGTGCTCATCTGCAAACCATACAAGTTATGTTAAATCTAGTAACATTTTTAGGTTTGTCAGAATTTATCAAGAACGTTGATACCAAACTTGGGGGGTCAGACCCCTGGGGTATTAGAGGGTTATTTTAAAACAATCTTACGCTAGATCTGGCAGTCCGATTGGTCCGTAAACCTGTCAGAACCAGCTCCCTGTGGAATCCCACAACCTGTGCAGATTTCATGGGCAGGGAGATCTGCTATGCCAGGGATTATGAAGGAAATATGGAGAACATATGAATATCGGGATTCCTGAGGTCACAGCAGGTTTTCCTAAGGTCAGAAGTCTTTTGAAGCTCAGGCAGCAGCCTAGGTGTCAGATCTCCTGCTGAGACTGGGGCCGATCAGACTGGAGAAAGCTGCAATTTATGAGCTTCTGCCAACTGATATCTACCCGTCATCTGATGGATGAGCTTATAAACTCTCTAGGGGGCCACATAAGGCCAGGAAACACCCGGTCCCATGTAGGTGAGAGATTTTTGTAATTAGAAGCTACCAAAGAGCCAGGGTTTGTTAGCAGCCAGAGAGTAAGAGAAAAAGAGGGGATTTTAAACCAACAAATGTCAGTTTGGTTGGTTTGCGAAGAAACTGGCGTTCGTAACTCCATGACGCATTCGATATGTCATATCGACGGCGTCACAGCTATTGACACCAAAATTGCTGCATATGTTAAGGAGAATTGTAGATACAAGTAAAAAAAAAAAAAGTTTTTATACAAAAAGACCTTATAGTTTTTGAGAAACTCGATTTTAAAAAAGCAAGTAAAAAATGGTTTTTAAACTTAGAAAAATGACAGTTTAAAAACCATTTTTCTTGGCATTTTTAAAATTAAGTTTCTCAAAAACTACAAGGTCTTTTTGAAAAATTATTTTTGTGACTTATACCCACTGTTCTGCTTAACATGTGTAGCAATTTTGGTAGCAATAGTATGTATTGGGGCTTCGCTATTAACCACTAAAATCGGCATGAAATTATGCGAAATTTTGCGAAAATTATGCGAAAAATTAGGGAAAAATTTGAAATACTACTATTACATACAAAATGAATTAAGATTTTTTCTGAAATTTAGTATTATGATTACGATGCGTAATTGCGCGTTTCGCTGCAAAATTTTGCACATGCGAAATTTCGGCCCGCCACTGGTCCTCTCCGCAGTCTGTCAGGGCTGTGGAATCCTATCAGGTTCTGGTGTCTCTTCTGGCACTTCTGATTGCCATGCTGTAAAATTAAGATAGGCTGCGCGCCCCGTTCACACTTGCGGTTTGTCCGCACCGGATGTCCGGACCGCACCGGAGCCGGATCGGACCTGAAACGTACGGTTCCTGTCCGGATCCGGTCCGGATCCGGTCCGGTTGCATACGGTTTCTGTGCGGTATGAACACGGTTGCGGTCCGGATCCGGATTCTTAAAGAGATAACAACCTGTATAAATACCTGGGGTTCTGGGAGGTCAGCAGAAGCTCTGAGGTCATTGTTGGAGACAGCTGGACGTGTGGAGACTATCCTTGGATACAGAGACAGCAGTTGGGACCATGGATCCAGTCATTTTTTACGCTTATTACCTGGGAATTCTCTCCTTCCTGTTGTTTACCTACTACTATGTGGGGAGAAGGCGTGCTCCTCGCAGGAGATGGTGGGTGCACCCTCTACTAGCCAGGAGGCAGAGGAAGGGAGAGTTCCAGGCCCTCTACCGGGACCTCAGACGACACCCACAGAAGTTCTACAGCTACACTCGGATGTCTATTCCCCTGTAAGTATCTAGGCCTAAATACACCAACCCCCACCATTCCTAAACACCCCACCCTCACCCCCACAACACCTCATCCCTGTATACCTAGCTAAACACACCACCCTGACCCCCACACCCCTGTATACCTAGCTATACACTACACCCCCACCCTCCACAACACTCCCAAACCTCTGTAAACACACCTCCCCCATCCTCCACCCAACACCTTGTCCCACAACATACTTTACAGCTTCTTCCTTTCCATCTCCTGACAGGTTTGATACCCTTTTGGAGATGGTGAAGGATGACCTTAGGAAGAAGGATACCACGTTCAGGAGAGCAGTCACACCACAAGAACAACTACTCATCACACTGAGGTATGTAAAAACAAATTTTTTTATTGCAAAAACAACCACTTTCCAACATGGAAACATTCTTCCAACATGGAAGACAAAAAAATAACATATCTATGGTATAGCCCGGTC
Source organism: Hyperolius riggenbachi (assembly GCF_040937935.1). Classification (NCBI taxonomy): domain Eukaryota; kingdom Metazoa; phylum Chordata; class Amphibia; order Anura; family Hyperoliidae; genus Hyperolius; species Hyperolius riggenbachi. The sequence continues at coordinate 283,334,070 of NC_090654.1, forward strand.
AGTTTTAAGGAACACCAACCACCAACTTTGTGCTGGAAGAGTTGCAGGGCATAGCTGCCCAAGTGTCTTTCGGGGACACCAGGCCCTAATAAATTGAAGTGCTTCAAAAACCTAACCACTGGCACAGGACCCTCTGAGCCATGGATGAAGGACACAGGTCAGTGAAAAGGCTAGGCCTCTCACCGACCAGTGTAGGTGTCCTTCATCCATGGTTTCAAGGGTCTTGTGCAAGTGGTTAGGAACAAGAACAAAGTGAGGAGCAAGAGGAACCGATGGCAGAGGTGCATGACTACAGGTGCAGTGCAACAGGCACAAGGTTGTGACCCAGGTAGTGTCTTTCGGGGACACCAGGCCCTAAAATTGAAGTGCTTCAAAAACCTAACCACTGGCACATGACCCTCTGAGCCATGGATGAAGGACACAGGTCAGTGAAAAGGCTAGGCCTCTCACCGACCAGTCAAGGTGTCCTTCATCCATGGTTCAAAGGGTCTTGTGCAAGTGGTTAGGAACAAGAACAAAGTGAGGAGCAAGAGGAACCGATGGCAGAGGTGCATGACTACAGGTGCAGTGCAACAGGCACAAGGTTGTGACCCAGGTAGTGTCTTTCGGGGACACCAGGCCCTAAAATTGAAGTGCTTCAAAAACCTAACCACTGGCACATGACCCTCTGAGCCATGGATGAAGGACACAGGTCAGTGAAAAGGCTAGGCCTCTCACCGACCAGTCAAGGTGTCCTTCATCCATGGTTCAAAGGGTCTTGTGCAAGTGGTTAGGAACAAGAACTAAGTGAGGAGCAAGAGGAACCGATGGCAGAGGTGCATGACTACAGGTGCAGTGCAACAGGCACAAGGTTGTGACCCAGGTAGTGTCTTTCGGGGACACCAGGCCCTAAAATTGAAGTGCTTCAAAAACCTAACCACTGGCACATGACCCTCTGAGCCATGGATGAAGGACACAGGTCAGTGAAAAGGCTAGGCCTCTCACCGACCAGTCAAGGTGTCCTTCATCCATGGCTCCAAGGGTCTTGTGCAAGTGATTAGGAACAAGAACAAAGTGAGGAGCAAGAGGAACCGATGGCAGAGGAGCAGGACTACAGGTAGTGTCTTTTGGGGACAAAAGGCCATAAATTATTAGTGCTTCAAAAACCTAACCACTGGCACATGACCCTCTGAGCCATGGATGAAGGACACAGGTCAGTGAAAAGGCTAGGCCTCTCACCGACCAGTCAAGGTGTCCTTCATCCATGGCTCCAAGGGTCTTGTGCAAGTGGTTAGGAACAAGAACAAAGTGAGGAGCAAGAGGAACCGATGGCAGAGGTGCATGACTACAGGTGCAGTGCAACAGGCACAAGGTTGTGACCCAGGTAGTGTCTTTCGGGGACACCAGGCCCTAAAATTGAAGTGCTTCAAAAACCTAACCACTGGCACATGACCCTCTGAGCCATGGATGAAGGACACAGGTCAGTGAAAAGGCTAGGCCTCTCACCGACCAGTCAAGGTGTCCTTCATCCATGGTTCAAAGGGTCTTGTGCAAGTGGTTAGGAACAAGAACTAAGTGAGGAGCAAGAGGAACCGATGGCAGAGGTGCATGACTACAGGTGCAGTGCAACAGGCACAAGGTTGTGACCCAGGTAGTGTCTTTCGGGGACACCAGGCCCTAAAATTGAAGTGCTTCAAAAACCTAACCACTGGCACATGACCCTCTGAGCCATGGATGAAGGACACAGGTCAGTGAAAAGGCTAGGCCTCTCACCGACCAGTCAAGGTGTCCTTCATCCATGGCTCCAAGGGTCTTGTGCAAGTGATTAGGAACAAGAACAAAGTGAGGAGCAAGAGGAACCGATGGCAGAGGAGCAGGACTACAGGTAGTGTCTTTTGGGGACAAAAGGCCATAAATTATTAGTGCTTCAAAAACCTAACCACTGGCACATGACCCTCTGAGCCATGGATGAAGGACACAGGTCAGTGAAAAGGCTAGGCCTCTCACCGACCAGTCAAGGTGTCCTTCATCCATGGCTCCAAGGGTCTTGTGCAAGTGATTAGGAACAAGAACAAAGTGAGGAGCAAGAGGAACCGATGGCAGAGGAGCAGGACTACAGGTAGTGTCTTTCGGGGACACCAGGCCCTAAATTATTAGTGCTTCTAACACCTAACCACTGGCACAGGACCCTCTGAGCCATGGATGAAGGACACAGGTCAGTGAAAAGGCTAGGCCTCTCACCGACCAGTGAAGGTATCCTTCACCCATGGCTCCAAGGGTCTTGTGCAAGTGATTAGGAACAACAAAGTAAGGAACAAGAGGAATCAAAGGCACAGGTGCAGGACTACAGGTGCAGTGCAACAGGCACAAGGTTGTGACCCAGGTAGTGTCTTTCGGGGACACCAGGCCCTAAATTATTAGTGCTTCTAAAACCTAACCACTGGCACAGGACCCTCTGAGCCATGGATGAAGGACACAGGCCAGTGAAAAGGCTAGGCCTCTCACCGACCAGTGAAGGTGTCCTTCACCCATGGCTCCAAGGGTCTTGTGCAAGTGATTAGGAACAACAAAGTAAGGAACAAGAGAAATCAAAGGCACAGGTGCAGGACTACAGGTGCAGTGCAACAGGCACAAGGTTGTGACCCAGGTAGTGTCTTTCGGGGACACCAGGCCCTAAAGTTCAAGTCCAGCAAAACCAAAAGTTCCCTGACATGGTCATCTGAACACCTCTGAACCTTGGTTGAAGGAGATGGGGCAGTGAAAAGGTTGGGCTAAAAAGCCCTATTCATATAGGTATTCAGAGGAGCATGTCCAGGAACAATTTGACTTTTTTTTTCAAATTGTATCGGCACCACTACTAGAAAAGGTGGGAGTTGCTGCCTGGAAATCTGGACTCTCTTGGGTGCTGGTCGTGGATGAGCTGGACCCTGACAGCGGTGGCCCATATTGACTGCCTCTGTAGCCGGTGTACATCTGTGATGATTGCCAGGTGGGCACCGCTGTTGGTTGTGGGGGTCTAAAAATTGGTGGTTGCAATAATGGCGTGTCCATGTGCTGTTTGATCACCTCCAGCAAAGTGGAATGGCACGCCATCAAGTTTTGGGAAGGCACCTTTTCCAAATATGGTATTAGAGACATCACTGTGTGAAAACACGGGTGTGCCTGCAATTTCAGTAGTTCCTTGCTTTGTTGATGCATTTGCTGCATCATGTTCTGCAGCTGGCCCACCGACTGATGATGCTGCGCACGCAGTTGGTCGATTTCTCCTCTGTGCATCTCATGCATCATTTTAAGCTCGTCCCTGTAGTGCCCATGTACAGCGTCGAGCTCACATTGCAGTGAAGTGATGTGGGACTTGTACTGCTCCATGATATGGCCCCTGTCCTCATCTTGCAACTGCCGGGTTATGAGAGTTTGGTGGCTCTGAAGAATCCCGAGAAGTCCGGAGACAGCCCCGGACATCTCGGACTCTGTCTCTCTCCTTGTTGGGGGGAGGGTACCTCGACGCCTCACTGGTGTGGTGGTCCTCACTGGTGGTGTGGCAGCATCTTCCCGTCCTCTGGCCTGTGTCGGGGTTGCCCTGCGCGCTGGTTGTGCTGCAGTCTCTCGGTGCTCCTCACTTTGTTCTTGTTCCCCGGGAGCTTCCATAGCGGTCGATTGTGGAGGTGCAGCTTCATCCACACTCGGTCCTGCAACCTCAACATCCAAGCTCTCTTCTCCCAAGTCATCATCAAAGGAGAGAGCTGGGATAGCTAAGGACTCCCTCCTCCTACTCCTCTCCTCGGGGACATAGGTTACATTGGCGACGTCATCATCCACCAAGCTCTCCTCACTGCTGAACCGTGCCTCCTGGGTCGGTCCCTCTTGCTCCAAATTGTCTTCAGTCCTGTAGATAAAAACAATATTTATTGGTGTGCCAAACAGCAAGTGGCGTCAATTCACAGAGCTAGCAAACACTAGCAAACACTTTATCAACCGTTTCTACCAAACATTTGATAAAGCTTGTGAGAAAAGTTCGCTAGCCATGGGAATTGAGGCCAGTTTATAGCAATACATGGCCGAAGTCATGGTAGTTGTCTGCTAAAATGAGCTCTCAGTTCCTGCCCACAGTAGTGGTACTTACAGTCTAGGTTCCAGGCTTGCATTGATGAAAGACAATTGCTTGGCAAATTGGTAGTCTTTTTGTCGCTTTCCCCCGCCACTGCCACTTCGTTCGGCAAGTTTTTTCTTCCGTAGCCATTTCACGTATGCATCACGTATATTGCGCCACCTTGTCTTGAACCTTTCTCCTGTAACGACATGAAAAATTGATTTCGATTATTTCTCTTGTAGGTACATCGCAACTGGACAAACATATACATCGCTACATGTCACATTTCGTATTGGGAAGAGCACGGTGGCAGGCATCGTCGTGAGGACTTCGAGGATCCTTTGGACGCGACTGAGGGCCAGATACATGCCTGTGCCGGACACCACGAAATGGGAGGAGATCGCCCAGGGCTTCTGGACCGAGTGCAAGTTTCCTAATTGTGTTGGCGCACTGGATGGGAAACACATCCGGATTCAGAAACCCGTGGGGAGTGGCAGCCATTATTTCAACTATAAAAAATACTTCAGCATTGTTCTAATGGCAGTGGCAGATGCGGACTACAAGTTTGTGTACGTGGACGTGGGGTCGTACGGTAGTTCCAATGACTCTGGAATTTTCCAGCGTACGACCCTTTGCCGGCTGATGGAGGAAGGCAGACTGCGTCTCCCCCGTGACAGACCCTGGCCTGGGACAAGGGCACCGGCCTACCCCTATGTGTTTGTGGGGGACGAGGCCTTCGCCCTGTCCGACCATGTAATGCGTCCGTACCCAGACAGGGGACTTGATGCCAGCCAGCTACACTTCAATGCTCGGTTGAGCCGTGCAAGGAGAATGGTGGAGTGCACATTTGGGATCCTGGTGTCAAAGTGGAGGGTGTTCCACACGCCCATGCTGCTGAAACCGGGCAACGCAGTTGTCGTGGTGAAGGCAGCATGCATCCTCCACAACTTTGTGCGGCAGGAGGAAAGAGAGACTCCGGAACCCCCGAATGTGCTTCCACTAATGCCCCTGCGGAGGTATGCAACCAGGCCAAGGGTAGTGTCACTGCGGAACAGGGACCAACTGAGACTTTATTTTACCACACCACCAGGACGAGGGTGAATGTTTGGTTTTTAATATGTTTTGTTGAAATGTGTTTATTTTGGAGTTTCAAGTTTTTAAGTGATTTTAAATGTCTTAATTTTTTACAATAAATTGATGTTTAATAATTGGTCATTGTGTATGTTTTATGTGCACAGGTGGGGTACATCGCAGGTGGGTGGGAGACATCACAGGTGGGTGGGATACATCAAAGGTGGGTGGGATACATCACAGGTGGGGTACATCACAGGTGGGGTACAGGTGGGTGGGATACAGCACAGGTGGGGTACAGGTGGGTGGGATACAACACAGGTGGGTGGGAGACATCACAGGTGGGTGGGATACATCACAGGTGGGGTACAGGTGGGTGGGATACAACACAGGTGGGTGGGAGACATCACAGGTGGGTGGGATACATCACAGGTGGGGTACAGGTGGGTGGGATACATCACAGGTGGGTGGGAGACATCACAGGTGGGTGGGAGACATCACAGGTGGGGTACAGGTGGGTGGGATACATCACAGGTGGGTGGGAGACATCACAGGTGGGTGGGAGACATCACAGGTGGGGTACAGGTGGGTGGGATACATCACAGGTGGGTGGGAGACATCACAGGTGGGTGGGAGACATCGCAGGTGGGGTACAGGTGGGTGGGATACAACACAGGTGGGTGGGAGACATCACAGGTGGGTGGGATACATCACAGGTGGGTGGGATACATCACAGGTGGGGTACAGGTGGGTGGGATACATCACAGGTGGGGTACAGGTGGGTGGGATACATCACAGGTGGGTGGGAGACATCACAGGTGGGTGGGAGACATCACAGGTGGGGTACATGTGGGTGGGATACATCACAGGTGGGTGGGAGACATCACAGGTGGGTGGGAGACATCACAGGTGGGGTACAGGTGGGTGGGATACAACACAGGTGGGTGGGAGACATCACAGGTGGGTGGGATACATCACAGGTGGGTGGGATACATCACAGGTGGGTGGGATACATCACAGGTGGGGTACAGGTGGGTGGGATACATCACAGGTGGGTGGGAGACATCACAGGTGGGTGGGATACATCACAGGTGGGGTACAGGTGGGTGGGATACATCACAGGTGGGGTACAGGTGGGTGGGATACATCACAGGTGGGTGGGAGACATCACAGGTGGGTGGGAGACATCACAGGTGGGGTACAGGTGGGTGGGATACATCACAGGTGGGGTACAGGTGGGTGGGATACATCACAGGTGGGTGGGAGACATCACAGGTGGGTGGGATACATCACAGGTGGGTGGGATACATCACAGGTGGGGTACAGGTGGGTGGGATACATCACAGGTGGGTGGGAGACATCACAGGTGGGTGGGATACATCACAGGTGGGGTACAGGTGGGTGGGATACATCACAGGTGGGGTACAGGTGGGTGGGATACATCACAGGTGGGTGGGATACATCACAGGTGGGGTACAGGTGGGTGGGATACATCACAGGTGGGTGGGATACATCACAGGTGGGGTACAGGTGGGTGGGGAACAGGTGGGTGGGCCACGGGTGGGTGGGCAACACGTGGGTGACACAAATCCATAGCAAAAGTGGAATACATCACAAGCTAAACCACAAGCCCCCCCAAAAACTTCTAGTCAACATACCCTCTGTGCCTTGCTGTCTCTTGCTCAAGTGCTCAAAGTCCTCCACATACAGCTTGGCAATTTTTTTCCACAGGCCTCTGCATTTTTTGATGTTGCTGTGGTCCGCATCCCCCTTGTCCCACAGGGCTGGTACCTGCTGCACCTGTAGGATGAGGTCTTCTGATGTGTAGGGCCTCACCCCCTCGTTATCAGACATATCGTCAGACATGTTGCTGCCAAACAGCTCCAGCATGAAGTCACTGCTGCTCCACTCTGTGAACGCTGGTGCCATGTGGTCCCCATCCAAAATGGCCACCATACCATAGAGTCAGCATAGGAAGTGTGGTATAACATCCGGTTTTTATAGCCAGTGTGTTGTGCGCTCTCCGGTTCTCATTGGTTTCCATTGGCCGGATGCAACATTCCGGCTCCGGTCCGGATACGTCAGCCGGACCAGCCGGACCAAAAAATAGCGCATGTTGAAACGGACGCCGGAGTCCGGATCCGGTCCGGCTCCGGTCCGGACGAAACGGTCGCATGTGAACGGTCGCATAGACTTTCATTGCTATGCCGTGCGTCCGTTTCGTCCGGTCCGCATGCGGTCCGGCTCCGGCACGGCTCCGGCACGGCGATTCCGGATAGCAACCGCTAATGTGAACCGGGCCTTACAAAACCTTTGAATGTTGGTGCCAGCAACATCGTATGGAAGCGATGTCGTTTTTCAGCTCAGCTGACTGATGTTGCAAAAAAGAGCAAATCAGGCAATTTGGGGACCGCCAGAGCCGCGATATTTACTGGCGAATTGCCACAGAATTGTTGGCTTGGCTTCGGGGGCTGGTTAGGGTTAGGCAGGCCAGTTAGGGTTAGGCATCAGTTGGGGAGGGGATCTCTTATGGTTAGGCATCAGTTGGGGAGGGGGTCACCTATTGTGGTAGGGGATCTGTGGCCATACATTGTTTGCATTTGTGGGCCGATTGACCTTTCGATCTGATAAATTTATTGGAGGAGATCAGTGGTGGGCCCAAATTTCGCATATGCAAAATTTGGCATAAAAATTTGCAATAACGCATCGTAATCATAAAACAAATGCCAAATTTCGGGGAAAATCGTAATTAATTTCGTATGTAATAGTAATATTTCAGAATTTCGCGTAATTTTTCACATAATTTTCTTGAAATTTTGCATAATTTTGTGCTGATTTTAGTGGTCAAAAGCAAAGCCCACATACATGCTATTGCTACCAAAATTGCTACATATGTTAAGCAGAATAGTGGGTATAAGTCAAAAAAAGAATTTTTCAAAAAGACTGTAGTTTTTAAGAAAATCGATTTTACAAATGCAAAGAAAAATGTTTTTTAAATTGTCATTTTTCAGAGTTTATAAACCATTTTTTCTTTGCATTTATAAAATCAGTTTTCTCAAAAACTACTAAGGTCTTTTTGGAAAATAGTTTTTTTCACTTGTACCCACCACAATTCTACTTAATATATGTAGCAATTTTGGTGTCAACAACATGTATAGGGGCTTTTATTCACTGGCAAAGTCGGCATGAAATTACGAGAAAATTTTATGCGAAATTACAAGTGACTATATGAAATCAAATGTATGAATCGTAATTCCGTATAGGCAAGATTGCAAAAATTTACGTGAAAATTTGCGTCATCGTAATTAACTGATTACGAATCATCACTAGAGGAGATGCCGGCAATTTCCGGCCAGAATTGATCAAAAGGATCGATATGTAATTCTAGAAAATCTTGGTTGCAAGGATTCAATCGACAGCATCGGCACATGACACCAGCGCATATAGTGAGTGACACCGCTACATGCGCCGGTGTCACAACGCGCAGGTGCTCACGCCGATGCTGGACACCTGAAGAGGCCAGGATTTGCTTTGGTGGAAAGGTGGACCTTCAACGGTGCAAATGGGCACAGAGCGGCCGGTCACACATACACTTGGCGCGGGTTGGGCTTTAGCGTTAGGACGATTGCAGAAATCTATTGGAAATGCTTTAGAAGCGGGAGCTCCTTTAAAGTGGACCTGAACTCTTGAACAGGACAGAAGGAAAACAGAGAGAAATGCACCCTGTATGTATTTAGTATTAACCTAATCCCCCCTCATCTGTGACTAATCACAACTGTCATTTGATCTCTTAGCTGTGTCAGCTGGCTGTCTCAGCAGAGCAGCTAATTTGTAAACACAGGATGTTAACTCTATGGGCTCGATTCACAAAGCGGTGCTAACCCAGTTAGAGACTTTAGGCATGATAACCATTGCACCATGCTGGTGAAAAGCCAGTTTAGGGGCTCGATTCACCAAGCGGTGCAAAGTGTTAGCACCGTGGTGAAAAGGCCCTCTTCACGCCTAAAGTCACTTTAGGCATGATAAGAAGGGCTTCGCGCGAAGTTTCCGCGCGTAAAGTTTTGCGCGCGCTCCCGCGTGCGTGCGCGCGAAGCGCCCCGCACTTCGCGCGATGCGCCCATTAAACCCTATGGGACTTTGCGCGCGCGCCTGTGCGGGTGCGCGCGCAAAACTTTGCGCGCGATAACTTCGCGCGAAGTGCAGGCAAAAACGGTGCTAACTCAGTGGTGAAGAGGTCATCACGCCTAAAGTCCTTTAGGCGTGATAACTGGGTTAGCACCGCTTGGTGAATCGAGCCCTAGGTGTGATAAGTTTAGGCATGATAAGTTTAGGTGTGATAAGTTTAGGCATGATAAGTTTAGGTGTGATAAGTTTAGGTGTGATAAGTTTAGGCGTGATAAGTTTAAGCACCAAGGGCCATATTCTATTGCTGAACTCGCCAGCGCTAAGCACTGGCGAGTTCTTAACTTAGGCGATGGGGGCATCGCCTAATCTAATTAAACTTTAGACCCCCCCAGGCGGAAAAGAACTCGCTTGGGCGATATAATCGCCCAGCGAGTTCTTAACACAGAATCCAATTACCCTTATCATGTCTCCGGGAAGCGATGCTTCCCGGCAGACATGAGCGTTAGCTTAGACCTGCAAAAAGCAGGTCTAAACTAGCTAACGCACGTCGTCGCCGCAGCATCTGGGGGTCTCCTTTAATAAGGAGACCCCCAGAGCTCCCCGTCGGGTCGCCGCACAGTTTAGAAGCCCCCGCGCAGCTCTGCCGGGCTCCCCTCTCATACGTACCGCCGCCGATCACCCGCCGCCTCTCGCCGCAAAATCCGTCACGTAATTACAGTGTATCTAACACTGTAATTACTGTGCGCATAGAAGGAGCCCGGGCAAAGCATCTTTGAATCTGCAGCCGGGCTCCCCATTGGTCTGCTGTCTGAACCAATAAAATGGCTCAGACAGCGGACAAATGGGGAGCCCGGCTGCAGATTCAAAGATGCTTTGCCCGGGCTCCTTCTATGCGCACAGTAATTACAGTGTTAGATACACTGTAATTACGTGACGGATTTTGCGGCGAGAGGCGGCGGGTGATCGGCGGCGGTACGTATGAGAGGGGAGCCCGGCAGAGCTGCGCGGGGGCTTCTAAACTGTGCGGCGACCCGACGGGGAGCTCTGGGGGTCTCCTTATTAAAGGAGACCCCCAGATGCTGCGGCGGAAGATGTCGGCGATGTTCGGCGGGCGAGTGCGCATGTGTGGGGAGTGAGGCCGTGGTGCTGATGGACAGCACCACAGCGTAAACCTCACTCCCCATCGCTCGGTTAAAGGGAGCATCGCTGAGTAATGCTCTCTAACGATCAGCCATCGCGCGAAGGATATGGGCAATAGGATTTGCCGGTAATCCTCGCGCGATGGCAAGGTGATAAGTAGCTCGCATCTGCAAGCTACTTATCACCTTGAATAGGATATGGCCCCAACTGTGTTAGCACCGCAGTGCACAGCTGATCAAAAGTTTGGCGCTAGCAAAGTCTGGTGCACTTCACATAGAGTTTAATGGCGCTGCTTTGCGTGCGGGACTTTGAGCGCGATCTAACCCTGTCTAAACTTATCACGCCTAAACTTATCACACCTAAACTGGCTTTTCACCAGCGTGGTGCAATGGTTATCATGCCTAAAGTCTGTAACTGGGTTAGCACCGCTTTGTGAATCGAGCCCTATGTCTACTTCCGTGAAAGCAGGAAGTAGACTGCAGATTTATTGCATGAGTTCAGTAAGCTGTAACAAAGAAATGTTTCTTGTTTAAAGGTTTTGATGCTGTTCTTTTAGGGCAGAGAGTTCAGGGCCGCTGTCATTTCATTTCTCCGGTGCTGATCGGGCCATTATTTGCCGTGGCTGTGGGGGAGATGTTCTGGAGACTGAACTGTCTGGAGAGGGTGATGATAGTTGAAATGGTTTAATATAATGGACGCCCCTTCAGTTTCGGCCGAGCAGAAAGGAACAGCACATTATTCCATTAGATAGAGAGGAGGCGGTTTGATAATTGGGTACTTGGTGTAATTTATGACCTGATAGTGAGGTCAGGCTGTACAAGGTGAGGCCGTGGGCTATGCAGAAGGACTCGTATATCACAGTATACCAAGCCACAGTATGTGAGCTGCCAGCATAGAGCTTTAATCAATATTAATCAATATTACTACTTTTTTTGAACAAAAACACGTTTTAGAGAAAGAGTAAAGGTCAGGGATGTCACTATAGCAGGCGCAAGAGGGACACTAAGCTGTTTGTGTGTGTGCAGCGGTGTATCTAAAGGGGTGCAGGCATGACTCGTGCCATGGGCGCCACTGCACCATGTGACACCATGCCATCGCTGTCTGCCTTCCCTCCCAGTGCCGCTGCCTGAGCCTCCCTGCCCCCCCCCCCCTTTCCAGCATAGTAACAGACCTCAGATCAGCGCAACAGCAGGGACAGAGGTTGCACACGCTTCTTTTTTCCTTGGGGTTGAAGGAGGATGGGGGGTGCTTAAAAGTCAGATACTTGCCTTGGGAGAGGGAAGCCTATACTATGGATCCTCCAAGGGCTTCCCCCATCCTCCTCCATCAGGCTGTGCCAGAACTGAGACCCCAAAGCACAGAAACACTGTGCCTGCGTAGTAGTATGGACCCGCTCAGACTCCAACAGAAAGGGCCAAGCCTGATCAGGTCCGTGCCACTGGGCATGCCCAAGCCATCTTTTGGAGGAGGGCACAGAACTGGAATGGCCCGGTGGAGGGGGACATTGGAAGCTTCCCTCTATTGAGGTGAGCACCGCGTTGGGGCACTATATTTTCTTACAGGTACCCTTTAATAACTCATCCTTCGTCCCTCGGATACAGGAGTACATCCTACAGATCAAGTGTTGTGGCTACGCTTCTTACGATAGGGGGATGATGATGACCACATTTGTTATATGAGGCTAGTCTGATGAACCCCCAGACATTGCAGGTAACCAGGGGGAAATAAGGATAGGATATGAGTGTTGGCAGGGGGGGTGACATTTTTTTTCTGGGGTGGGCCATGATTTCTGGTTACCCACTTGACATAGCTCAAAAACTCATCAAGTTCAACCTACACAAACCCCAACTTGAAGCAGGCCTATGATCATAATCTCTCCACAATATTATGCGCATACAAGGTACACCTCATAGGCCCCCTTGCCCCCCAGTGTCAAATTCTGGATTTCCGTAGTTGTTCATGACTCTCTGCCACCCCCATGGACCACCCCATGGCACGCCAGGCCCCTCTTTCCTCTAATGCCTCTCGGAGCTTCTCCAAGCTCTTGTTTGTTGCCTCCATGATACTATCTGGCCATCTCATTCTCTGCCATCCCCTCCTCCTTTTACCCTCAATCTTTGCCAGCATCAGGGTCTTCTCCAAAGAGCCCTGCCTTCTGATTATGTGTCCAAAGTGCTTCAGTTTCCAATAAACAGGGTTAATTTATTTAAGGATTAACTGATTGGATTTTATTGCAGTCCAAGGAACTCTCAGAAGTCGTCTTCAGCACCACAATTTGAAGGTGTCAATTCTTCAGCAGAGATGTCATGATCATGAAATTTTGAGGTTCGCGAACACCGAACTTGAACTTTCGTAAAAGTTTGAGTTCGGGCGAACCACCATGTGATCGCCATCCAATGCAGGCGTGAACAGCTGATATTCGCTGAGAACTGTCCACCGGCGCACCGTCCCACCACCACCTCTGTTCTTCAGCGCTCATCCTTATGGTCCTCAGTACTCTCACACCCATACATTACTACTTAAAAAACCATGGCTTCGACTATACAAACAGGGATGCTCAACTCTGGATTCGGATGAAATCCAGATAGTTATTATCCGTATTTCATCCGATTAAATCAAATCACCTGTGCGGAGTGGGCGGTGGGGGGGGGGGCAGGGTTATCTTACCCATCTGACGTCTTCTTAGGTCCGTCCCTCGGCGCCTCCCATGATGCGGTCCAAGCAGCGGTCATGTGATTACAAACATTTCCTCCTTCCGGGTTGGAAGTGTTTGTAGTCACGTGACCGCCGCTTGGACCGCATCGCCGGAGGCCCCGAGGGACGGACCTAAGAAGACGTCAGATGGGTAAGATTAAACCCCCCCACCCCACTCAGGTGATTTCATTTAACCGGATTAAATCCGGATAACAACTATCCGGATTTCTTCCGAATCCTGAGTTGAGCATCCTTATATACAAACCTTTCTTGACAAAGTGACATCTCTGCTTTTTATTACATTGTCCAAGTTTGTTATTACGTTACTGCCTGGAAGGAAAGGTCTTTTAATGTCATGGCTGCATTTTCCGTCTGCAGTGATCTTTGAGCCCAAGAACACAAAATCTGATATTGCTTCCATTTCTTCCCCTCTGTATGCCAGGCGGGGATGGGTCCTGATACCATAATCCTAGTTTATTTAATGTTGACCCTTAGGCCAACTTTATCACTGTCCTTTTTCACCCTCATCAAGAGGTTTCTTAATTCTTCTTCACTTGATGCCGTAATAGTCATATCGTCTTCCTAGCCGAGGTTCTAGATTTTTCTTCTGGCAATCTTAAAGGGACCATGAAAAGAAGAAATAAATGGAATCCAGACTTACCTGGGGCTTCCTCTAGCCCACTGTAGCCCGCGAGGTCCCTTTGGCATCTCCTCCGTGGTCCCGCTGGCGGCTCCAACTTGGCGAAGTCGTGCATGTGTGGCCCGTCTGTGTACCTGTCTTTGATAAGCGCCCATCAACATAAGCATCCTGTGCATGCGCGGTTCAGTCTTTCAAGAACTGCGCATGCACTGGACACTTACAGCGACCGACGCAGTGATGCACGGGTGCGCGGTCAGGCCATGCATGCCCGGCTTCAGTCGAAGTCGCCGAGTTAACAGAGCCGCCAGCTGGACCATGGAGAGGACCCAGAGGCCGCTGAGGGACCTCGTGGGCTATGGGAGGGCTGGAGGAAGCCCCAGTTAAGTTCAGATTCCATTTATTTCTTCTGTTCAGGGTCTCTTTTGCTTCATGCTGTCCAGAATTTTGCAACTTGTTGTTGCGACTTTTCTGGATTTTCAGAACAATATTCTGACCTTATATTATATTTTACAATATTCTGTAAAGACCCAGGCTGTACGTAAACAGGATAATGTTTTTACAAAGCTGCTATGCACCCGATATAATTATAGGAAGGGTTTTATATTCAACAGTTTGTTTTTGATGCCAGCAAAACAAATGTATATGGGCTGCGATTTTCCTAATCACAAGATGAGGAGACAAAAGGTGCCTTGCCTGGATGCCACAATGGCCAGAAACAGCCCTGCTTCATTCCCCTAGGCAGAGCCGTGACAAGGTCCTCCAGCACCCAAGGCTGAGACACCAAAGTGCGCCCCTCCATCCCTCCCACCCCAGCTGTCACACACTGATTGCTATTACACTAAGAGGCCCCTCCCCATCCCTCCCACCCCAGCCGTCACACACTGATTGCTATTAGACTAAGAGGCCCCTCCCCCATCCCTCCCACCCCAGCTGTCACACACTGATTGCTATTACACTAAGAGGCCCCTCCCCCATCCCTCCCACCTCAGCTGTCACACACTGATTGCTATTACACTAAGAGGCGCCACAGGGCCCACAACCTCCTCAACACCTTAATATCTAGTTATATGGCTTGCAGTCACTGCTATGTATCCCCTTTTCTTATTTCTTTCTGCTTCATACACAATTAGGAATGACAGCTGAATGAATTCTGTGCCCCCTCCTCCACTGCGCCCTGAGGCTGGAGCCTCTCCAGCCTATGCCTCGGCCCGGCCCCGCCCCTAGGTCACTCCCTTCAGTCACTCATACCTTCCAGGGTCCTCTCCCCTACTGTGTTCTGAAATCATTGCATGTTTTTTACATATAAATACAGTATTAGCCGCACTGTAATACATCACTTGTGTACCAACCTCGGTGCTAACCCTCTACTTGTGTCTCTTGCTTTGTACGGTACCACTGATAAGGATGGTGCTATATATATATCAACAACAATAACAGTAGCATTGCCTAGCTCTGAGGGCTGGAACACACTAGAGCGATTTTTTGAGCGTTTAGGGAGCGTGAGAAATCGCTAGCAATTTCCCTAAACGCTCTGCCAATGTAAATGGATGGTGCAAACTCCACAGAAGCGATTGCGATTAGCAAAATCGCAAACGCAGGACATGCAGCATTTTGTTAGCGCTTGCGCTTCAATGTAAAGTATATAATCACTGGCGTAATCGCTCAGCAAAACTTGCACGGAGCGATTTTGCTAGCGTTTTAAAATTAATGTACTCTGTAGGTAAATTAAAAATAATTGAAAGGACCAATCAGACTTTAAAACGCTAATCGCTACACAACCGCTGGCAAATTGATTACACTTTCTATAATCGCTCCCTAAAATGCTCATAAAATCGCGTGCGAACTTCTCTTACAAAACGCTAGCGATTGCGATTAGAGATAGCATTTTGTAGTGGGTTTCAGGCCTCTCACTTTCTCTTGACCTCACTGACCTCTGAAGTTGCAATACTTACCTAAGTTTAAAGAGACACTGAAGCGAAAAAAAAATGATGATATTATGATTTGTATGTGTAGTACAGCTAAGAAATAAAACATTAAGATCAGATACATCAGTGTAATTGTTTCCAGTACAGGAAGAGTTGAGAAACTCCAGTTGTTATCTCTATGCAAAAAAGCTATTAAGCTCTCAGACTAAGTTAGTCCTGGAGAGGGCTGTTATCTGACTTTTATTATCTCAAGGAGAGGTCATTACTTCACAGACTGCTCTGAAAGACTCATTTTGAATGCTGAGTGTTGTGTAATCTGCACATATTATAGAATGATGCAATGTTAGAAAAACACTATATACCTGAAAGTAAAAGTATGAGAATATTTTCTTTGCTGCTAATCTTCTAGTAATTATTCATAGTACACAACCAATTCATTATATCATATTTTTTTTTCGCTTCAGTGTCTCTTTAAAGGGATGATGGATTTAGTGCTGCAGGGCGGAGATCATTTATTGCTGCATTCCCCTGTCCTGTACAAATGATGGTGTTCTGTGTGTTGCAGGTGCCTGCAGGCCTGGCTGTCACCCTGACAACGGCTTCTGTGAAAGCCCCGGAGAATGCAGGTGAGCGAATGTCTACATTCAAGTACATATCTGAATCTTGATACCATTTATTATATGTTTCTGTGTACAGCATGCTGTAAGTCTAGGGGGCTAGGAATTAAAGGGCCCCTCCTAACAGGGGTGTAATTAAAAATCATGGAGCTCCTCCCAGCAAGGGTGTAACTTAAAATCATTGGGCTCCTCCTAGTAGGGGTGTAACTATAAATCATGGAGCCCCTCCCTGACGGGGTGTCACTTAAAAATCATGGGGCCCCTCCCAGCAGGGGTGTAACTATAAATCATGGGGCTCCTCCCAGAAAGGGTGTAACTATAAATCATGGTACCACTCCCAGAAGGGGTGTAACTATAAATCATAATTGCTCCTCCCAGAAGGGGTGTAACTATAAATCATGGGGCCCCTCCCAGGCGCGATGTAACTACAAGTCATGGGACCTCTCCTAGCAGGGGTGTTCAGCCCGCGGGGA
This sequence comes from Hyperolius riggenbachi, assembly GCF_040937935.1. Taxonomy (NCBI): domain Eukaryota; kingdom Metazoa; phylum Chordata; class Amphibia; order Anura; family Hyperoliidae; genus Hyperolius; species Hyperolius riggenbachi. The sequence goes on from NC_090654.1 coordinate 283,350,824, forward strand.
TTTTTCACCGTATGCATCAGAGCAATTTTCACCTCCTGTTCATTCGCTAATAACTTTATCACTTCTTAACACAATTTATTGATCTATATCTTGTTTTTTCCGCCACTAATTAGGCTTTCTTTGGGTGATACATTTTGCTAAGAATTATTTTTTTTATAAATGTATTTTAACAGGATTAATAAGAAAAATGGAAAAAAAATCATTATTTCTTAGTTTTCGTCCATTATAGCAATAATCCACGCTACCATAATTAAAATCTATGTATTTTATTTGCCCGTTTGTCTCGGTTATGACACCATTTACATTTTGTCCCTATCACAATGTATGGCACCAATATTTTATTTGGAAATTAAAGTGCATTTTTTCAGTTTTGCATCCATCACTATTTACAAGCTTATAATTTAAAAAATGTTTGTAGTATACCCCCTTCACATGCATATTTAAAAAGTTCAGACCCTTAGGTAACTATTTATGTTTTTGTTTTGTTTTTTATTGTAATTTTTTTTCCATTAAAAATTTTATTTGGGTAATATTTTGGTGTGGGAAATAAACAGTTAATTTTGTAATGTTATTATATGTGTAAATTGTACTGTAAAAAAATGTGTAGATGTAGTTTTACTATTTGGCTACAAGATGGCCACCTTGAGTTTTTATTTTCTCCTTGTGCTCCTCGCTAACCGGAAGCACAAGGAGCACGCAGAAAATTTTACGTGCAGAAAGACTGAAGCCTCAAGTAAGAGCGCTTCGGTTTTACTGCTGGGGACACGGATCGGTGATCAGGAACGATGTTCCCGTTCACTGATTCCCAGGGCTACCGGTGGACAGCACGGGGGCGTGCGCGGGAGTGCGCCAAAGCGCAGCACCACAGCAGAGCAGCCGCCTGGACGTGAGCATCACATCCAGGCGGCAGAAATGGTTAAATCAGGGGATCCCTCTCAGCAGGGGTGTAATTAAAAATCATGGGGCCCCTCCTAAAAGGGAGGTAACTATAAATCATTGGGCCCCTCCTAAAAGGGAGGTAACTATAAATCATTGGGCCCCTCCTAAAAGGGAGGTAACTATAAATCATGGAGCCCCTCCTAAAAGGGAGGTAACTATAAATCATGGGATCCCTCCCAGCAGGGGTGTAACTATAAATCATGGGGCTCCTTCTAGAAGGGGTGTATCTATAAATCATGGGGCCCCTCCCAGAAGGGGTGTAACTATAAATCATAATGCCCCTCCCAGAAGGGGTGTAACTATAAATCATGGGGCACCTCCCAGCAGGGATGTAGCTAGAAGTCATGGGACCTCTCCCAGCAGAAGTGTACCTACTGTATAAATCATGCGGGCCCTCCCAGCAGAGGTGTAACTAGAAAAAGACTACTCCGTGCAGCTATTTAACTCAATGCCAGAGACTCGCAAAGTATAGTCAACGCCGAGATGCTGAAGACTAGTTGCTACAGCAATGACGCACCTGCGCACTGGGCTCTGCTGACAGTGCGGCTGCCTGCAGCTATGTGCGGGGTCCTTCCCTGCGGATGGCATATCTAGCTTGCGGCAGTTAGAAAACCATAACGGCCGATTTACAGTGTACAGGGAGAAACCATCCTTTACAGGTAGGAAGAGGTTGATTTATGTGGTGGGGAAAAAAGGTTTCATCAGTCTCACCTATTCCTTTGGTTCAGCTGATCCTCTGTCCTTCTTAATAACTTTTATTTACTGACTTTATCTACATTTGTTTTTTTTAAAGCCAATGTAAATAATAATAATAAAAAAGACAGATACTTACCTAAGAAGAGGGAAGGCTCTGGGTCCTATAGGGCCTTCCTGTTCTTCTCATGGTCCCTTCGTTCCAATCTGCTGCCACTGTAGGCTGCTGGAGCATGTTAATGGCTGAAAACCGTTTTATTGCGTTGCTCGCCGCCACCGCCCTGCACGCACGTTGGCCCGCCGCTCGTACCCGCCGAGATATGGAGATCCGCGATTGGAGAAGGGGAACAAATGTTCCCCTAACCAATTATAAATAGTTGCCTTAGGGACTCTTTTTTTATATGTATGTCATGAGGGTATATTACTGTTATTTTACTATGTATAGGCTTGTAATTATGGAACAGACAGAAAAAAAAATTACATCTATACAGTATTTCCGAATAAAATATTGTCGCCATACATTGTGATAGGGACATAATTTAAACTGTGTAATAAACAGGACAAATGGGCAAATACGATACAGGGGTTTTATTATGGTAGCATGTTTTATTTTAAAACTATAATGGCTGAAAAATGAGAAATAATGTTTTTTTGTTTTCCTTTTTTTTGTTTTATTCCCATTAAAGTGCATTTAGAATAAAATAATTCTTAGCAAAATGTACTACCCAAAGAAAGCCTAATTGGAGGCGGAAAAAAACAAGGTATAGATCATTTTTGTTGTGATTCGTAGTAATACAGTTATTGCCGAATAAGAGGGAGGAGCGCTGACGGGTGAAAATTGCCCTGGGGTGTAACAATAGACACTGCAAGGGGTGCAGCTGCCGAGGGGCCCAGAAGCTGCAGGGGGCCCAGTGGGGGGAGAAGTTTATTTTCCCTGTTCTGAGACACTGACAACGAAGGGCACGGCGAGAAAAAAACTTTCTGCTCTCTGCACAATTGTTCTAATGTTTGCATCTGCTCAGCCACTGATAAGGAATCATACAAAGATTTGTAGACAGCTCCTATTCAGTGTGCAGCAGGCTCTTGTGTATAGCGCCCAGCCCCCAGCCTCTCTCCCCTCCCCAAGCACTGTGTACTGAAGTGATGCTGGAGAAGGCTGCAGAGCCTGTTCTGCTCCATCAGAGATGGACAGAGTGAGTGTAATAAGCTGTAGCTGGGAGCACACTTGTCTGTCGGTTTTCTGTATGCTTTCGCTGCGCACAGTGTGTGTCTGTATGTGTGAAAACATGCACGTTTTTTTCACAGAAGCTAATGTAATTAATGCATGCAGTGCTTCAGTTCACTGCTGTCTGTTTTATCTGCATGGGGAAAACACATTCAAGTGTGCACTAGCCAATTGAATAACATTGGTTCTCAGATTACCTGTGAAGAAAGCGATCGTGGGGGGGGGGGGGGGGGGGGGGGGAGGGCTCAGAGATTTTTAGTTATGACGCTGCCCTTGTGGTTGAAGTGGTTAAAGTGTAACTGTCGGGCATACAATCAAAAATCGATTCTTTATTTTTATCTGGTAAACAAGTAATACGGATGCTAATCAGGCAATCCAAAAGTTAAAATCTCTATTACTTTTCTTGTTTATAAATGATCATTCCCCAGTTTACATGACTCTTATTTGGTACGTTGCCGCACAAAGGAAGTTGCAGGGCATGCTGGGTTGTCTTTTTTTTGCTTCTTTATTTCCCCTCAGACTTAACTAATGTACAGAAGAAGACAACAAAAGACAACCCAGCATGCCCTGCAACTTCCTTTGTGCGGCAACGTACCAAATAAGAGTCAGGTAAACTGGGGAATGATCATTTATAAACAAGAAAAGTAATAGAGATTTTTTTAACTTTTGGATTGCCCGATTAGCATCCGTATTACTTGTTTACCAGATATAAATAAAGAATTGATTTTTGATTTTATGCCCGACAGTTACACTTTAAGACTCCAAGGTGGTCTCTCATCTCAGCATTACATAGGATATTCAGCACACACTGCTAGGTAAGCGAGTGGGAAAGCACCTGATATAGAGAGAGCTTTACCAGCTACACAGAGGCTGTAATATATTATTGACACAGGGATTTACCAAGCAAGAGTCTAGCAGAGAAGTCACTTAGCGCATCATCTACTTCTTATTTATTGTTTCTCCAGATGCCGTCCTGGTTGGAGGGGACAGTTTTGCGACCAGTGTGTCCCGTTTCCTGGCTGTCTCCACGGCAGCTGCAACAAGCCCTGGCAGTGCGTCTGTGAGGACGGCTGGATCGGCAGCCACTGCAACATCGGTTAGTAGCAAATCTAGCTACATCCAGGCCCGGATGTGGAGATTTTACTGCACAAGACCCACTGCCACCAACCCCACCTTCCCCCCTTAAACCTCCCTGTACTGTGCACCAGTCGTCCTGTGTGCTGTGTGTGCCCCCGTCCCGTATGTTCCCCTGGTCCTGTGCTCTCCTCTTTTTCACCCCCCCCCCCCTCTTCCTGTGTACTTCCCTGCTCCTGTGATTCCCCCATACTGTGCTTGGGGGGTGCTCTACTGCTTTCCCCTGTGGAAGCAGGACGGCCGTGCATTGGGTTTGGGACTGCTGTGGTTTACATGTTTGTCAGTTTAACTGCCTTAGTGTGCCAGCCCCATGCTTCTTGCTGCCCAAGACAGTGGCCTTTGTTGCCCTGCCTCAAATCCGTCCATGGCTACATCAAAGCCAACTGATGTATGGTGGAATAGTGGTTAGCACTCTCGCTATTTAAGTACTAAATAATAATAATAATAATAATTAACAGTTCCAGTGCCTATACCATGAAACAATTCCATGTTTCTTTGGGAAAGTCAGTCATGTGACACAGGGTCCACTGCAAGGACAGTGGGTGTTCCCCAGCTAGACAGGAGCACTCACTCTTCACAACAGAGCAGGTCACCTGACTACCTATCCCCTCCCTCTACTGCTGAGAGCTTAAAGAGGAACTCCAGTGAAAATAATGTAATAGAAAGTGCTTCATTTTTTACAATAATTATGTATAAATGATTTAGTCAGTGTTTGCCCGTTGTATAATCTTTCCTGTCCCTAATTTACATTCTGATATGTACCACATGGTGACATTTTTACTGCTGGCAGGTGATGTCAGTGAGATGCAGAGATGCAGCTTGCTTTTTTGGCAGTTAGAAACAGCTGTAACAGCTGTCACTTCCCACAATGCAGCAAGGCTCCCACAGTGTGATGTCAGAACCATGGTCCTGACATCACACTGTGGGAGGGTTTTCACCACAATATCAGCCATACAGAGCCCCTCGATGATCCGTTTATGAAAAGGAAAAGATCTCTCATGGGAAAGGGGGTACCAGCTACTGACTAAGATGAAGCTCATTTCTTGGTTACAGTTTCTCTTTAACTCTTTGTGGTCGGCACTACAGCTCTCAGGAGTTACTTTATAGTTCCCACCCTCCTAGTAAAGCATTTCATCTTTCTGAGCAGGGACAGGGAGGTAAAACTCTGCCGAGCTGTAGTGCTGTCCACAAAGAGTTAACCTCTTACCAGCAGAGGGAGGAGGTGATCAGCATCAGGTGATCTCCACTCAAAGGGAGAGACTGGCTAGTGCACCTCCCCAACTCTCCCTGACTAGCTAATGTTGATGTTGATTAACCACTTAGGATTGTAGGATGTAAGTCTCACATGCTTATTAGTCCTCCTGTAGATTCCACAAGATTCACATTCTGCAGTAAAAGCCACTGTATGCTCATGCATGCTCACACGCCCCCTGTTGCTGGTTTATGCTCATGAACATATTTAATAGTTAAAGTGGATCCGAGATGAACTTTTACTCATTGCATAATTGTGTTCCTTTCCTATAGTTTATAGGGCATTCCTTAAAGACACACTTAAGCGAAAAAAAATGATGATATTATGATTTGTATGTGTAGTACAGCTAAGAAATAAAAAAGATCAGATACATCAGTCTAATTTTTTCCAGTACAGGAAGAGTTGAGAAACTCCAGTTGTTATCTCTATGCAAAAAAGCTATTAAGCTCTCCGACTAACTTAGTCGTGGAGAGGGCTGTTATCTGACTTTTATTATCTCAGCTGTAATTGAACTGTTTACTTTTCCTCTGGCAGAGGAGAGGTCATTACTTCACAGACTGCTCTGAAAGACTCATTTTGAATGCTGAGTGTTGTGTAATCTGCACATATTATAGAATGATGCAAAGTTAGAAAAAACACTATATACCTGAAAATAAAAATATGAGAATATTTTCTTTGCTGCTAATCTTCTAGTAATTATTCATAGTACACAACCAATTCATTATATCATATATTTTTTTTTCCCTTCAGTGTCTCTTTAAGCCAAATACTTGTTTGTTTTTGCTTTAATACTCTAATTCCCTATAAACTAAACAAGCCACACCCACAGGTTTTCAGAGAGCCAAGGCACTTTCAGACAGTAGCAAGGGCTCATGGGAGCTCAGTCTGGGCAGGAGGAGGGGGAGGTGTTACTAGCCAGAGATTTCAGAGGCAGAGGGGAGGAGGGAGGAGGGATTAGTTTTTTTGCTCAAGATGCAGGTAAGCCTGCCTCTGTGTAATGTTTACAAACAACATGGCTGCTGTCATTGTATCACAGGAAGAAATAATCATATTCTATTAAAGCTGTTTGCAGCTAGATTTGCTGTGTAAACTTTAGATAAGATATATAGACAAGTTACTTGTTATAGTTAGTTTTTCCTCTCGGATCCGCTTTAATGATGTAGTATATAAATATGATGGCATAAGTCATTTATAATTAAAAGTTATTGCTGTATCAATAGCTACGCTGTGAGCTTAAATGCCAAAATTGTCAGCAACCTTAAAGGTTAACTGTAATGAGAGGGATTTGGAGGCTGTCATTTTTCCAGGGCCGGTATTGAGTGCTAGCAAGTGCCTGGCTGGTGCAGGAAAGCAGCTGACAGGCGGTGAATTCACTGCTGTCTGAAAGAGGCCTTAGTATTGGTCCAGTTTCATTCTGCATACAAGCTGCAACCAAATTTACATCAACTCGGAAAAGTCAGCATCTTTTTCAGGGGCGTAAATAGAAATCACTGGCCCCCCCTGTAAAAAACTTTGGATGGGGCCCCCTCCCGAATAGGGGCTGGGCGCTGGACAGAAGAACTTGCTGCCAGGGCCGGGCCGAGGCATAGGCTGGAGAGGCTCCAGCCTCAGGGCGCAGTGTAGGAGGGGGTGCACAATTCATTCAGCTGTCATTCCTTATTGTGTTTGAAGCAGAAAGAAATAAGAAAAGGAGATACATGGCAGTGCTTGCAAGCCAGATAACTAGATATTAAGGTGTTGTGGGCCCTGGGGTGCCTCTTAGTCTAATTGCAATCAGTGTGTGACGGCTGGGGTGGAGGGATGGAGGGGCGCACTTTGGCGTCTCAGCCTTGGGTGCTGGAGGACCTTGTCCCGGCTCTGCTTGCTGCACACTAAATAGGGACTGTCTACAAAACGTTGTATGATTTGTTATCAGTGGCTGAGCAGATGCAGTCATTAGAACAATTGTGAAGAGGATAGAAAGCTTTTTCTCTCCGTGCCCAGACTTCTCAAGCATCAATACAGAACACGGCACTTGGGGAGGGGTAGAGAGGTTGGGGGATGGGCATTGTACAAAAGACTCTGCTGAACACTGAATAGGGACTGTCTATAAATCTTTGTCTTCAAAACTTTGTATATTCCTTATCAGTGGCTGAGCCGATACAGTCATTAGAACAATTGCACAGAGAGCATAAACTGTTTTTTTTATCTCCTTGCCCTTAGTTGTAAATCTCTCAGGACTCTTGTGGCTGTGACCCTGGGCCTCTGTGACCCTTGACCCTGTGGCTTCTGGGCCCCCCTGTGGCTGCATCTCTTGCAGGGTCTATTGTTACGCCTTTGATCTTTTTAGGCTTCCCTATTCCCCACAAAGAAGATTCAGCAGTGCAGGACATAGTAGTGCAGCATGGACACACAGGCAATATTAGTATGGACAAAGGCTCTGGGGGAGAGGGGGAGGCTTTGCCCCTCCTATCTTCCAGAGTCCACCCCATATCATGGACCATGCAAGCTGGTATAGCTCGGGCTCAGTATAGGCTCCACATTCTGGCTATCCCAGCCTGCATAGGGTTACCAGGGGTAACAGAAGCTTCAGAGGGGGAACCCCACGTAATAGTTTTTTAATTTTTTTTACTTTTATCAGGGCAAATCATAAGTATTTTTTTCAATGGATCCAATATTGGGGCTGTACATCAATCCCAGGCCAAAGCGTTGCCACTTCCACTGGGTTTCCAAGTGGTCATTCCCAGAAAAGGATTGAGATGAAATAGAGCCCTAGGCAAGACAGCAGTTTTTCACGCCGCTTATCGTCACCTGACTTTATGGTCACCTGACTTTATAGTCACCTGACTTTCTTAGTAAGATTTGGCTGGGTCCAGCATCCACCACCAGGCCCCTAGACTCTCTCCAGGCCCTAGGCAGCTGCCTAGGGTTACCTTGTGGATGATCCAACTCTGGTCATTCCGCGCTGCGTACTGACCACCGGAAAACCCGGGCATGAAATTCACTGCTGTTTCTGTTGCTTTATGTAAATTCAAACTACCGTAGGTACCATATTTTCCGGCGTATAAGACGACCCTTCCAACTTTTCTAGATTAAATATAGAGTTTGGGATATACTCGCCGTATAAGACTTCTTCTCTTCCAACGCACACCAAATAAAAATTTAAAAAATCATCATATACTGGTGCTGCTATGTATGAACAGATGCTGGTGCTGTACTGTATGTGGTATCCAGTATATAACACTATACAGGGGATTGACTGGTTGGATTGGTCAACTCTCCCTCTCCCTAAGTGGATTGGTCAGCTCTCCTTGTCTCCCTGTGTATCAGAGCGGTATGGAAGAATAGATCGCGCTGTGCCCATAAAACATGCCTCTTTCCCCTGTCTGGCTCACCCTTGTATCCTGTTTACCACCTTCTCTGCCTCTCAGATCTCACACATGTGCGCCTGCGCCGCTTCACTACAGTCCTCAGCAGCGAGATCTGAGAAGCAGTAACAGGATAGGGCGTATCACCCGGCATCAATAACACTCAGCGTATAAGATGACCCTCAACTTTTCAGAAGATTTTCAAGGGTTAAAAAGTAGTCTTATACGCCAGAATATACAGTGCATACATTATAAATCATTTAACCAGAACCACATTTGAAAACAATTTTCCTATCACAACTAATCAATTTTCTCAAAAACTACAAGTTTTTTTTTAAAAGACTGTTTTTTTCCCACGAGTATGCGCCATTATCGCAGAAATCCGCAGCGAAAGAGAATGTCTCAATTCCCTGCGAGATCGAGCATAAAATCCTCGCTCATCCCTGGCGATAGGACGCTCTGCTGAACAACAAAGGAGAGCGGATCAGCCGTGCGAGCTCTATTAGGTGTGCGCAGCGTCATTAGACACCTTGCTAGCACATCTGTGACTTGCCGCTATATATATAAAGAAATGAGTCACATCTTTCTCTAGCCTGCCACCACCCTCACACCTCAGCATCTGGCCTAAGAAAAAAGACGCAACTGTCTCATTACCGCCAGACACCTTTACCAAATCTCTCACCAATTACTATTTACGTCAATAGTCAAGGTCTTTCTCCACTGCAATACAGCTTCTGGCCACTAGAGGGCAGGTGGAGCATCCAGCTTGTCTCATAATCAGATAACGAGTGTATTCCTATGTCTGACTTTTTTCCATATTTTCCCTAAGCAAAGCACCTTTTATGCCCACCTTCATCCCATTTTAACAGGCCCGGTCCTCCCATGATGCCAAGTGAGGTGACTTCCTCAGACGGCAGAAGTCTGGGGCAGCACCAAGCAGAAACAGGAAGTGAAGAGAGTGCATGGTCAACCTATACTGGGGGCAAATGTACCTGGCTAACTTATACTGGGTGCAACTGTACCTAGCTAACCTATACTGGGGCACCTATACTTGGCTATCTACCCATACTGAGGGTGTTTTTTGGGGGCGGCTCACTGCAGCTATAACGTGTGGTGCAAATTGTCGGGTGCAGTGTGATCATTCCAATTGCGGGGGGGGGGGGGGCACATCCTCACAAGTTTGCCTGAGGAAGCAAAAAGTCTAGTACTGGCCCTGCAACTAATTAGTAAGATCTTAGCCAACGTTAATTGGTTTTGCCTGCAGCAATGACGAACATGTTATTCGTGCACCAGCTATTGCCGGCAGATGAATTACCTATTTTTTTCTAGTTTGAGCCCTGGCATTCACTGCAGCGCTTATTAGTCACTGAGCCCCGCTCAGCATAATTCTCGTAATAATCGACGCAACGCTGTGCCAAAATGATCTGATCCGGCCACAGAAGCCCCCAGTGTAGGTTGTCATAAAATGCCCTTCCAGTACAGGTAGCTAGAGAGTGCCCCTCTCCATTATAGGTAGCTCGAGAGTTCCCCCCCCCAGTATAGATAGCCAGAGGCCCCCTCCCCCAATATAGGCAATCAGGGAGCCCCTCTTTTCCCAGAATAGTCATCAGAGAGCGCCCCCATCTGCATGCAGAGTGCGCAATGTAGGGCAAGTTGAAGTTGGGTGGAATCAGAGAGTGCCTCGGGGTTACCGCTTCAGAAACTGAACATTTATCTCAAGCCACAATTCGTGGGGACTGTAACTGCGCGTACGCAGAATGCTTCCAGCAATGGGAGCGCAATCAGAGGGGGTGAGGGCGCACGGCCGGAACATCTGCAGAACCGGATTGACATGGAGGGAGATAATAAGCTTGAGGAAGCCCCAGGTAAGTATAAATCATTTTGTTTGCAACATCTCAGGTTTACTAGAAAACTGCATTATCTTCTAAAGAGCACAGAATTATTACACGGCTTCACAAGGAGTCACCATTGCCCTTTACAGTTCTGCAGTTCTATCTTTTGCCTCTGGAGGGCAGAATCAGGACAAAGCAGGGCAATGATAACTCAGTTGCAAGTTGTATCGCAGATCTTAATTCTGTAATTGACGCCACGTGTGTGCGTGTGTGTGGGGAGGTGCGCACAGGCTTACCGTACCTCCCGTAGCCCGGACCTTTTCGAGATGAACGAAGGCAGCGCCAGTCGAGGGCTGTAGTAACTGCGCAGGAGATTTGGCTGCAGCCGGTGCCACCATAGACCGTAATATGAACTATTGCGCGCACAGTGAGTAGCTTCGGCGCCGTCAGAAGACGGATCTGAAGTTACTTTTAATACACTGTAATTGGGCAATAGCTTGAAGCTGAATTACATCATTCCCCACCATCCACGTGGACCTGGAGGGGGAGTAGTAATTAATGGCTGGGACTTATGCAGTAGCAGGGTTAGCCATACCGGCTGTATCCTGCACCCAAGTATTCCAGCGGCGATTTCATAGGTATACGACCCCGGGTCACAGGAGGTGCGGTTAGCCTATGCGCACCTCTCCACACACACACACACACACATGGCGTCAATTACAGAATTAAGGGCTAAGGTATCCTTTAAATGGCATTTCATGGCATATTTCTTAAAATGCCAATCAACGGTACTATCTTTTCATCAGATGGAATCTTTTGACAATATTTACAATCAAATTGTACAGAAAACAGAGCAGTGATTGGAAAAAAAAAAAAAAATCGATGTGAAACAATTCTGGTGTCAATTGGAACTGAATGTTCTGTCAATTCGAAAATTGGATTTCACCATTGAGAATTACCTTCCGATTACTTTCAATTGTAAAAAGTGTGTCGAAAGATTGCGTCTGATGAAAAAAAATGGTACCATTAACCACTAAACAACCCCATCATGCCGACGGGCGTGAACGCGCCGGCAACCACAGGACCGCTTAAGACCAATTGGTGTCAAGTCCTGGGGTGGGGTTTTGCAGGAGATTGTGCGCGCATCTTCGCTTGAATGACAGAACTCCGCTCCGTCATCAGTCTCCCAGCGGCGATCGCCGCTAGGAGACTGTTGGATGGCGAAACCGCTATCTATTTACAGTGTTCTACAGCAGCGCTGTACTGGGGACAGCCATGTGACACGGCTGTCCCCTGGGAGGCACAGAGTACAATCGTCTCTCATAGGCTGATGTCTATGAGAGCCGATCACTGGGATTGGCTGATGGGAGGAGGGAGGGAGGGAAGCAAATAAAATATTTAAAAAAAAATGGCAAAATGTATAAAAACAAACAAAAAAATATTTACAAAAAAATAAACTAAAAAACAAACTTCCTGGGAGTGATCACAGCCCACTCAACAGAAGGTTCTGTTGGTGGGCAGTACGGCCCTGCAGCGCCGACTTAAAGGGACTCCGAGCAGTGCAGAAACTATGGAAAGATGCATATCATTTTAAAGCTCTCTTTCTCCTCTTTCCAATGATATATAAACCGCCGCCCTACGCCTTTTAGTTTTCGCTATTTTCGCGATGGAAATTGCCATGAGTTTCAATCGCGAAAATAGAGAAAACTAAAAGGTGTAGGGTGACTATTTAGGTGTCACCAGAAAGAGGAGAAAGAGAGCTTTAAAATGATATCCATCTTTCCATAGTTACTTGTATTACACAGGGCGACACTTTCCCCAGTGTCAGCAGCTCCATTCAGCAGAATGGAGCTGCTGACTTTAGGAAACAGTCGCCCTGTGTAATACAATGTAACTATGGAAAGATGGATATCATTTTAAAGCTCTCTTTCTCCTCTTTCTGGTGACACCTAAATAGCTGCAGTGGCCTAACTTGTAAAACATGGCCTGGTCACTAGGGGGATGTAAGCTTGTGGTCCTCAAGAGGTTAATAGGCACCTTAACACAAACACTGCATTATGTGATGGATAACAGAGATATTGGAACTGTGTAAATATAGCCAGAGTCACGGGCTCCACGGTTGGAGGGAGGCACAAGTGAATAAGCCCTTAAACAAATCCAATTTCAATTGGCTAATAACTGGCCAATTATACCACTTGCATGTAGTGTGAAAGGTCACCTACCTAATCTGCTCATAGTATTCCTACATGGAAGGGGTAAGATTGATCAGTGATTGGCCAATTAAAATTGCATGTGTGTATGCACCCTTACATAAGCCTTTTATATAAGTTTCAGATTGGACTTATTTCACGGGCTTTGGTTTTTTCTGGTTCTGTTTAAAGCAACTCAAGCAAAAGAGAGCAGCGTCGGTCTCGCGGATTAATTCGCCTGACGGACCTTTGCGTCTTTTCTTAAAAGGCCATTTAAAGCATACATTTTATATGAAGGCATTATGGGAGCTCCGTTGGGTTATCCAGGAGGCATAATGTGCATTTGGCACATTAACAATTGATGCAGCAGGCTTCCATTTTGGAGAATTGCATTTCGGCAACAGATGGCTGCCTGTAACCCCTTCCTGACTGGTGTCTGTTTGTCAGAGCTGGATCATTCACAAGGCAAACCTAAGCTACTTCCTAGGGCTTGGAGGGAGACTAGGGGCCTGGAAGAGGCTAGCCCCCACCAAATCTAACAAAAAAAAACAGGTGACCATAAGCGGTGGGCAAAAACTGCTATTTTGCCTAGGGCTGCATGTCATCTTAATCCATTTCTGCTGTCCTCTATCCATGGCTCTTTTCAGAAAGAGTCAGTAAAGAAGAAGTTTTCTCTTTCTTTACTATATAGAATGTACCTGAAATCAGTACAATACATGTTATATCATTAGAACAAGTATTTATCTATTTAAATATGTTTTTTCTTTTTCCCTGGGATAGTATGGCTATCCCTGCTGCTTTAAAGGACACCCGAGGTGACGTGATATGATGAAATAGACATGTGTATGTACAGTGCCTAGCACACAAATAACTATGATGTGTGTTTTTCTACCTGAAAGAGTTAAAAATAAGGTATGCAAGTCACAGTTTCTGCCTGGGTCGGGACCGGGTCGGACTATAGCAAACTCCTCACTGATAGGGAATTGCAGCCATAAAACACTTCCCTGGCAGTAAATGGCTTCTGAGAGCAGGAAAAAGATAAAAATAGTCAATAGTTCATAGATTTTAGCTCTGGCATACTTCAATGAGTGTGTCTTTGAGAAGAGGCCACGAAACAGTAAAAAAAACCTTAAAAAGCAGATTTAAATATAAAATATCTAAAAAAGTCATTTTTAGAAAAAGGAGGATAGATGTTTAGTTTATCTCATTCGTTTGTTTTCACCTCGGGTGTCCTTTAAAGGAATTTAGAGGAAAATGTTGTTAGAACTGTCTGAATTTCCACTCGACAAGAAAGAGAAATAGTAGTAGGCAAATTCAATCCAGGAACTGTCGTTAGGGAGGACCAGTAACAATCATACCTACAGAACATGTTGCTAGCCTACAGCATCTGTACAGACTCGGTCCTGCAAAGTTACACCGATCCCTGCTAGGCGACATCTCACACATGTGTATGAGGCTTGAGGCTAAAGCTAAGTACACACTTGAGATAAAAGTCTTTGGAAAATGAAAGATCACAGACCAATTTTACCCCCTTCCATGTAGTATGAGAGCCATACTCTACACAGTCTATTCTATTGAGCTGAACTCCCCATCAGACAGAGATCTTACCCCCTTCCATGTAGTATGAGAGCCATACTCTACACAGTCTATTCTATGGAGCTGCACTCCCCATCAGACAGAAATCTTACCCCCTTCCATGTAGTATGAGAGCCACACCTACACAGTCTATTCTATTGAGCTGAACTCCCCATCAGACAGAGATCTTACCCCCTTCCATGTAGTATGAGAGCCATACTCTACACAGTCTATTCTATGGAGCTGCACTCCCCATCAGACAGAAATCTTACCCCCTTCCATGTAGTATGAGAGCCACACCTACACAGTCTATTCTATGGAGCTGCACTCCCCATCAGACAGAAATCTTACCCCCTTCCATGTAGTATGAGAGCCATACTCTACACAGTCTATTCTATGGAGCTGCACTCCCCATCAGACAGAAATCTTACCCCCTTCCATGTAGTATGAGAGCCATACCTACACAGTCTATTCTATGGAGCTGCACTCCCCATCAGACAGAAATCTCACCCCTTCCATGCAGTATGAGAGCCACACCTACACAGTCTATTCTATGGAGCTGCACTCCCCATCAGACAGAAATCTTACCCCTTCCATGCAGTATGAGAGCCATACTCTACACAGTCTATTCTATGGAGCTGCACTCCCCATCAGACAGAAATCTTACCCCCTTCTATGTAGTATGAGAGCCACACCTACACAGTCTATTCTATGGAGCTGCACTCCCCATCAGACAGAAATCTTACCCCTTCCATGCAGTATGAGAGCCATACTCTACACAGTCTATTCTATTGAGCTGAACTCCCCATTAGATAAAAATCTTTGCAAGATGCTGAACACAAAGATGCTGTACACATGCAACAGATCAGTATCTGCAAAATATTTGTTCCTGCAAAATGCATTCATAGTCTATGATATCTGCAGATCTTATACACACCTTGTTTAGTGGACATTCATCTGCAGATCAGATCCACCAGGAACGAACTTCAGATCTGCAGATGGTTGTCCATTAACCTCCCTGGCAGTCGGGCTAGCCGCCGCAGGGGATCACAGAAGGATTTTTTAAAATAAAAAGTGTTTTATATTGTTAAGATAGCTAACCATGTGCCCAAAGTCCCTCCGGTCCCCATCGATCGCCCCCGATCACCGGCGGTATACGTACCCCCCAGGGATCCCGCGATGGTGCAGCCTCCCAATCAGCCCAGGCTTCGCTATAGGGAGGATCGGGACTGCGCATGACGTCGATGACATCATGATGTCATGTCCAGTCGTCGCCATAGCGGCGAGTGAAGCTCATTGGTGAAGCTGCGGCTTTTGCGTCATAGCGGACGGGTAAATAGTGCCGGCGGCAATCGGGGGGATCAGAGAGGTGCCGGGGGACTTGGGGCACATAGTTAGCTAGCCTAGTGCTAGCTAACAAATAAAACACATTTTTTATTTTTAAAATATCCCTCCCACGGACGCAGCCACTGCAACTGCGTACCGCCAGGGAGGTTAAATCTGCAGATGTCATACTGATACTGATCTTTTGCAGATTCTGATCTTTTGCATGTGTACAACACAATAACCAAGCAGCTCGGGGTGACCCAAAACAACAAGGAGTATAGGGGACTAAAAGAGACCAAAAAGCCCTCCTACTGAAAAACAATGCTTAGGTTGGTTTTCCTTCTTAAAACAGAAGGAATTTACAATAATAGTGAATAGACTGTCAAACTCTCCCAAGTGCTTGCTGCTGCCTGGCAACTTCTTGCTGCTGCCTGGTAACTGCTCACTGCTTTCCTGGTAACTGCTCACTGCTGCCTGGTAACTGCTCACTGAGTGCGCAGTTAAGCCTCCTGTGGAAAAGGGGCCTAGCGCAAACTTCTGGTCTTTATGCTTATTCAGGGTCTATGGCAGAGGATCAGCAGGACAGCCAGGCAATTTGGATTGTTTAACCACTTCAGGACCGGCCGCCTAACCCCCCTTAAGGACCAGGGCAATTTGCATGGAGGGGGGGGCCGCCGGATCCCGTCTGTGGCTGGCTGGGCATGGTGTCCCCAATGGAGGCAGGTGCCCCCCCCTCCCCTGTAGCTGGCAGCCATCACTCACCTTCCAGGCTCCAGAGATGAGCCGCAGTAGCCACCTTTTCTCCAGCCGGCATCTCCGCTCCAAAGGACTCTCAGGTCCGGGTCGCGGCTTGATGACGTCATCAAGCCGGGACCCGGCGCTGACTTCAGACGGAGCGGAGATGCCGGCCAAAGCAGAGGGGGGCGCCGATCGTCGCTGGAACGGCACGGAGGTGAGTGGATCCTCTTCTTTTCCCCCCTACCGCCGCAGCTGTCAAAGTGATCACTACGATCCGACGGCGATCATAGTGATCACGTGATCAGCAGCCATACGCGATGGCTGCTGATCACTGAGGGGAGATGCCAGCTGTCATATGACAGCTTAATCTCCCCTCTCCGGTGCGCACGATCGCGTCGGGATGGTTCTTTAGCGCGGATGTTGAATCAATGTCCAGTCAGGGCGGCAGCACCACCTGCTGGATGTTGATTCAACGTCCGTGGTCCCCAAAAGGTTAAAAGGAAATAAATATCGCAGCCTCCATTCCCTCTTATTACAATTGTCATGCAGTTTACTGAGCTGAAAAAAAAATATTGCCTCAGAAATGATGGAGTTTCACTTTAACTAAATGGAGCTTGTATTTGTTACCTGGTTAAAAAAAGAGCAACAGCTCCCCCTAAAGTATAAAATGGGGAAATGCACTTTCATATAATTATAACGCTTTGTGTGTTGACACAGTTGCTTGTTATCTGGGGCTGGCAGAAATAGCCGCAGGTGTTTGAGCTGTGGCCTTGCTGGTCTGTACATGTCCTTGACATGGATTTGGCTCTATTGCCCAGCATCACTCCCTCTGCTGAACTCACTAATATTATAAATGTGAATGTTTGGATGTTTGTTACTCAATCACACAATAATGGCTGATCGGATTTGAATTAAATTTGGCACACACATAGTACATTACCTGGAATAACATATAGGATAATTTTTATCCCCTAACCAAAAAGTGGGCAGAGACAAATACAAATGTCACTGGGAAAATATAAACTGCAGCCATTCTTACACTGTTAATTGCAGGGTTCTCAAACTTTGCGCAGATGGTCACTGGGTGACTGGGATTAATATTCAGAAAAGTGGGTGGAGCCTACAAAAGCCAATCAAAATCCACCTTTGGTGTAACGATCGGTGTAACACAGAGAGGATCTGATTACCGGTGATCTGCAGAATCACTGGAAATACAGATATATACCAGATTATTGATGATCTGCAGCATCACCGATAATTAGATATATAAGCTAACCTCTGGAGTAGAGTAGGAGTGTTTGGTGCAACAGTAATACCTTGAGGGCAAATCCTCAGCGCAGTAAGGTGTACTGCACAAATTCCTTCCGAGGACCTGGACTCTCCTGGGGGGGGGGGGGGGGGGGGAGGAGTCAGGCTGTGAGCAGGAAGGACAAAATGAGAGTGACACTCAAGGGGGAGTGTCACTATCAGGACTGGGAACCGCCTCTAACAATAAGGTCGGTTCTCGAGGTCGGACAAGCCAGGTCGTAAACACAGATAAAGTACAGATACTGAAGGCAGAGGCGGAGTCTAAGGTTCAGGCAAGGTTCGGCAACAGGGTATCAGATATATCGAGGTACAAATTCAGGAGGCAGAAACAGAGTCTAAGGACGAGCCGAGGTTCGGCAACAGGGTATCAGAAAGGCGAGGTACAGGATCAGAGTTCAGAAGAGTAGTCAGGCAAGCAAAGGGTCATAACAGATAATCACAATCAAATTAGTACTTTATACTAATAACAGAATCTAGCTAAGTGTAGGATTACAGCTCCAGCTGGTCCCGGCACACTTTCGGATCTGACTAAGGTCTGAGTGCTACCACGTAGTGATCGCAACGCCAGACAACCAGCAACTGAACAGCCAGCAGTATATATACCAAAACACTTCCCAGCCCCTCCCTAAGTGTTGGACCAATGAGAAGGGACAGAATTGTCAGCTCACCAGCTTGGTTAGCTGACCCTTTTCTGGCTGCCATATAAGCTCTGCCTCTCTGCGCGCACGCGCTTCATTCTGAGCCTTGGAGGACTATGAGTCCCAGCCACACCAGTGTTGTATTGTGATGTGCTTGCTGCCCTGTGCGCGGGGTTGGTCGCATTGCCACTAGCACCGGCGGCGGCCTCCCCGCACTGGGACAGCCTGTTTGGAACAGACTCATGTGCTCTCTTTTCCGCGTTCTACCATGCCATGCGCGCTAACCGCCGCGTCAGACGCGGCGGTTTTTCCGCATTCCACCCTGCCATGCGTGGAAAGAGCCGCCTCATGCTGATCCAGCGCTGCGGCTCTTCCGCGTTTCTTCACATTTGGATTTTCAAGGGGAATACTTAAAGAGATTCTGTAACAAAATTTTGTGCCTTATTTCTTCTGTCCTATAATTTCCTATTACTGTTCTAATGTGGTCTGTCTTACTGCAGCCTTTCCTACTTGCACTGTCTCTGTAATAAATCTTATCTCCTTTCCTCTGTCGTGTCTGTCCGGCTAAGGCAGAAATGTGTGGAATGTGCAGCACTGCTTGTCATTGGCAGAAGCTTTACACACCCCCTCCAAGCTCTGCATGAATCACACAGTAAGCTGTTCACAGCCTATGATACTCTGGTTAGAAGCCATGTCATTTGTTTGTAAACTCTGCCTAAAACTGTTCATTACAAGCCAGGATTGCAGCAGGGAGTGGCAGAAACAGCACAGAGGGGCACAGGAGAAAATAAGGAATAGAATGGTATGCTTTTTATTGCAAGAATATTAGAGTACAGATTCTCTTTAAATTGCAGCCATTTTTACACTGTTAATGGCACAAGCCTCAAACCTGGTACAGTTGGTCATTGGGTGACTGGGGTTCAAATTCAGAAAAGGGGGTGGGGCCACAAGCAGACAATCAGATTTGGTTCATTTCAATGCAAATTATTGATGCTAAAGACCTCAAAGCTCACAAACTTGGTCATGGAGTAATTGAGTGTTTGTGTGTTAGGGTTAGAAAAAGTGGGCAGAGCCAACACTAGCCAAATACATACCCGGGCATCAGCTAGTATATATATTGCTGTTTATTTGTGCTTGAAGCCCCGCCCTCCCACTTATGTTTAGCCTGGGCTGTTTAGCTATGTGGAATTTTCCTACCAGAGCATTCTGGGAGACCAGGTATATTTTGTACTGGCTTTACTCTAAGTAAACAAACATTCTGCAGAGCTGCACCTGACAGGACTAAAGATGTCACCACCTGAGATAAATTTCAGAATGTAAATCAGGTAGAGGAGAGATTATATAAAGGAATATTGAGAAAAAAACAACATTTTTTTATTAACCACTTGAGGACTAGAGGTCTACACCCCCCTGGTGACCAGGCCATTCTTTTTATAATTCAGCACTTCACAACTTTAATAGTTTATTGCTCGGCCATACAACTTACCACCCAAATACATGTTACCTCCTTTTCTTCTCACCAATAGAGCTTTCTATTGGTGGTCTCTGATTGTTGCTGCAATTTTTTTTTTTTTTTAATCAATAATTTTTTTTTCTTTTAAAGCCTGTGTCTTTTATCCCCCCCCCACCCCCCCCCCCACCCCCCTCTAAATTAGCCCTAAACTGCGATTTTCGCTTCAGTGTCTCTTTCAATGAATAAATACATTGTATTTATTCATTTCCAGGTCAAAGAGTTGTTGTACAAGGCCTAAAAAAAATGAAACTGCAACACAGCTATGGAGTGTATAAGGTTTGTCTGTCTTTCTGTAATCCGCTGTATAAACAGCCTCCTGCTTCCTTTGATTGGTTCATTTACAAGCTGTATACATTTGCATAAATTAACAATATAATCTACATCATCTTGGAATTATAAGTATCTCAATGGCCATCCCTGCTGTCCACATGCTTCCCAATGAGTCCTATTATTAAAGGATACCCGAAGTGACATGTGACATGATGAGCTAGACATGTGTATGTACAGTGCCTAGCACACAAATAACTAGGCTGTGTTCCTTTTTTTATTTCTCTGCCTGAAAGAGTTAAATATCACGTATGTAAATGGCTGACTCAGTCCTGACTCAGACAGGAAGTGACTACAGTGTGACCCTCACTGATAAGACACTACTACTATAAAACACTTTCCTAGCAGAAAATGGCTTCTGAGAGCAGGAAAGAGATAAAAAGGTCAATAGTTCATAGATTTTAGTTCTGAAATACTTCAATGAATGTGTCATTGAGCAAAAACAATAAAACTGTTAAAACTTAAAAAGTAGATTTAAACATAAAATACAATTGTGGAATATGTTAAAAAGTCATTTTTAGGAGGAGGAAGATAGATACAATTGTTTATTTCATTAGTTCATTTTCGCCTTGGGTGTCCTTTGAGTTGGTCGAACTGAACTTATCCTGCCAGTAATGAGGTGTGTGCCTTCTATCTTCACAGATATCCACCCGTGTGCGGCGTACCCCTGCTCTAACAACTCCACCTGCATCGAGACCGGAGATGGGGGCTACATATGCATCTGTGCTCCAGGATACACCGGCAAGAACTGCCTGGTGAAAATCGGGCCCTGCATCTCTAACGGGTAACTCCTTCCTCCTGCCTCTCACATCTGCCTCTCTATTATAATGTATCTATATAGCACTGACACCTTCTGCAGCACTTTACAGAGTACATAGTCATGTCACTGACTGTCCTCAGAGGAGCTCACACTCTAATCCTACCATAGTCATAGTCTAATGTCCTACCATATTATTATGTATTTATATAGCACTGACATCTTCTGCAGCACATTACAGAGTACATAGTCATGTCACTGCCTGCCCTCAGAGGAGCTCACACTCTAATCCTACCATAGTCATAGTCTAGTGTTCTACCATATTATTATTATGTATTTATATAGCACTGACATCTCCTGCAGCACTGTACAGAGTACATAGCCATGTCACTGACTGTCCTCAGAAGAGCTCACAATCTAATCCTACCATAGTCATAGTCTAGTGTTCTACCATATTATTATTATGTATTTATATAGCACTGACATCTTCTGCAGCACTTTACAGAGTACATAGTCATGTCACTGACTGTCCTCAGAGGAGCTCACAATCTAATCCTACCATAGTCATAGTCTAATGTCCTACCATATTATTATTATGTATTTATATAGCACTGACATCTTCTGCAGCACTTTACAGAGTACATAGTCAAGTCACTGACTGTCCTCAGAGGAGCACTAGGGAGCCTTGCCCAGAGACTCCTAACTATTTAACGTACTAGCTTGAGCCAGGATTTGACCCCCTCGTCAAAGGCCCAAACCCTACATAGGACACTTGAAGTGGGAGGGACAAAACCAGTTGCCTGGCTGTCCTGCTGATCCTGAACAAGCAAGCAGATCAGAGGTTTCTGACTGAAGTCCGACTAAACCTAGTCAGACATCAGCTGCAGCCAAAGAGATCAGCAGGGCGGCCAGGCAACTGGCATGCTCCAAAAGGAAATAAATATGGCTGACTCCATATATCTCTACCCATCAAGTGTCCTTTAACTAGTATGCTATGCAGCTGCTCCAGCTGAGGTTTAGGGGCCGGGGGTTGAAACATGCATATGGATATCACCTGTTGTTAATTAGTATGCTTTTCATTGGAAAGTTATTATTATCAGAGCTGGATCATCCACAAGGCAAACCTAGGCAGTTGCCTAGGGCCTGAAGACAGTCTAGGGGGCCTGGTGGATGCTAGCACCCACTAAATCTTACAACAAAAAAAAGCCAGGTGATCATCAGTGGTGGGCAAAAACTGCTATCTTGCCTATGGCCCCATTTTATCTTAATCCATTTCTGAATAATAATAATAATAATCAGTGTTGCTCATCCAGATTCTGGATATCCGGGTAACACGGATATCTGACCTTTTTTCAGCTATCTGACCGGATTCAGATTCAAGATACCTGGGCCCAAATCTGGATAGCTATCTGCGGATAGTTGGCTGGGCAATGCGGATATCTGCGGATACCGCGGATATCTGGCACATATCCGACCATTGAGATACTGTATGACGTCCAGGACGTCCTGGAGCCAATCAGAGGGCTCCCAGCAAAAGCCCTAGCAACCAATCACAGAGGGGAACCCTGGCCAGCCCCACCTGACCTCATTGAGCCAATCAGAGGGCTCCCAGCCTAAACCCTGGCACCCAATCACATAAAGGAACACTGGCCAGCCCCCCTGTATAATAAGGAGGGCTGCCATGATGAGACATATCGTCCCTTGCTTGTGAATGCTCACTGAGAGACATGCTTCAGTGCTGCTGGCCTACCAAGGGCTTACACAGTGATAAACCACCTAAAGCTGTTCAGTGATTAACCCCTTCACTTTCACTACACTATTGTTAAATTGTTAATTAGCTTGATTTCATTGTGTGACAGTCAGAGTGTGTGCTTTAGTGCTGCTGGCCTAGCAAGTGTGTATAAAGTGGAAACCTAAAGCTGTTCAGTGATTAACCCCTTCACTATCACTACACTATTGTTGTATTGTTAATTAGCTTGATTTCATTGTGTAACAGTCAGAGTGTGTGCTCCAGTGCTGCAGGCAGCTGCTATGTGTCTGTGGCCTGCTGGCCAGCTATTAGCCTCAGCTAGCTACAGTATAGGTTAGGTTAGGGATTAGGGAATAGCATTACTGTGTAATTGTGTAGTTAGTACTGTAGTACAGCAGTCATTGTGCTAGTAGTTGTTACAGTAGTAGTACTACTGTGTTAGCTTACTACAGAACTGCTGTGCTGCTGAGCAGTGCCAGTGTGACAGTTAGTGTCCTCTCCTCTGCTGTCTGGCTGTCACTCGGTACGTGGCCCTTGGCACTTTGCACATGGCACTTTGCAGGTGACAGGTGGCTCGTGCAAAGTGCCACGTGCAAAGTGCCACGTGCAAACACGTGCAAATTGCAAAGTGCCACGTGCAAACATGTGCAATCACATGCAAAGTACCAAGTGCCACGTGCAAACACGGGAGGGAGTTGCAGTGGTCCAGGGTGGAGATGATAAGGGCATGGACAAGGAGTTTGGCAGTGTCTGGGGTTAGGAAAGGCCGGATTTTGGAGATGTTGCGTAAATGGAAATTGCAGGCCCTAGCAATGGTTTGGATGTGGGGGGTGAAGGAGAGGACTGAATCCAGGGTGACACCCAGGCAGCGGGCTTGTGTGCTTGGACAGTAACAAACATTCCACACAGATCACCCGGCAGAACTAAAGATGTCACCACCAGTGAAAAATGTCAGAATGTAAATCAGGTAAAGGAAAGATTTTACAATGGGCAAACACTGATTAAATAATCTATAAATGAATATTGAAAAAAATAAGCAATTGTATTCATTATGGTATTTTCGCTACAGTTCCCCTTTAAGTTCCGTCCCACTTTATACATTCCTTCGGCTGGACCCGCCCCCACTGACATTGATGAGTGACAATCATTAGGTCTCTTTTCCACGGACTGTTGAACTGTGTGCTCAGCAAGCGGTTGCTAGGCAAGTAGGCAGCAGTGAGCAGTTATCAGGCAGCACTGTGCTGGCGATTTATAATGTGAACAAGGCCTGAGAGTGCTCAGCAGAACCAGGACAAGGTCCTCCAGCACCCAAAGCTGAGACACCAAAGTGCGCCCCTCCATCCCTCCCACCCCAGCCGTCACACACTGATTGCTATTACACTAAGAGGCACCTCCCATCCCTCCCACCCCAGCCGTCACACACTGATTGCTATTACACTAAGAGGCCCCTCCCCATCCCTCCCACCCCAGCCATCACACACTGATTGCTATTACACTAAGAGGCCCCTCCTCCATCCCTCCCACCCCAGCCGTCACACACTGATTGCTATTACACTAAGAGGCCCCTCCCCTCCCTCCCACCCCAGCCGTCACACACTGATTGCTATTACACTAAGAGGCCCCTCCTCCATCCCTCCCACCTCAGCCGTCACACACTGATTGCTATTAGACTAGGAGGCGCCCCCCCATACCCTAATCTCTACTTATCTGGCTTGCAATCACTGCCATGTATCCCATTTTCTTATTTCTTTCTGCTTCAAACACAGTAAGGGACTGATAGCTGAGTGAGTTGTGCGCCCCCTCCTACACTGCGCCCTGAGGCTGGAGCCTCTCTCACCTCTGCCTCGGTCCCGCCCTGCGCCCCCTCCTACACTGCGCCCTGAGGCTGGAGCCTCTCTTGCCTCTGCCTCGGCCCTGCCCCGCACCCCCTCCTACACTGCGCCCTGAGGCTGGAGCCTCTCTTGCCTCTGCCTAGACCCGGCCCTGCGCCCCCTCCTACACTGCGCCACGAGGCTAGAGCCTCTCTTGCCTCTGCCTAGGCCCGGCCCTGGTACTCAGTAGTCGAGATTTGCAGGAACAGGTGTGAGGAATCTGCGTGTTGCTAAGCGGTGACACCCGTGTTTCGCTTTCGGCGGTGTCATCGCCCTCACACTCATCACTTCCATTAATAGGAACATCTCAGCAGCTGCTTGCGGTTTTGTGGATGCATGTTCAGCTTTGCCTCATTAGCACTTTAGAGATTAGAATTTCAAATTAATTTCAAACCTGAAATCTCCCCTAATTTTTTTTTTGTCTTGCATAATTCAAAAATATGCAAAATATAAACACTGATAAGTATATAGAAGAAAGAAAATGTTCAAAGACAATAAAAGTGAGAGGGATATGGAGACTGCCATATTTACTCCCTTTTATACAATGCCAGTTGACGGACAGCCCTGCTGATCTCTTTGGCTGCAGTAGTTTCTGAATCACACCAGAAACAAGTATACAGCTAATGCAGTCACACTTCAGTCAAAGACATCTGCTCTGCATGCTTGTTCAGGGGCTATGGCTTAGGCCCTTTTTACACTGGGAGGCTTTAATTGTGGTGCAGTACCCAGTGCTGGGCCGAAATTACGCATGAGCGTAATTACGCATCGTAATTCAATGTAAATTTACGCGTAAGCGCTACGCGTAAATTATGGTCTTACGCGTAATTATTTACGCGTAAGCAGTAGAGTGGTATCGTAATTACACTGTCTACCGTAATTGCTAGGTATGCGTAATTTTACGAACACTTAAGCGTAATTTTACGCGTAATTACTAACGTAAAAACTCCCCTTTTCTAAGAGTAGCCAATCAGTCAACATCCTAAGCAACCAATAGCATCTTCTCCCGCCCTTCAGTATAAGCGTACGTTTTGACGCATACGAATGATATGTACGCAATAACTGTCACATTGACGGCTATTGCGTACATATCATCCGTATGCGTCAAAAAATACGCATTAATGGGTATTACAGCACTACGCGTAACATCGTAGTGTAAGCGCCTACATTACAGTATCCTTACTCGTAACTGCGTAAGTTTACGCGTAATTACAGTGATGTACCGTAGATAATTTCCTACGCCGTAACCGTAATTGCGTAATGCGTAATAGCGTAAAATTACGCGTAATGATCCGTAAGCGTAGATTTTTCCATTACGACCAGCACTGGCAGTACCCTTTTATTTACCACAGGGGGAATTGCCCCTTTGCATTTATGGAAGCGCTGGCCGTGCCTGGGTTAGTTTTTAGGGCATAGGACTGTGGCTCAGTCATGGTAAATGTTTGACCTCTGTGGGTCTGTGTTAGGGGAGGGGTATAGATGGGGTATACTCGGGAGGAAGGTTGGTGTTGTTAAGTGTATAGATTGAGATTTACTGTGGGAGGAGGCTTAATGTTAGGGCATAGGACCCTAGTTCGGTTATAATTGCTGACCTCTGTAAGTTAGTATGCAGGAGAACAGAGGCGCCAAGAGGATAAAAGGAAGCTAAATGAGGTTAAAAACCAAATTCTTGGTAAATAGAGGAGGTAGTGGTGGACTCACCTCCTCCAAGTAGACACACAACGACTGTAGTAAAGACAGTCAATATATTTTATTTATGAACTCCAAATGTGCAACGCATTTCGCAGGGGTGCCTGGCTCTTCTACTGACCACATATGCTATTGCTCCGTTGTTATTGCCTGATGAAGCGGGATCAAACCTGCGAAACGCGTTGCATATTTGGAGTTCATAAATAAAATATACTGACTGTCTCTACTACAGTCGTTGTGTGTCTACTTGGAGGAGGAAGTCCACCACTACCTCCTCTATTTACCAAGAATTTGGTTTTTTAAGCTCATTTAGCTTCCTTTTATCCTCTTGGCGCCTTTGTTCTCCTGCATAATATTGAGACCACCCTGGGTGGAGGGTTGAACCCCTTTTTCTCATCTACAGAGAATGATTTCTTATTCCTGAGTGGGGTCAGGAAAATCTCCCCACCTGCCTTTACAGTGGTTGCCTAATGGTAACCCTGGTTTGTGAGTATTAATATTTACTCTATCTAGTAACTATTTTCCAGTACATATTACACTATTGGGGCTCTTGGTGTTCCTTGTTTTTATCTTTGTAAGTTAGTGTTAGGGAAGGGGTATAGATAAGGTGTATGCTTTTGAGAGAGGTTATTGTATATATAGATTTACTTTGGGAGGAAGTTAGGTGTTAGGTGATAGGAAACCATTAGTAGAATCAGCTATATAACATACATTACTGATATTCAACCTATTGGCAACAAATAAATACTTACGCTCCCTCTCCCATGTACACACAGCAAGTGTAGCAGCACAGTTCCTGCACACCCATAGCAAGCCTAGCCTGTATAACACCCAACTCATAGATGATGTTTTTGTATTTGTGTTCCACTGCAGGTCACCTTGCCAGAATGGAGGGACTTGTTTAGACAATAACGGTTTTGGTGCCCGTGTCTCATGCCAATGCCCCGAAGGCTTTGAGGGCAACTACTGTGAAGTGGACAGAGACGACTGCAGTCCCAACCCTTGTGCCAATGGTGGAAACTGCACAGACATTGGCCCAAGCTACCACTGCCACTGCCCAGCTGGATTCAGTGGTCGATCTTGCATGGAATTGTTCTCAGGATGTAGCAGTAACCCGTGTGCCAATGGTGGGACATGCTATGAGAAGCTGGATGGGTTCCTGTGCTCCTGTCCCTCCGAATACTCAGGGGCCACCTGTACCACAAAGAACAAGAGCCTCTTCCCAAATGAGCCTAGCTACAACTTCCCACCCCACCACAAGCCTTTCCATCACCAAGGCCATGAGGTCCTGAAGATCACCATGAAGGAAACCATCCACAACATGGACCCTCTCCTCAGCCGAAGCCAGATCATCTGCTTCATCGTCCTGGGCCTTCTAACCTGCCTCATTGTCCTCATCACCAGCGGCATCATCTTCTTCTCCAAGTGTGAGATGTGGATGGCCAACGCCAAGTACAGCCACCTAATCCGGAAGAAAAAGGACTTCTACATGAAGGCCAACAGAGAAACTGGCAACGATGTCAAAATTATCTTTCCAGAAAAAGTGAAAATCTCAAATTACTCCCGAAATTATACAACAATTTAAAGTGGGATTAAACTCTGAAAAATTTCAGTAACTACTCTTAGATGTACAAAGCAATCCCAAGAATTTCTTGGGTGTAAAAACATTTACTTTCACTGCAGAGAACAGCAATACAAGCTTGTTTATTTCTGGCTAATCGTCAAAAGTCATCATTGCCAGCCAGGAGACTCTCTCTGCCTGTGTCTTGATTCTGCCCCCTCTTCCCTCTGCTCAGTAGACACATCGCCTTAGCAACAGCTGAGTCACTTCAGCAGAAAAGGAGGAGGCAGAGTTAAGACGCAGGTAGAGGGATTCTTGCCGGCAATTATTACATTTGCCAATTAGCCAGAGATCAGCAAGCCTGTACTGCCCTCTGCATTGAAAATAAATGTTTTTACATGCTGGGAATCCTTGGGATTGCTTTCAGATATTCTTTTATGTAACTAAGAGTAATTACTTAATTGTTAATTTTGGGAGTATACTCCCACTTTAAGATGGAGAACTCCAGGGTGTGCTACTGAGGTGTCCCCCTAAGTATATCATTTTTTGAAATCAATCTTTGGCTACGTTTTTCCCTTGCTTACTATAAACTTTGAAAGGCTGCTGACAGTGGCATTTCTTTCTGC
Source organism: Hyperolius riggenbachi (assembly GCF_040937935.1). Classification (NCBI taxonomy): domain Eukaryota; kingdom Metazoa; phylum Chordata; class Amphibia; order Anura; family Hyperoliidae; genus Hyperolius; species Hyperolius riggenbachi. Next base: position 283,379,111 of record NC_090654.1, read on the forward strand.
AGCAGTAAACCGCTGGATAATGTGGAGTGAGACTGACTGGACTTTCAGACTGTTGTTCATTTACGTCCCCTGCTAAGTTACAATCGTAATAAAGCAGGCAGCTTATGTTGTGTTTGTAGATAAAAAAGTTATCATTGCAGCTGTAACGCCAATAAACGATCTTTCTGCTTCTCACCAAAACCATATCCAAAAGGGCGAATAGGCCAGCTGGCTACAGGGAGTTTTTAAAACCTCTGGAGATGATATCTTGTGAATGACAACTATTTTTAAGAGGTTATAAATTACAAATATTATTCCCACTAAGTGCCCAATTCAGAGTCCCGTCACAGAATCTCCCTTTAAAGAAAACCTGAAGTGAGAGGGCTATGGAGGCTGACATATTTAATTATAATCAATACCAGTTACCTGGTTGTCCTGCTGATCCTCTGCCTCTAATACATTTAGCCATAGACCCTGAACGAGCATGCAGCAGATCAGATGTGTCTGACTGCATGCTTGTTTCAGGTGTGTCATTCAAACACTACTAACCAGAAAGATCAGCAGGACTGCCAGGAAACTGGAATTGTTTAAAAGGGATAAATATGTCAGCCTCCAAATACCTCTCTCTAAAATGTCTAAAATTTAAAAATCCTAAAATTTTAAATATATGCAAATACATACAAATGAAAAGTACGTTTTCCTATACTGCTGTCACAGCGGGTAGTAGAATGTTTTGGATTAGCCAATCTCCTCATGGGGGATTCTCAAGGTTTTCTTTATTTTCAAAAGCATTTAGTAAATGGCAGTTGCTTCGTCCAACTGCCAAAAAAAAAAAGTGTGCAGAGATTAGGGACGCTGAGCAGCATCTTTTTATAAATCTTTAGCAGAGAGTGTCTTTATAAACCATAAAGGCCTTGCTGTAAGTCCCCCATGAGGAGATAAACTAGTCCAAAACCTGTCGGTTCTGTCCGATTTCAACGACCTGCTATAAGTGACTGCAACATAGGAGAAAAGTAATTTATGGCTCATTTTACTCTGGAAGAAATGTACTTACTTTTTATTTGCATGTGTTTACATGCATTTTACATTTTATAATATTTCGTGATAGTGGCTTTAAGAAATGTCTTCAGCTTTTTGAAGAGAACTGGTCAGTGGTCACCAAACTGCAATTGTAATAAACTGAATTTCAACTCTGAAGCTAGTCTGACATGGAACTTTAATCAATTGAGGATGGCTTTTTATCCTGTCCGGTAATCCTGTTTTATAGTAATGCTATTTCAGTGTTTCATGATCTGCAAAGGATTCAACAAAACTGATCTACCATTTTTCACCACATTGCTGCTTACAGGGGGGAATGTAACATCTCTGTACATCTATCAGTATCTCCTGCCATCATCATTCTCTGTTTAGCATTACAATCACCACTGATCACCACATTGCTGCTTACAGGGGGGATGTAACATCTCCGTACATCTATCAGTATCTCCTGCCATCATCATTCTCTGTTTAGCATTACAATTACCACTGATTACCACATTGCTATTTACAGGGGGATGTAACATCTCTGTACATCTATCAGTATCTCCTGCCATCATCATTCTCTGTTTAGCATTACAATCACCACTGAGCACCACATTGCTGCTTACAGGGGGATGTAACATCTCTGTACATCTATCAGTATTCCCTACCATCATCATTCTCTGTTTAGCGTTACAATCACCACTGACATCACATTGCTACTTACAGGGGGATGTAACATCTCTGTACATCTATCAGTGTCTCCTGCCATCATCATTCTCTGTTTAGCGTTACAATTACCACTGAACACCACATTGCTACTTACAGGGGGATGTAACATCTCTGTACATCTATCAGTATTCCCTACCATCATCATTCTCTGTTTAGCATTACAATCACCACTGATCACCACATTGCTACTTACAGAAGGATGTAACATCTCTGTACATCTATCAGTATCTCCTGCCATCATCATTCTCTGTTTAGCATTACATTCACCACTGATCACCACATTGCTACTTACAGGGGGATGTAACATCTCTGTACATCTATCAGTATCTCCTGCCATCATCATTCTCTGTTTAGCATTACAGTTACCACTGCACACCACACTGCTACTTACAGGGGGGATGTAACATCTCTGTACATCTATCAGTATCTCCTGCCATCATCATTCTCTGTTTAGCATTACAGTTACCACTGCACACCACACTGCTACTTACAGGGGGGATGTAACATCTCTGTACATCTATCAGTATCTCCTGCCATCATCATTCTCTGTTTAGCATTACAGTTACCACTGCTACCTAAAACTGCTTTTTTCTAAGGTTCAGGTTTACTTTAAAGGGAACCTGAAGTGAGTACAATTATTTAAAATGAACACATGACGTAGCTGCAAATGAATATTACATACTAACCTCGCCGTCGGTTCCTCTCAGAGGCTCACCATTTTCTTCTTACAGTGATCCCTTCCAATTCTGACAATATTTTCTCAGAACTGAAGTATATCAGTTGCTGTCCGTTATAGATCAGCAGCTGTCAGTTACAACTGAATGTGCAAGGCAATGTCCATGTTTCCCTATGGCTCAAGTGGGCGATACTACAGTTTAACAGTGTGCTGACCTGAAATCTGTTAGGGGGTAATGGCCATTTTTAAAATGGAGGATGTAGAATTCTGTTGATCACAGTGGACAAACAGGATGCAGGAGAGGCAAAAGAGATTGATGAGTAGACTACACAGGAGGTAAGTATGACCTGTGTATGGTTATTGTGACTTTTTATTTTCAGTTCAGGTTCTCTTTTTAACTCCACCCCCTCCTTTCCATTCCCTCCCCCCCCCCCCCCCCACACACACACGCACACACACACAACCTCCAGTGTTACCGCCCACAACCTCTCATGCCATGGACACACCCCCTCATGGTTCAGAATAAGAGATGTGCTTATTGAGTGTAACAGCCACACCCCTCCCCTCCATTGCATGGCTGAGATGACGTAACAACTAGGTGGCCTTGTTTCTGAAGACCCCAGAGCCTAGCAGTAGCAAAGCTATGCCACCATGGGCCCCAGTGCAAATTTTACACTGCCCCCTCCCCAGCACTGTATATGATGCAGACCACCAAATTGGCTATCCAGGGACTGACACTGTGAGAGATCAGTACTACTACAGCGCCAACGGACAGCTAATGCAGCGACTGCAGGAGGACCCCATGTAGGCCTCTCAGGTTCTGGGGCCCTGGTGCAGTCACAAACGTTGCACTCCTTATTGCAGTAATAGGCAATCTTGTCTTTCCAGCTGTTAAGTAACTACAAGTCCCACAATGCATTTGCCTTTATGAATCATGACTGTGGCTGTCAGACTCCTGCAATCCATTGTGGGACTTTCAGTTCCTTTACAGCTGGAGAGCCAAGTTTGCAGATGCCCTATGGCTATGCCGTTGGAGTCCTGGCTGGAAGGGTACCAGTGATGTCACTGCTGGATTTCCTCCTGGGATTTCTATTTTCTTGTCATTGTGTCTATATTTGTAGATTGAGAACCATCTGCTTTAACCTGCATCTGAATTCTGTATACTTTTTCTAATGTGTCTTTTTTGCCAGCTTCAGTCTATCCTATTTTCCTGTGTTTGAATTCCTTTACTGATTGTACTGAGGTCATTTGGAAGGCGTGACAAAACTTTATTAATACACAAATCAGAAGCAAAGAGAACACATTGTTTCAAACTCAACTGAATTGCAAATAAAATTGTTCACATATTCTGAGTGACGATTTACATTCTTATAACTGCCCATGTGTGGCCGAGCCTCTAAAGGTGAAAGCAAATTTCTGAGGGTAAAATTTGAATATTTACATTAGTAGTGGGCAGAAATTACGCCTAATTCACAATTATGCATCGTAATGCAAAATTTGCAGATTACGCGTACATTTTTTTTGCATACAAACTTAATCTCTAGCCGTAATTACACATGTTAGCGTCATTTATGCATAGTTTCGGACGCAAATATTTTTAAGCGTCCAAACTGATTTTTCGCATTGAATAAATATCCTTGCATGTGCAGTATACTGGCTGATGAATATTTAACTAATAGTCATGCATGCGTAATACACTGGGGAATAGATGGAAATATTTTTACGCATTGAACGCACAAACATGAGTATACTGTACGTAACGTAATTGCAATTATTACGCACAATTTAGCGTAATCATAATTGACCACTACAGGACCACAGGCTTCTCCCCCCCCCCCTCCCCCCCAGTGACCAGGCTATGTTTTACTAATTAGGCCACTGCAGCTTTTAGGCCTCGCTGTAGGGCTATACAACTCGGCACACAAGTGATCCCCCCCAATTTTCTGCCCACCAACAGAGCTTTCTTTCGGTGGGCTCTGATCCCTGCAGGGATGTTTGTTTATTTATTTGTTTCTTTTTTTAAATACATATTACTATTTTTTATTTATTTTTATAACACCCCCCCCCCCCCCCCCCACCAGCCATTCATCAGGCTATGACAGCCGATCGCTTCTCTGCCTCCCAGGGAGACAGCTGTGTCACACGGCTGTCCCCTGTACAGCGCTGCTGTAGATCGCATCGCTGTACAGTGTAAATAGATGGCGGTTTTGCCGTCTAACAGTCTCCTAGTGGCGATCGGCGCTGGGAGACATGGCGGAGCGGAACTCTTTCATTCAAGTGGAGATGTGTGTGCATCGGCGTGCACGATCTCCTGCAAAACCCCGCCCCAGGACTTCACACCAATTGGCGCGCACAATCTCCTGCAAAACCCCGCCCCAGGACTTCACACCCATTGGCACGCACGATCTCCTGCAAAACCCCGCCCCAGGACTTCACACCCATTGGCGCGCACGATCTCCTGCAAAACCCCACCCCAGGACTTCACACCCATTGGCGCGCACGATCTCCTGCAAAACCCCACCCCAGGACTTCACACCCATTGGCGTGCACAATCTCCTGCAAAACCCCGCCCCAGGACTTCACACCCATTGGCGCGCACAATCTCCTGCAAAACCCCTCCCCAGGACTTCACACCCATTGGCACGCACGATCTCCTGCAAAACCCCACCCCAGGACTTCACACCCATTGGCGCGCACGATCTCCTGCAAAACCCCGCCCCAGGACTTCACACCAATTGGCTCGCACAATTTCCTGCAATACCCCACCCCAGGACTTCACACCAATTGGCGTTGAGCGGTCCTGGGGCTGCCGCCGCGTTCACGCCAGTTGCCATGGAGCGGTCATTAAGACGTTAATCCAATATGAGCACCACTAATTTACAAGGCTAGTGGACTGTTTTTGGATGGTCTGGAGGCTCCCTGATCTTCTTCAAGCCCTCCACAGGACCATCTCCTTATAGCCACGCTTCTCACCAATATACCAGCAGGAAATTTGGGTGCCTGGAGCTAATGGACTATTTGGGCACCCCCTAGGCACTAATGCAAAGTATCGGCTATTGGGCGCCACAAGCAAAAATTTAGGCGCTTGATAAATAGCGGGCACCAGGCCCGTCTAACCAAAAATTTTTCATTTTTGAAAATTATCGTTTTGACATTCCTTTTGAGAATTATCATTTTTGTAAATTATGAGGCATCATTTGCAATTATTATAATTGCAAAATAGGCCTCAGTACCGCAAAATAAATTACTAAGGGAAAAATGGGCCAATTCACCCCAAAATCAAGTTTGTGAATTTCACCTCCTCATTTCAAGTGAGGGGATAAAGGGGCTAGCGGATGAGGCAGTGAGCCTCAACATAGGGCCATGACAAATTATAAGCTTGACTGAAGAGGTACATTTGAAGGTCTCTAGGCTCAGAGGCATGACAGACAAGCTGTGGGAGAGGGTTCTAAAGGAGAGGTGACACTTGTGAAAAGTCCTGGATGCGTGAGTGAGAGAAGGTGACTGACTAAGCTAGAGAACAGGAGAACTTCCCGTGAGGAGCAAAGATTCTATGGGGATGATATCTGGAAGTTAATGTGGAAATGTGTGTAAGGGACAGCTTATGGAGAGCCTTTATAACAGGGATAGGAATTTGAGCTGGATTGAGGGCCAGGCCGCTAACCAGAGATTGGCAAAGAGTAGCAGAGGAGTGATAAGAGAGGTGGATGAGATGAGCAGCAGAGTTCAGTTGGGACTGGCAGCAGAGCCGGGAGAAGGTCCTCCAGCACCCAAGACTGAGACACCAAAGTGCGCCCCTCCATCCCTCCCACCCCAGCCGTCACACACTGGAGTGCCTCTTTGTCTAATTATTAGACAAAGAGGCACTCCAAGACCCCCGACACTTTAATCTCTAGTTGTCTGGCTTGCAGACACTGCCATTTTTCCCCTTTTCTTATTTCTCTCTGCTTGAAACACAATAGAGGAATAATAGCTGAGTGAGTTGTGCACCCCCTCCTACACTGCGCCCAGAGGCTGGAGCCTCTCTCGCCTCTGCCCCGGCCCTGACTGCCAGAGAGGGGAAGCTTCAAAGGAGTGAAAGGAGAGGTGGACAAAGGGAGCAGCACAGCTGAGTTCAGTAGCAAATGGAGAGGGACAGCATCAGAGGAACAAGGAAAGGTGGATGAGATGGGCAGCAGAGGTCAGTAGGGATTGGCAGAAAGGGGCAGCATCAGAAGAGTGGTGGGTGAGGTAGATGAGGTGGGCAGCAGAGTTCTGTAAGGATTGGCAGAGAGGGGCAGCATCAGAGGAGCCGGAGGATTGGTGGAAAAAATGGGGCGGCACAGCAGAGTTCAGTAGCAACTGGAGAGGGGCAGCATCGGAGAAGCAGGAGGAGAGGTGGAGGAGGTGGGCGGCAGAGGTCAGTATGGATTGGCAGAGAGGGGCAGCGTCAGAGGAGCAGGAGGAGAGGTGGATGAGATGGGCAGCAGAGATCAGTAGGCATTGGCAGAGAGAAGCTGCATCAGAGGAGCGGGAGGAGAGGTGGAGGCGACGGGCAGCAGAGATCATGAGGAATTGGAGAAGTGCCGCTGAGGTTTGTGATAGGCCACAGAGTAGGATGTTACAATAGTTGAGAGAGGAAATGATTAGGTCATGCACAGACATTTTAATCACCTCTTGTGGAAAGTAGGGATCAATTCAGGAAATATTTTGAGACAGAAGTAGCAGATCTAGTCCCCCGTCCTCGCTCCTCCTCCATCTACTTGCACAGAAATTGTTAAAATATAATGTCCGCAGCAGGCGGGGAAGATTACCTTCTCTCCACTTCCACCTCTCGCCGCTAGACTTTCTGCAATGTCGCCCTCTATACTTTGGAGAGCGGCATTGCAGGAATTGACACAGGGGACCCAGGTGAGGAAGGGGGGGACTTCCCACTGCCCGCTGCCACCCACATCCTGGCTGCTTTCCCCTCCAGCATGGTGGCCCCCTCTCTCCCCACAGGATCCATTTCTGTGTCCAATTCTGCCTGTGTAGAGGAGGATCCGTTTTCCTATTGCCTGCCACTACACCTTCGTGGATCCAGATGCGTTGCAGGAAAATGCAGCAGATCCGGTCCTTCCATTCAGGTTTTGAAAACGGGTCCCCACAAATGCAGACGGATCCATTTTTTGTTTGAGTGAGTACGGCTGCTATTTTTAACATTGCTATCCGTGGTTCCGGTTTTGATCAGGTTTTAACGTTCCACTGTGAAAGAGGCCTTAGTGGAATGGTGAGAGCAAAAGCCAGACTGGAGGGGGTCTAAAAAGGAGTGAGTAGAGAGAAAGTCAGACACTTCTCTGAATTGATGTGGCATTCCAGCAGTTTGGAAGCAAAGGGGAGAAGTGCAACGGGGTAGTAGCTAAATAGGGCTATAAGTTACAGTGAAGGTTTTTAGATTACTAGAGTTATGATTACTTGGTTAAAGGAGGAAGATAAATTATTATAAGCAAAAAAACAACAGTATTTGCAATGCCTACAGAAATACTCTTATTCATTTCATCAAAGTGTTCTCCTATAAACATTTTACATGCCTAAAAAACTTATTGAATAAAAAATAAACAAATAATATTATGCAATAAGGAAAAAAAAATCTGAATGGAGGCTTTTAATACAAAATGTTTGTACTTGATTAAAATGTATCTATAATGCCATTGAAAAGACGTAAGTTCATTTTTGCTGCCAATTCACATTACCGATTATATAAATCCTTCAATTCCGTTATTTACAACACTTTTGTATTTTTCATATTCGCTCTTACAAATGATCTGGAAGCAGCACAAATGACTCAGCGTTTAATATGTAAGACGCAGCTTTCCGCACTATTTACTGAGGCGCACCACGCTGACTCACCGCCTCCCTCCGCGCCGGCAAGCGGAGTAACACAGCACTTACGCCAATTAGTCCCTCTGCTCCCGCCACGGCCTGACTCACTCCGCGTTCTAATTGCGATTGTGACGATGTTCAGGTATTGTGTGCCGCTGCTGCCTTACTAAGTGGGCTCGGCAAAGCGAAAACCTGCTGTGCATCTGGGCAAGCAACAACAATCATAAGCTGTTTACAAAAGCCCTGGAAGGAATCATATTGCCAACACTTCAAGCTTGTTTTTCTGAATGCACTTGCTAGCGATGTGTTTTGTTTTCTTTGCAATGCATATATTATAAAAAGTTTTAGCTTTTGCCGTAAAACAATCTAAAATTAGAGATGGCCCAAACTGTACGCCGGCGAACAGTATTCTATGAACCTCTTCTGTTCTCTTTCGCAGCGAACAGCGAACATTTGGCGTGTTCGACACGCCCCATATACATCATCATTGAGCTAAACTTTGACCCCTTACCTCACAGTCAGCAGACACATGGCAGCCAATCAGCTAGCACCCCCTCCTGGACCCCCCTATTGAAAAAGCAGTAGCGGTGGCCATATTGGATTCATTCTCTGCTAGCTGCTGACTGTTAGTGAGAGCAGGGTCAGATTTGCTGCATATAGGTAGAGAAAGCATTAGCTAGGCCTGTGTTTTAGTTACTCGCTGTAAAAGCGCCCCAAACAGCCCTTTTGAGGGCTACCACATTAGTCCCCTGTGGTTTTTTTTGTGTGTGTGAGACACTCCACAGCCCACTGACACCCAGAGCTGTTTCATAATATGATTTCTGCCCTTTAGGTATTAAAACCCGACGTTGCGTCAACTCTGTAATTTTTGGTGGGACTTTTGGCATGGATCCCCCTCCGGCATGCCACAGTCCAGGGGTTAGACCCTTTGAAACAACTTTTCCATCACTTTTGTGGGTTTTAAAGAGACACTGAAGCGAAAAAAAAATTATGATATTATGATTTGTATGTGTAGTACAGCTAAAAAATAAAACATTAAGATCAGATACATCAGTGTAATTGTTTCCAGTACAGGAAGAGTTGAGAAACTCCAGTTGTTATCTCTATGCAAACAAGCCATTAAGCTCTCCGACTAAGTTAGTCGTGGAGAGGGCTGTTATCTGACTTTTATTATCTCATCTGTAAGTGAACTGTTTACTAGAGGAGAGTTCATTACTTCACAGACTGCTCTGAAAGACTCATTTTGAATGCTGAGTGTTGTGTAATCTGCACATATTATAGAATGATGCAATGTTAGAAAAAACACTATATACCTGAAAATAAAAGTATGAGAATATTTTCTTTGCTGCTAATCTTCTAGTAATTATTCATAGTACACAACCAATTCACTATATCATATTTTTTTTTTCGCTTCAGTGTCTCTTTAAAATTCGCCTTCCCATTGAAGTCTTTGGCGGTTCGGCAGATTTTCCTGTTCGTGAACATTTCCGGAAGTTCGCGTTCCCAAACCCAAATTTTGATGTTTGCGACATCTTAAATACCTGGTTCAGCAATTCCCTGGTGGTGATCTCCTTGCTGTACACAATCGGGCTACTGGTCATTTGTTTTTCCTCTCTACCTTAAAGAGGAACTCCAGTGAAAATAATGTAATAAAAAAAGTGCTTCATTTTTACAATAATTATGTATAAATGATTTAGTCAGTGTTTGCCCATTGTAAAATATTTTAAATCCCTGATTTATATTCTGACATTTATCACATGGTGACATTTTTACTGCTGGCAAGTGATGTAGCTGCTGCTTGCTGTTTTGGCAGTTGGAAACAGCTGTAAACAGCTATTTCCCACAATGCAACAAGGTTCGCAGACAGGAAACTGCCAGAAGTACCTCGGTACTCAAAGCTTCTTGTGGGAGGGGTTTCACCACAATATCAGCCATACAGCGCCCCCTGATGGTCTGTTTGTGAAAAGGAATTGATTTCTCATGTAAAATGGGGTATCAGCTACTGATTGGGATAAAGTTTGATTCTTGGTCGGAGTTTCTCTTTAAGCTATGTACCCACGTCGCGACTTTCCCAATGATCGGTGATTTCTCTGAGTACCAAGTGGTCATTTCCGCTATATCGTGATGTGACATGACCATGCAAACGTTGATTAGCGATGCGCCGCAATAACGACCGTCACGACAGATCGGATTGCTAACATCCCCGACGACTCCCGCGCAAAGTACCGCTATTGCTTGAACACTCGTTCGCTCCTGATGTGTAATGTCACGTGACATCATGCACTGCACACCCACCGGCAGGAGAGGCGTCGCTGCCGACCATCGTCAAGGGGACTTCGCAGGACCGCTGGGGTGGTGACTGAGGACCAAGCTTTAGTCAAAATCCAGCTCTCCTGATATTTTAACATCAGAGACGCTTCCTATAGCTATTGCTGTATATTAGTATGTAACCCCCCCCCCCCCCTCCCCCAGTGATGCTTAGGCTAGCAGAAGGATACTCTATCTGCGCACATCAAAGTTCCGCAAATCTGCATTTCCAATCGGAAATTGGAATACAGAAATCGAAACTTGGTAATTTTAGTCCAATCGTAGAACTCAAAAGCATTGGACCAATAAGAGAATGCAGAATTTTTCCGCTGCTGTAATTGCTGCTGAAATTTTATACCAATCAGAGTATTGTGTTTTTCCAAATTCTGATTTCTTTTGGCCCCATTCACACTTAGAAACGCAAAACGCCGGAGATTTTTTCAGGAGTTTTCTGGATTTTTGCAGTAGTGATTTTTTTCGCGATTTCACACAGGAAAAATCACTGGACAGTGCAGCGATTTTACCGCAATCGCATTTAGCGCTTCTATAGCACTGAAACGCAATCGCTGGGAAATCGCCTGAAAATGGTGCAGGCGACGCTTTTGCAATTTGTGTTTTTGCCCGTTTTTGGACGATTTGCGGCGATTAGCAAGTAAGAACGGGCCCATAGGGTTTCATTACGCCAGCGCTTTTAAAATGCGCTAGCGTATGAGCGTTTTGCCGAAATCGCAGCAAAACGCTCTAGTGAGGATGGGGCCTTTGTCATTTTTTGCATGCTTTGATGCAAAGAAATGACAAATAAAATTCTCTTTGGAAACCTGGAACATTGGAAAAACATAAATCAGAAAAACAAATAAATCGGAAGAACAAAAATCGGAAATTGGCATTGGTGGAAACCTGAATTCCGCAGAATCAGAAATGGGTATTTACGACCATTTAAGTCTAGGCTGTTTAGCTATGCGGAATTCTTTGTCCAGAACATTCTGTGAGACCGGGCATTTTTTTTCACTGGCTTCAGAATTCTCCGTAACAAACATTCTGCAGAGATGCACCTGACAGGAGCAAAAATGTTGCCAGATGTGCTAAATTTCAGAATGTAAATCAGGAAGAGGAAAGATCTCACAATAAGCAAACAATGACTGAATAATTTATAAATAAATATTTTATTTATAAAAAAAAAAAAAAAAAAGAAAGAAATGTTATTCATTTTAAAGTTAACATTTGCATACGCTTCACTACCAGGATTGAATCTCATTGTGGGCCCCTCTGAGTAATTTTATGCTATTTTTCATACACTGGAAACGATGATGCAATAGCTTTGCGGGAATATTTGGGATGTCCGGGGGAGATGGGGGAGGTTTGTATGCTTTTAGTATTGAGATATAAGAGATGAATAAAGTTTTTTTGATGTATTTACTAAAGCTATCTTTGGTGATTTGTGCTCAACTGGGTAATACCCATCTCCTCATTTATCTCACCGTTTTTGTTAATTTTATTAATTACATTGTTTTTATTAAGTAAAAGTTCCTCTTTTTTTCCCTTCTGACCCAAAACTCCTGACTTCATGCATCAAAGGCAGAGGCAGTACCTCTAAACAACTTAGTTGACCTCTTTAATGCAAAAACTAGCAGTAAGGCCCAGTGCACACCAAAACCGCTAGCAGATCCTCAAAACGCTAGAGGTTTTTGGAGCAGACTACAGAGCGATGCTAGGCATGTTTAGAGACATTTTTTAAACATGCCTAGCGTTTTTTTTGGAGCGTTTTTCTGTAGCAGATTTCATATATTGTTACAGTAAACGCTGTTACTGAACAGCTTCTGTAACAAAAATGCCTGGAAAACTGCTCTGATCTACCGTTTTTCAGAGCGGTTTGAGCATTGGCTATACTTTACATTGAGGCAGAAACACGTGCTGCAGGACCCACGTTTGCGTTTTGCTAAAAAACGCAAACCGCCGGTGTGCACCAGCCCATTGAAATACATTAGCCATGCGTTTTCCAAGGCGGAAGCGGTTTGCGGATCACTTCAAAAACTGCTCGGTGTGCACCAGGCCTAAGAGCTATGAGATCTGCTGTCTGGAGGGATCAATCATTTCGATAAATGTATTTTCTCTGGAAATCAACTGATATTACAATCAGGTGGTCCTGTCAATTTTTGTATGGGTACTTTTAGAAGAAGATATTCACTGAATCTATTCTATGCATCACTTGAACCCAGCAACATTTTTGTTTTGCTGACAGTGACCGTTAGGGCTGAGCTCTCAGATTCCGAATTTCGAGTTTGCCATCGGAATTTGGCAGTTCCGAGTAAGCACTCGAAACTCGAAAATTCCGCAATTCCGAGTACCGAATTCGTGTTTACATTGAAGTCAATTGTGCTAAATTCCATGGTGAATTGTGAAGCCCCCTTACATGCTATCATCACCAAATTTGGCATGTATATTAAGCAGATGAGTAGGAACATGGTAAAAAAAAAATTTGTGAAAAGAGCTTATAGTTTTTGAAATAAACGATTTTAAAGTTTCATAGGAAAAATGATTTTTAAACTGTGTAAAATGACACTGCTGCAGAGCAGGTTACTGCATTCCGAGTTCTGTATACATATTGTATACATTTTATGAAAACAGACAGCGTGGGGTCCCCCCTCCCAAGCCTCCTTAACCCCTTGTCCCCCATGCAGGCTGGGATAGCCAGAATGCGGAGCCCCGGCCACGTGGGGCTTCGCACCCTGAGCTATACCAGCCCGCATGGTCCATGGTATGGGGGGGCTCTGGAGGAGAGGGGCGGCCAACCTCCCCCTCTCCCCCAGAGCCCTTGTCCAATCCATGGACAAGGGGCTCTTCCCCACCTCCGGTGCCCCAGGAGGAGGTGGGGGCCGCCGACGTCCTGGGGGGTTCATGGTGCCATCCGGGGTTCCCCTTTAACAAGCGGACCCCGGAAGCCGCCCCCTCCCCAGGAGAAATGAGTATATGGGTACACGGTACCCCTTACCCATTTCAGCAGAGTTAAAAAAAGAAATAAAAACACGACAACGAAAAAAGTCCTTTATTGTTCTAAATTAACCAGGGATACTTACCTTGGGATAATCTCACGCCAGTAACCTCAGGAGTGGTCCCATGCCAGTATCCTCTTAGGACATCTCACCACCCTCCCACACTGACGAACTCCCACCACTGAATGGTCACAGTCAGCCTCTGCATCTGTATAGCAGAGGCTGAGAACACGAAAACTTTGCCTTTAAAACCAGAAATTTCGGCAAACAGTGATGCAATCAAAATGGCCACTGGGAAATCCCTGATCGCTGGAGGCCACACTAAAGTGGCAAAACCAGTGATTTTTCACATAGATGGTGGGTCCAGGTGGCCAGAGCAGGAGGTGCCCTAATCCCCTGAACCCACCCATTCATGTGAAATAACGCGTATTCTGACACTCTGAGGTGGCCTCCGGGGAACGGGGATTCCCCAGCAGCCATTTTGTTTATGACACTGTTTGCCGAAAATTCTTGTTTTAGCAAACAATTTTCGTGTTTCTAGTTTATGCAATACAGATTGCAGAGGCTGTCTACAGCCATTCATCCCCAGGAGTTCTGCAGGATCGGCAGGTGCGCGGGACCTCCTAAGAGAATAGAGGGGGGCACAGCGCAGGAAGGTGGGAAAGTGGGCACAGAGCGGCGGGGAGGGGGGGAAGCCTCCCCTCCCTCACCTAGGGCCCCCCCTTGCGCACTCCCCCCCACCTCCAGAATTCCAGCCAGCCAGCAGAACGGCTTACCGAGAGTGATAGCTCTGTGTGCCGCTGGTCTGGTATTCTGCACTGACACTGTCCAATCACGCTCTCGCAGTACTTCCTGTGAGAGCGTAATTGGACAATGCAATGCAGGAGACCAGACCAGCAGCGGCACACAGAGCTCTTCTCTCGGTAAGTGATTCCCGCTCACTGATGCTGCTGGCTGCAATTTTGGAGGGGGAGCACGGAAGGTTGACCCTAGGTGAGGGAGGGGGGAAGGCTTCCATTCCTCCCCGCCACTCTGTGCCCACTGCCCCCCCTTCCAGCATGGGGGCCCCCACTAACTGGTGACCTGCCTACCTAAACTGGGGACACCTATAGACCTGGGTATATCTATACTGGGGACACCTATATACCTGCCTACCTAAACTTGGAAACTTGGCAGCGAGCGGGAATCACTTACCGAGAGAAGAGCTCTGTGTGCCGCTGCTGGTCTGGTCTCCTGCAAAGCATTGTCCAATTACGCTCTCACAGGAAGTACTGCAAGAGCGTGATTGGACAGTGTCAGTGCAGAATACCAGACCAGCGGCACACAGAGCTATCGCTCTCGGTAAGCCGTTCCGCTCAGGGCCGGCCCTAGACTATTTGCCGCCTGAGGCAAAAAAAAAAATTAAATACTTTAAATACCTTAAATACAAGCAGCCGCTATGTGTAAGAGGCACGGGCGGGTAGGACTCACCTCTTCCTCGTTCCAAGCGTGCGCTCCACTGACGTCACTTCCTGCAACGCTGCAGGAAGTGACGTCAGTGGAGCGCACGCTTGGAACGAGGAAGTGGTGAGTCCTACCCGCCCGTGCCTCTTACACATAGCGACTGCTTGTATTTAAGGCTGGAGGGGAGCGGAGCACGGGGGACCCAGGCGAGGGAGGGGGGGGTCCGACCCCCCTCCCCGCCGCTAGGCCCAATACCCCCGTCCTGCCAGCTACCCCTCCAGCTCGGCGGCCGGCTCCCCGCACCCACGGACGGGCGGTAGCCGCCCCTGGAATTTTGCCGCCTGAGGCAAAAGTTTCACCCCGCCTCATGAGCGGGCCGGCCCTGGTTCCGCTGGCTGGCTGGAATTCTGGAGGTGGGGGGGGAGTGCGCAAGGGGGGGCCCTAGGTGAGGGAGGGGAGGCTTCCCCCTCTCCCCGCCGCTCTGTGCCCACTTTCCCACCTTCCTACGCTGTGCCCCCCTCTATCCTCTTAGGAGGTCCCGCGCACCTGCCGATCCTGCAGAACTCCTGGGGATGAATGGCTGTAGACAGCCTCTGCAATCTGTATTGCATAAGCTAGAAACACGAAAATTGTTTGCTAAAACAAGAATTTTCGGCAAACAGTGTCATAAACAAAATGGCTGCTGGGGAATCCCCGTTCCCCGGAGGCCACCTCAGAGTGTCAGAATACGCGTTATTTCACATGAATGGGTGGGTCCAGGGGATTAGAGCACCTCCTGCTCTGGTCACCTGGACCCACCATCTATGTGAAAAATCACTGGTTTCGCCACTCTAGTGTGGCCTCCAGCGATCGGTGATTTCCCAGTGGCCATTTTGATTGCATCACTGTTTGCCGAAATTTCTGGTTTTAAAGGCAAAATTTTCGTGTTCTCAGCCTCTGCTATACAGATGCAGAGGCTGACTGTGACCATTCAGTGGTGGGAGTTCGTCAGTGTGGGAGGGAGGTGGGATGTCATAAGAGCAGGGCCGAGCCGAGGCATAGGCTGGAGAGGCTCCAGCCTCAGGGCGCAGTGTAGGAGGGGGCGCACAATTCATTCAGCTGTCAATCCCAATTGTGTATGAAGCAGAAATAAATAAGATAATGGGATACATAGCAGTGACTGCAAGCCAGATAACTATATATTAAGGTGTTGGGGAGGTTGTGGGCCCTGTGGCCCTCTTAGTCTAATAGCAATCCGTGTGTGACAGCTGAGGTGGGAGGGATGGAGGGGCGCACTTTGGTGTCTCAGCCTTGGGTGCTGGAGGACCTTGTCCCTGCTCTGCATAAGAGGATACTGGCATGGGACCACTCCTGAGGTTACTGGCGTGAGATTATTGCAAGGTAAGTATCCCTGGTTAATTTAGAACAATAAAGGACTTTTTTCGTTGTCGTGTTTTTATTTCTTTTTTTAACTCTGCTGAAATGGGTAAGGGGTACCGTGTACCCCTATACTCATTTCTCCTGGGGAGGGGGCGGCTTCCGGGGTCCGCTTGTTAAAGGGGAACCCCGGATGGCACCATGAACACCCCAGGACGGCGGCGGCCCCTACCTCCTCCTGGGGCACCGGAGGTGGGGAAGAGCCCCTTGTCCATGGATTGGACAAGGGCTCTGGGGGAGAGGGGGAGGTTGGCTGCCCCTCTCCTCCAGAGCCCCCCCATACCATGGACCATGCGGGTTGGTATAGCTCAGGGTGCGAAGCCCCACGTGGCCAAGACTCCGCATTCTGGCTATCCCAGCCTGCATGGTGGACAAGGGGTTAAGAAGGCTTGGGAGGGGGGACCCCATGCTGTCTGTTTTCATGAAATGTATACAATATGTATACAGAACTCGGAATGCAGTAACCTGCTCTGCAGCAGTGTCATTTTACACAGTTTAAAAAACATTTTTCTTATGAAACTTGAAATCGATTTGCTCAAAAACTATAAGCTCTTTTCACAAAATTTTTTTTTACCATGTTCCTACTCATCTGCTTAACATACATGCCAAATTTGGTGATGATAGCATGTACGGGGGCTTTACAATTAACCGCAGAAGTTAACACTATTTAATTCAATAGAAATGCACTCGGAACACGAAAATTCGGAACACGAAACTCGGTTTTCGCATGTGGTACACGAAATTTCTACGAAATCGGAATTCAGCTGTTCCGATCAGCCCTAGTGACCGTGTTCTGCAGGGCTGAGTCTGTTAAACCCTTTCCTGCCATGCACACAAATCTAACGCAAGAAAAAAGTCTATTTTTCAAAAACAAACTTTGCTTTTCATTACCATCAGTCCTGCTGATTATAGGTAGTAGCGAGACTGGATACCATGCTGATTAGTCTCCAATCATTCTTTGAGACAGCGAGCTGCAGGGTGAACTAAAAGTTCACTGGCGTAAGAATCGTAGCAAGTAAATAAACGATCCTGCAGCATGGGGTATGTGCTGAAGGGACACCAATTTACCAGCAGCCCATAGAAGAGGCAACACTCTCTTTTCAGAGTGTCCGGAGGAGGTCCGTTCTATTTGAACTTTTCTGCTAAACAAAACCTCTGCTTCAATCTCTATTGATAGACGGCAATCAGCACAGGAAGAAGGCTGCAATCAACATAAATGGAGACTGGCTGCAGTCAACAAAAATGGAGCCGGGCTGCAATCAAAGTACTGGACCAAGGAGGAGGCACCAGAGAAAATCCCAAAAGATTTCTAGAAAGTTACAAATAATAAAGTATTGATTGAGGGGCTAAATATCCCCCCAGCAAACAGATCATCATGGGGTTCCCTGCAGCACAATTAGGAGACAAAGTGAAGGCAGGAAAAGCTTTAAACTGCACCTGAAATGACATGTAACATCATGAGATAAATATGCTGTAGGTACGTATAATACTAGCCCTACTAAGACATTGTCTGAAGTTCCTTTCAGTTTTCCTTTAGGCCTCTTGTACACATAACAGAATTTGCATGCATTTTGCTTTTTAGTTTTTTTATGAATTAGCGCTCCACGCACCACTGATGCAAGTTGATGATATGGCATTTGACTTATGTTGTGAAAATTTTCAACCAAAAATGTTCTGCAGAAAAAAGAAAACAGCCTACATGGAGGCTTTTTTTCGCACCAGACAAATGATTTAAGTCAATGGAAATTGCACATTTTTGCATTCTAAATGAGAAAATGTACATATGAATAGAAATAAGTTAATATATATAATATAAATAAATTAACTTCATTGGTTTGCACAGAAAAAAATCTCAAGACAAACATTTTAGTAAAAATGCAAAAAAAAAAAAAAAAAAGATTCGGACCCTACGAAACACTCAAGACGCAAAATCGCAAAAGCGGAAAAACACGACTAGAAATCACAAGGATGAGTGTGAGGCCTGCCTAACAGCAAGTATTTAAAAAGTTTAACTATTGAAAAAAATTGTTGTAGGGATGATCGGAACCACCAAATTCCGTTCCCGCGGAATTCCGGATTCCGTCGGAAATTTTTAAAAACCTCTTCCTCTCTCTCTCTCATTCATCCATCCATCCATCCTCTTGTAGGGAATTGCAGTTTTTCAAAACAGCTTATATACCATGGCTGGGAATTGAACCCAGGTCTCAGTGTGTAGTAAGTATCTGACTTACCCCCTAGACCACCAACCACACTACATGCTAAAGCCGGCCTAGCATGTACCATTATGATCAATTCAATAGAAAAAGTAGCATGATTAAGGATTTGTACTTTTTTTTTAAAAGCCAGCTTACATACCTTGGCCAGGAATTGAACCCAGGTATCAGTGTGTAGTAGGTATCTGACTTACCCCCTAGACCACCAACATCACTACATGCTAAAGCCAGCCTAGCATGTACCATTATGATCAATTCAATAGAAAAAAGCCGAGCTACTTACCGGTAGTAGTGTTTCGGCGAAGCCTCCAGGACAGCTCACCTGAGATTACTATTGAGCCCCTCCCCTGTGGAAACAATGCACCAATCAATTAAATCTGACCACCCCTCTGCTTACTTAGCTCTGTTCACCCCTCCTTCCATCAGTTCTTAGAAGAGTACATAGCTCACCCGTAACATATATCTATACGTACAAACAGGTTTATCACTTATATCACTTTTTTTTTTTTTTTTTTTTTTTTTTTCAAATAGGGCTGGGAACTAAGGCAGCTGTCCTGGAGGCTTCGCCGAAACACTACTACCGGTAAGTAGCTCGGCTTTTCTCCCTTCATCCTCCAGGACAGCTCACCTGAGACCAGCGAGAACTCTTTGTACCTTAGGGTGGGATGACTGCCTGGAGCACCTTGCGTCCAAATGCTTGATCCTGGTTTGAAAGTTGCTCCACCCGGTAATGCTTGGATATCTCCTACCCTCCTTGCTGTGGTTATGGCCACCAGGAAGGCTACCTTTAGCGTCAACATCTTTATGGAAATGGTTTCTGACGGAAACAATTCATCCGCCATCAAATAATCTAGCACTAGTGACAGGTCCCAGGGAGGTATCATTTTGGTTGGAAGAGGCTGCGACCTGGCCACAGCTTTCAGGAAATTTTTTATATGCAACTCAGTGGATAAGCGCCTGTTTAAAAAAATGGATAAGGCTGAAATTTGGACTCTGAGGGTGCTTACCGCTAGCCCCATGTCCACTCCGTCTTGCAAGAATTCCAAGACAAATTTTAAGTCATTTGTCCTAATATTGTTTTTCTCCTTCCAAGAACAAAAAACTCGCCAAACCTAGGCGTAAATTTTCCGTGTGTTGTCCTTCCTGCATCTAAGCAACGTATTGACAACCCTGTCTGAAAATCCTAACCGTCTTAAGCTCTCCCTTTCAGGATCCATGCTGTGAGATTGAAGAACCCCGGATCTGGATGTACCTGGTCGCTCTGGAGCAGTAAATCCGCTCTGTTCCCCAAATGCCATGGTCCCTTTACTTTTAGGGACTGCAGAAAAGGGAACCAGGCCCTTCTCGGCCACCATGGCGCTATGAAAATCACTTCCGCTTGTGAATCTCTCAACTTGCCTAGTGCTCTGGGAATCAAATTGAAGGGGGGAAAAGCATACAAGAGCCCCCTTGGCCAAACAATCGCTAATGCATCCAACCGGGTCGTTGAAGAGGAAGGATGAAGGGAACAGAAATCCCCTACCTTCGCGTTGTGAGGTGTAGCAAATAGATCTAGAATAGGCCTCCCCCATTCCTTGGTGACACTGTCGAAAACCTCCTGATTTAACTGCCATTCGGATTCCCTTATGACTGAGCGGCTGAGTGCGTCCGCCCATCTGTTCTGGGTACCCTGGATGTGGGTGGCCGTGAGTGACTGCAGATTTGCTTCTGCCCAGTCCAAAAATTTGAATTGTTAGAGACATCAGAGATTGAACTCTGGTCCCTCCCTGTCTCCTGACATAGGAGACCGTGACCATGTTGTCGGAGTATAGGCTTACCTCCCTGTCCTGAATGTGTGGCGCCAGGGACTGTAGCGCTACCTTGACCGCCAGAAGTTCCCTGAAATTTGAGGAGCTTTCTCTGACTTGGGGGGACCACTGTCCCTGAACCTGATGGTCCAGACAGTGCGCTCCCCAGCCCCAAGAGCTTGCGTCCGTGTAAAGCTTTACCGGATCTTTCTGCCTCCAAGGACGACCACTGGCTAATCGTTCTGGATTCAGCCACCAGTCTAATGTCAGGAGGACTTCCTGCGGAGGTACTACCAGCCTGTCTAATGACTCCTTCCTCCTGTCCCATACCTGAAGAAACCATGCCTGTAAATGCCTTGTGTGTGCTTGTGCCCATTCCACTGCTGGGATAACTGCTGTCATCTGCCCCAGTAATGACATAGTCTGCCTCAGGGATACCATTGGTTCTGCCCTGTAAGCAGACACAGCCGCTATGAGTTTGGACACCTTCAGCTGCGGGAGTATAATTTTCCCCTGAACCGTGTCCCATGTCAGGCCCAGGAATAGAGTGGACTGGGCTGGCTGCATGCAAGACTTTTCGCTGCTGATCAACCACCCTAGTCCCTCGAGGGTTTGTATGCAGATTTGTAGATTTTCCCTCAGGAGCTGTTCGGAGGATGCCAAGACTAGGAAATCGTCCAAGTATGGCAGAACCCTCACATTCTGGAGATGTAGATGTGCCACTGCCTCTGCGACTACTTTCGTAAATATCCTCGGGGCCGAGGATATTCCGAAGGGTAGGGCACGATATTGATAATGGCATATCGCATCCCCCATGACTACCGCAAATCTCAAGAATCTCTGGAAGTGAGGATGGATCGGGATGTGGAGGTAAGCATCCTCCAGATCCAAGGTGGCCATAAAAGCTCCTGGCCAAATTAAATTGCGAATTGAGGCTATACTTTCCATACGAAATTTTTTCTCCAGAATGTAAGGGTTCAAAGGCTTTAGATTGAGGATCATCCTGAATTTCCCGGACGGCTTTTGAACTAAAAACACTCGGGAATAGAACCCCCTGGACTGCTCTCGTTCCGGTACTCTCTGAATTACCCTCTGTTGTAATAACTTTGTCACAGAGGAATTTATGGTTTCTGCTTTCTGTGGATCTCTTGGAGTTCCTGTAATAACAAAATTTCCCGGGGGTGGGGTATGGAACTCTATTCTGTATCCGTTTTTTATCAAATCTAAAATAAATTAGTTGCTTGTTACTTTCTGCCAAGCGTGAAAAAAATAAAGAAGCCTTCCCCCCACCTGTAAATCTGTGTCATTTACTAGTTTTGGTTGCGGGCGGTTGAGGTTTGTTAAATAGGAAACCTGACTTACCCCTGCCCGAGCTATAAGTCCATCTACCGGATCTCTGTCTTTGTTGCTGTCTTCCCTGATCCTGCCTGGGAAAAGTACGTCTTCCCTGGAAGGGTTTAGTAGCCTTTTTCCTTTTGTCTGGGAATTTCTTAGCTCTGTCTGAGGATCTTTCTAAGATAACCTCCAGATCTTTGCCAAACAGCAAGTCTCCTTGAAATTCCATTGCGCATAATTGATGCTTGGAAGAGACATCGCCCTCCCAAGCATTCAACCATATTGCCCGCCTGGAGGAATTAATTAACGCAGCTGTTTTGGCGGAGGCCCGTAATGATTCCGTTGCCTCGTCTGCCAAAAAGGCCACTGTCCTTTCCATAACAGGTAGGGATTCCAGCATCTTTTCATGAGCTGTGCCGGCTACTAGATGCGCTCTTAACCCCCGCATCCATTTATCTAAGTTGCGGGTTAGGCATATGGCTGCGATTGCTGGCTTAAACCCAAAAGAAGCTGATTGCCATGCTCTTTTTAGTAATATTTCCGCCTTGCGGTCCATGGGATTTTTCAGGGTGCCTGCATCCTCAAAAGAAAGGTCTGCCGACCTAGAATGTTGAGACAAAGGTGCGTCAATCTTTGGGCACTTAGACCAGGGTTCCTGATCATCCTGAGAGAAAGGAAATCTTCTCTTGAATGATCTCGGGATAAACAATCTTTTTTCAGGCTGCTTCCACTGAGAAGATATCACCCCTTTGATGGACCTATGTACTGGAAATGTCCTGCTACTTGTGTCCTCTAACCCCCTATATATATCATCCTGAATTGAGGCCGTGGGAGTTGCATCTTGGATGTGTTCCGACTCGTACACTGCTTTTAGAAGCTCTGGGGTGTCTTCTACATTAAATAAATATCTAGGGGTCTTGGCCCTGGGAATGTCCTCTCCTGAATCCCTAGCCTCCCCCTCCTCTAATGATTCCTCTGACATATCCTCATAGGACTCATGTGGGGAAACGGGCTCTATCGGGCCTGTCAAAGGAGGTAAGGGTCGCACCGGCTGACTCTGGGGTATAAGTGTTTGGGATCCCTGAGGCTGTTCCTCCCCCCTGTCTCTGTTGTGGGCTTGTGCGGGAATGGCCTGGGATGCTGACTGCCCTGATTGTGGAGGTACTAGCGGCTGAAGCACTGCCTGCAGCTGAGGTTGTGTTGGAAAGGCTGCCCGAAAAGGCCGCGAATGTACATGTTAACTCTTTTTTCATGGATTTCATCAAGTCTATCATCATTACATTGGTATCTGTGCTAGACTCCCCCTTATGTCTACATCTGTCGCATGAGGATCTATTGTAATTAGGTGGTAAGATGTCGCCACACTTTGTACACTTGTTGGATTTCTGTGACGCCTTTTGGCTCTTCTGTAAAACAGAGATAACCAGAGAGACCAAAAAACATAATGTCATTACTATTCTCCTGAGTCATTCACAAGCAGGGATAGAAGACAAAATTCTCTTTTAAAATACCTGAGCCTGTACTGGATCATGGTCTGAGGCCGGTATCTTGCTGCTGCTCGCGGTGGAGGCTTCAGCTGATTCCATCTCCACGCCGCACTGACAGCGTGTCGGCGTCCCTCATGCGCGCTCTCGGCTTATACCAGCCGCTTCCGGCATCCAGCACCGCCCCCCCCCGAGGTCAGGGAAGACCTTCCTGCCATCAGCCAAAGAAAAACGCCCGTATGGGCGGAGCTGAACGCGACCCTCCCCGATGATGTAGAGGGTCACGTGCCCGCACGAGCTGTAACGCCGATGGGGCGGCCTAGAGGAGGAACGCAACCAACCCACCGCAACGGGCGGCCGTGTCGATCGGAAGCCACACAGTTTTCCAACATAACACGCGGCTCCCATCCGCTCTGCCAACGCAAGCATGAGCTGCAACCTCCAGGGGACTCCAACGCGACTCCTTGTCGGTGCATACACACTACAGGTGCCCCTCAGGCTCCCCTATAGCGCTTCCTGTCCACGGGTGAGTGGAAACAATAATGAACTGATGGAAGGAGGGGTGAACAGAGCTAAGTAAGCAGAGGGGTGGTCAGATTTAATTGATTGGTGCATTGTTTCCACAGGGGAGGGGCTCAATAGTAATCTCAGGTGAGCTGTCCTGGAGGATGAAGGGAGAAAGTAGCATGATTAAGGATTTGTACTTTTTTAAAAGCCAGCTTACATACCTTGGCCGGGATTAGAACCCAGGTCTCAGTGTGTAGTAGGTATCTGACTTACCCCCCTAGACCACCAACTACACTACATGCTAAAGCTGGCCTAGCATGTACCATTGTTAACCATGCAAATTAGCTTGTCAAACAGTTTGTGGAATTCAGTCTGGTTTCCTGAAAAGTAGATCGAAGCCAACGTTGTTTTCTCTGGCTGAGAAAAGGAAGATTACAAGGTTTTAGCACTAAAAAGCTTGATCGCTGCTGGGAGACTGATGGCGGAGTGGAGGGAAAATGCAAGCGCATTGGTGCGTGCAATCTCCTGCAAAACCCCGCCCCAGGACTTGACGCCAATTGGCGTTAGGCGGTCCTGGGGCTGCCACCCTCTCGACGCTGATCGGTGTTAGGCGGTCGGGAGGGGGTTAAAGAGGGATTTTCAGCCACAAAATTAAATTCCATTTACCCACTGCTCTGTGTTTATTATGCAGTCTGCAACCTAACCCTGCATTGCAAGCATTCCAATATAATCATAAATGTGTCTGCTGTCATAAATCTTATCTGTCAGCCTGTCTCTATTTGGTACATTACTGACAAGAAGGAAGCTTGTCATCACCCCTCCCACATTCCTGCTCCTCACTGATTGGCTGAGGGCAGTTCAATGTGGCACGAGGCTTAAATCAGATCTTGCTGTGCTCACATGTTTAAAAAGCAAGCTAGCTATGATAGTGCAGATTCTAGAAGCAAAAAAAAAAGCATAATGGAGGAAGTGACATCAGGATTGGCTTCAGTCAAAGGGAACCAAGATGGAAGATGCCAGGAACAAAATTCTCTTTACTGACTATATAAAATGTAGTGAAATGAAAACATGGACAGTACAATGCATCTGTTATGCAATTAGAACAAGTAGTTATTTACTTATATATGTTTTTTTTCCTGGCGTAGTATGGCTGACCCTGCTGCTTTAAATTAGGGGATAAAACAAGTGTTTAACCACTTCACCCCAAGGCAGTTTTTACCCCAACGGACAAGAGCGATTTTCCCCTTTCAGTGCTCATCCCTTTCATTTGCCAATAGCTTAATCACTACTAATCACAATGACATGATCTATATCTTGTTTTTTTTTTACCACCAATTAGGCTTTTTGGGGTTGATATTTGTTTTCAGTAATTACTTTATTTTCTATGCATTTTAAGGGGAAAAACAAGGAAAAAATGAAAAAATACACAATTTCTCCAATTTCATCCCCTATAGTTTGAATATAAACACTGCTACTGTACATAAAACTCACACATTTTATCTGCCTATTTGTTCTGGTTATCACAAGATTTTAAATATGTCCCTGGTACAAAGTATGACAGGTGTAACAGAGGCGCCTCTGTTACACCTGTTTTACTGTTGATCTAGTCCACCCTTGGTGGAGGGGTGCATCCCCCTTTTCTTCTATGTACAGAGAGCGACTTTTTATTACCTGAGTAGGGTCAGGTTATAATTCTCCCCACCTGCCTGTCCAGTGGTTGCCTTTTCGGTAACCCATACTTGTGAGTACATCACCGTTTATTTATAATGTATTTCTATTTATTTGACATACTACACCATATTGGGCTCTCGGTTTCATTTCTGTTTTTTCAAAGCCTAGTACAACGTATGGTGACAATATAGTATTTGGAAATAAAGGTGTATTTTTTCTTTGGTGGTTTTTTCCACTATTTTCAGGTGCACGTGCACAGGAATGCACGTGCATGCGCAGGAGCGTGCACGTGCACGCGTGGGGCGTGTACATGCGCGCAGCAGCACTGTCTGACCTATAAAACCGTCCTGGAGCCATTAAGAGGCTCTAGCAGGAGGTTTTTATAAGTCAGCTTGTCATTAAGTGGTTAAGGTATCAAAAAAGTTTTTGTTAAACCAGAAGCTAAATGTTTTGCGGGAAGAATTACAGAAAGTACTAGCAATGTGTGAGTCAGCCACTATTGATGGAACAATGACTGCATGTGTTCTCTGCATACACTCGCTGCAGCTGCACATCGCTGTCAGGTGTGGGGGCGGAGAGGGACAGAAGAAGGAGGAGATACAAAACAAAGTGTAAAGACACATTTTAGGAAGATCTAGTACATTTTTTTTCTAAGATCCAAAATAGTCAGTTCAGCTGCATCTTCATAAACAACAGAGTGAACGTGTACAGAGGGCAAAGGGGGCAACACAACAAACTTGCAGCAAGCTGCAGTACCTCATCTACATATTGCTGGTGAGTACCATAGCATACAGCCCAGCAAATACACGCTTTACCTACTTTGCGATGCGGTAGGTAGTGATCATCGTAACCATCTAATTACAATTATGCAAATTTTCACATACATTTTCACAATTTCGCCTTTACGTAATTACGATTTGTACATTTAATTGATTTCGTATAGTCATTCATAATTTTGCATAAAATTTCACGTAATTTTCGCATAATTTCGTACCGACTTTGGCAGTGAAGAGCGAAGCAAAGTCAAAAAAAGAATTTTTCAAAAAGACCTTGTTGTTCTTGAGAAAATCGATCTGAAAAATGCAAATAAAAAAAACGTTTTTTAAACTCAGAAAAATGACAGTTTAAAAAACATCTTTCTCTGCATTTTTAATCGATTTTCTCAAAAACTACAAGGTCTTTTTGAAAAATTCTTTTTGTGACTTGTACCCAATATTCTCCTTAAAGAGTAACTGTCAGGCTGCAGAAGCTAATTTAAACCTCTATTCTCCTGTGTTAAACAGTTTAGAAGGAAGCCCAAAAGCAATTAGTGAAGATAAAAATCTCAGTTACCTTTGATGTGTGCTTATCAGCAAGGCTGTTATTCTTAAGAAGACAAGCCGCATATTACTGCAAAGCATTCTGGGGCTCTCCCCTCGGCTGCTAATGAGACGTTACAGCAGCTTGTAATCGCGTAGCACTGATAAATCTCGGGCAGAGTACACTGCAGGAGTCAGCTATTGTTCCTAGCCACATGGCTCATTAATATTCACTGCACACTGTGTTATTTAGTACGAGCTTATCTGTGATCAGGAAGCAGGCAGGACATGACGACACATTTGACAGAAAAACATGGAGCCTGCCATGAGCTGTCAGGAGCATCTATCTCTGCATATACTATATACAAATTCTGTGAAATCCAAACGTGGACAGTGAAATGCATATGTAATGTAAGTACAGCCAATCTTTAGCTACTGATATATGTGTTTATTTTCTCTGAGACCTTATACCTAACAGCTCCTCTTTAACATGTGTAGCAATTTTGGTAGCAATAGCATGTATGGGAGCTTTGCAATTCACCGCCAAAGTAGGCACCAAATTATGCGATATTTCACGTAAATTACGCAAAATTATGAATTATTACTATGACCTACAAATTTAATTATGCTTTTTCCCTGAAATTTTGCATTACGATGCGTAATTGCGATGCAAAATTTTGACCCACCACTGGCGGTAGTTAGTGACTAAGCACCAGGGCTGGATTTACCATAAGGCACTGTAGGCACCTGCCTACAGGCGCCTGATGATGGAAAAGTGGCTCACTCCCTTCCCAGAGGGCATCCCTTTTTCATTACCTATGCAGAGCCCCGAGCAGAGTGTAAATGAGAGGTTACTCCCTTGGGTCTCTGCATTCCACTGACCAGATCTCCCTTCAGTTGGGGGCACCTCTAGTTACCTAATACTTGGGGACACCTCTAGCTACGTAATACTAAGGGTACCTCTGGCTACCTAATACTAAGGGATACCTGTAGCTACCTATGACGGCCAGGGAAGGGAAGTAAGAGAAAAGTGACAGCTGGGACAGCCAGTACACTTGCGGTGTGGTTTGGCTGGTATTTGTAGATTCATGGAGGGCGAAGTCTAGGGTGCCCGGACATCTCTGCCTATAGGCTCCTGTGATGTAAATCCAGGCCTGCTAAGCACAGATCACTATATGCTGTGACCGGCTCAGCTAACCTGCTTAGCAGCTGAAAATTGAAGAGAAGCTTTTAACTAAATGTCACCCCAATCAGTAGCTGATACCCCCTTTCCCACGAGAAATCTTTACTTTTTCTTTAACAGATCATCAGAGCGAGCTCTGTAATTACAGCGCAGGTAGATTTGGGTGCAGCTGGCGCCACCATAGGCCATAATAGGAATTGCAGCTATAGCAGCGCACAGTCAGTTACTTCAGTGCCATCAGAAGACGGAGCGGAAGTTGCTTTAAAAACACAGTAAATTGGCTTCCAGCAATAGCTGGAAGCCGAATTACATCATTCCCCACTATCCACGTGGACCTGGAGGGTGAATAGTATTTAGCGCGGCCGGGAACTTGTGCAGCAGCAGGATAAGCCATACCGGCTATATCCTGCGCCCAAGCCTCCCGGGCCGTCGGCCAATTCATATGTATGCCATCAGAGGGGTCAGTGTAGCTGATAGTGGTGAAACTTTTTTTTTGCTGCACGCAGCTAGCACTTTGCTAGCTGCGTGAGCACACCGATCGCCACCGCCCCGCGCCAATTCGCCGCTATCCGTGTCGTCACGCCGTCCCCCCCTAGACCCCTTGCGCAGCCTGCCTATCAGCGCCAGGCAGCGCTAAGGGGTGGATCGGGACTCCCAATGACGTCACGACATCGATGACGTCGGTGATGTCATCCTGCCCCGTCGCCACGGGGGAAGCCCTTCAGGAAATCCCGTTCTTTGAACGGGATTGCCTGATCGCCCATCGCCAAAGGCGATCGAAGAGGCTAGGGGGATGCCGCTGAGCAGCGGCTATCATGTAGCAAGCCCTAGGCTCGCTACATGATTTAAAAAAAAAAACTTACAAAAAAACGGCTGCGCTGCCCCCTGGCGGTTTTTAATAGACCGCCAGGAGGGTTAAGCTAATAAACACAATGTTTCTGCTGCTTGCTGTATATTTGTTGAAGGAAAGTCATTAAAGAGGAACTTCAGCCTAAACAAACATACTGTCATTAAAGGAATACTATCGATTGAAACGACTTTTTTTTTCAATCTATATATATAATAGACTAAGTGCCTCAACCTTCAAACAAGAAGAAGAAGTACTTTGCATGAGAAAATTTATGCGTACTCAAACACCAAGTTTAAGGCCTCTTTTCCACGGACTGTTGAGCTGTGTGCTCAGCAAGCAGTTACCAGGCAGCAGTGAGCAGATACCAGGCAGCAACAAGCAGTTACCAGGCAGCAGCAAGCAGTTATCAGGCAGCAGTGAGCAGATACCAGGCAGCAACAAGCAGTTACCAGGCAGCAACAAGCAGTTACCAGGCAGCAGTGAGCAGATACCAGGCAGCAGTGAGCAGTTACCAGGCAGCAGTGAGCAGTTGTGAGAGTTTGAGAGCCATTTCACTGCCTATTCACAGTCCATGGAAAAGAGGCCTTACCCTAGCAAGTCTGACATTGCAAATCTGGCCTAATTGGCTATTCATGAGGCAATGCTCATGCAAATGCATGCACAAACCAATACCACAAAGCAGTCACCCTGCTACATGCTACATTAGCACTATCCGACTTAGTGCACACCAGAGCGGTTCGGCAGCGTTTTGCGATCCACTTGCGGCTGCGGATACGCTATTTCAATGGGCTGGTGCACACCAGAGCGGGAGGCGTTTTGCTGAAACGCATACTCCCGCTCTGGTGAGACATTTTTTGGATTGTGGAGGCGTTTCTGCCTCCAATGTAAAGTATAGGAAAAACGCAAACCGCTCTGAAAAACGGCAGTTCAGAGCGGTTTTGCAGGCGTTTTTGTTACAGAAGCTGTTCAGTAACAGCTTTACTGTAACAATGTATGAAATCTACTACACCAAAAACGCTTTACAAAACCGCAAAATGCTAGGTGAAATGCTACAGAAAAATAAGAAAAAGCGTTTCAAAATCTGCTAGCATTTTGCGGATCTGCTAGCAGTTTTTGGTGTGCTCCAGGCCTCCAGGAGCGCCACGGGGAGGATTCCCAATGCCCCCTTTTTATACAACTGGGGGGACCGCAGGGTCCCAGGCTCTCTCACTGCCTGGAAACCACAGCGGCACCCCGGAGGGGGAGGCTGGGTGGCGTGGACGACCCCCTCCCAAGTGTGGCCAGCGCCGGGGAGAGCCGTCTGCACCCACCTCCCAATATTAAAAACAGGCACTTACCTTAAAGTCCATTGCGTTCTGCTACATGCGCATTAATTTGGGGGCACCACATGAGAAAGGAGAGAAGCATGGGTCACCCCGAGCTTTAGAGCTCAGGGCTGGCTCACATACAGCACTACAAAGGGGGGGGGGGGACAGGCGCACTCACTCCAGGGTTCACACCACCGGAGCAAGCCATCCACCACCTGCCTCCAAGGGATACAAAGTGCACAAAATGCTTTCCATGAGAAAATTAATGCGCATGTAGCAGAACCCAATGGACGTTAAGGTAAGTGGCTGTTTTTAATATTAGGAGGTGGGTGCGGACGGCTCTCCACAGCGCTGGCCATGCTTGGGGGGGGGCGGCTGCGCCACCCAGCCTCCCACTCCGGGGTGCCGCTGTGGTTCCCAGGCAGCGAGAGAGCACTTTGCAGTATTGGTTTTTTGACCCTGCATAGTTTGGCATGCGAGAGCAAATGCATATTTGCATGAGCATTGCCTCATGAATAGCCAATTAGGCCAGATTTGGAAAGCCAGACTTGCTAGGGTTAAACTTGGTGTTTGAGCACGCAGAATTTTTCTCATTGAAAACATTTTTTGCAGTTGTATCCTTTGGAGGCAGGTGGTGGATGGCTTGCTCTGGTGGTGTGAGCCCTGGAGTGAGTTGTCTGCGCCTGTCCTCCCCCCACCCCGGAGTGTTGTATGTGAGCCAGCCCTGAGCTCTAAAGCTCGGGGTGACCCATGCTTCACTCCTTTCTCATGTGGTGCCCCCAAGTTAATGTGCATGTTGCAGAACGCAATGGACGTTAAGGTAAGTGCCTGTTTTTAATATTGGGAGGTGGGTGCGGATGGCTCTCCCCGGCGCTGACCACACTTGAGGGGGGGGGGGTGCAGTTGCGCCACCCAGCCTCCCCCTCCGGGGTGCCACTGTGGTTCCCAGGCAGTAAGAGAGCCTGGGACCCCGCAGTCCCCCGGTTGTATGGGGGCATTCGGAATCCTCCCCGTGGCGCTCCTGGATAGTGCTAACGTAGCATGAACTAATACCCGCAGGGCGATCGCTTTGCGGTATTGGTTTTTGGACCCTGCATAGTTTGGTATGCGAAAGCAAATGCATATTTGCATGAGCATTGCCTCATGAATAGCCAATTAGGCTGGATTTGCAAAGCCAGACTTGCTAGGGTTAAACTTGGTGTTTGAGCATGCATATATTTTCTCATGGAAAGCCTACTTCTTCTTGCTTCAAGGTTGAGGCACGTACTCTATTAGATAGATAGATGTGGCGTATGCTACGACGCGGGTTGGCTAGTACTCTATATTAGTGTACACATTACCACTAGTGCTAGGGGCACTTTTTTTATTCACCCAGGTCTCTGTCTCGCTATCCCTGCTTAAAAATTCATTTCTCACACAGCTCATAGTAGTTTGGGTCACCCTGAGCTCAGGGCCGGATTTACCACTAGGCAATGTAGGCACGTGCCTAGGGGCGGAGCCGTTTGTGAGGGGCGGGCGGATCACTACCCACTATGCCTCTTTCTCTTTCTCCCTCCCTCCCTGTAATTGTTAAAAAAAAATATGGCAGCGCAGCAGGCAGCGGCTCCATCCTTCTGTGAGCGGCGCATTTAAATGATGTTTCCTGCGTTCCAGACCCAGTGCTGATGTCACTCCTCAGCAGCGCCCCTTGCATCCTCTCCATGTCACACTGTGTGTAACCATGGAGAGGACGCAGGGGGCGCTGCTCAGGAGTGACGTTAGCTGCCTGGAACGCATGGAGGAGAGAGCATTGTTCCTGTTACTGGCTTACCGCCGAGGGGGAGACTTGGGCGGCCGCCGCTCCTCCGGATCCCATTTGCTCTCCTCTGCATGGCCTTCTTCTACCCCCAAGTTCCCCTCAGCCGCTGTCTGGAGCCGCACGGCACACTTGGGAGAAGAGGGACTTGAAGTTTCTGCGGCTCCGCCCCCTGAGGCTCCGCCCCCTCCGACTGCCTGCCTGTATCTGAATTCGTGCACACGACAGAAGGAAAACAAGTAGAAGTGCACCGTATGTATTAGAGAGTTTAGTCTAATTCCCGCAAATCTGTGTCTAATCACAATTGTTATTTTTCCCGTGTCACCTGACTGCCACTGTACTTAAAGCAGTCAAACAGATAATGCTACCACCAGTATTACTTACCCAGGGCTTCCTCCAGCCCCTCACAGCCACTATGTCCCTCGCTGCAGCTCCACTCTCCGTCGCTGCCCCCCCGCTTCCAGACCTCCAGGTCGTCCTCAACTGCACCTGTGCAAGCGCCGCTGTCATTCACCTCCACGTGGTCCGGGGTGTACCGCGCAGGCTCAGTAGTTTTGCGCCTGGGCAGTTCGCTCCGGACCATGTGGAGGTAATTGACAGTGGCACAGTTGAGGACGCTGGCAAAGCACCGTCAGGGACCGGGAGCCTGCGGCGAAGTGCGGAGCTGCGGCGACGGACATAGCAGCTGTGAGGGGCTGGAGGAAGCCCTGGGTAAGTAGTACTGGGGGTAGCATTATCTGTTTGATGACTCCTTTAAGCTCATTTGAAAGCACAAGATGTTAAAGAGAACCCGAGGTGGGATGTAATTATGCTAATGGGGCACAGAGGCTGGTTGTGCACACTAACACCAGCCTCTGTTGCCCCATGGTGTGCCTCCAGGCCCCCCCTGTGCACCGCTATACCCCCGCAGTGCTGGCGACACACAGCGTGTCGCCAGCACAATGTTTACCTAAGCCTGTCTGTCAGCGCCGCTCCCTCGCCTCCTCCGTATCGGCGCTACCCGCCCGCGTCCCTTCCCTCCCGCTGATAGGAGAGAAGTGACGCGGGCAGATAGCGCCGATACGGAGGAGGCGGGGGAGCGGCGCTAACAGACAGCCATAGGTAAACATTGTGCTGGCGACACGCTGCGCGCCGCTAGCACTGCGGAGGGGATAGCGGCGCGCAGGGGGGTCCTGGAGGCACACCATGCGGCAACAGAGGCTGGTGTTAGTGTGCACAACCAGCCTCTGTGCCCCACTAGCATAATTAAATCCCACCTCGGGTTCTCTTTAAGCCTATGTCTGCTGCCATGAAAGAAGGAAGTAGACACAATGCAGATTTATTGCAGGATTTGTATCAGCTGTAACGGATCTTTAAAGGTTATTATGCTATTCAGGACTGTGGTGGATTTAGTACAAAAATCTTCCGACTCCTCAGTTTATACAACCTCTGACTGTCTCCAGGTATCCAAAATTGCTCCGACTCCTCGACTCTGACTCCAACTTCACAGCCCTGATGCTGTTGTGTATCTTTTAGAGCAGAGCGGAAGTTCTGTGTTCAGGTCTGCTTTAACCCTTCCACTGACTGCTCTCTGCATGTGCTCTCTTTACCAGCAGCAAAAGCGCCATTTGCAGGGGGAGCACTGCCGCCAGTTTGAGGGACCCCTAAAGTGTTGAACTGGCCGTGGTGTCTATTAGACGCTGCACCAGTTTTTTCCCAGCTACCCGCAGCTTACCTCAGCCTGCGGGACTCTTCCAGGAAGCAGAGCAGGGCTACGGGAAGATGGCGTCCGAAGCCCTGCACTGAAGACTATTTGTGTCTCCAGTACTGGGCTTAGGGTGCCATCTTCCCGTAGCCCTTGCGATTATTTTCTGGTGAAATGCTGCCCACATTGTAATTATTTTCTGGTGAAATGCTGCCCTCATTGCAATTATTTTCTGGTGAAACATTGCGGCATTACGATTATTTTCTGGTGATACATTTCGGCATTACGATTATGGTGACATTCTGCACACATTATGATTGATTATTTTATGATGAAACATTGCTGCATTATGATTATTTTATGGTGAAAAGCTGCCCCATTACAATAATTTTATAGTGAAACGCTGCCCCATTACGATTATTTGGCACCTATTGGTGGGGGGGGGGGGCATCCAAATTTTCGCAGGGGAGCCCAGTGATTTCTAGTTACGCACCTGCACCTAACTATCCCCACTGAGTTCTCTCTGCTGTCTATACCTACCTACTGTATTTTCCCACCTACCTACCCCCACTGACTTCTTTCTGTGCCCTCTATACCTACCGGCTGGGCTCTCCCACCTGCATATCTGGATATCTATTTACATTGTGTGGTTTTATTACATAAGAAAAGGGGGCGTGCCATTAGAGGGTGTGGTCTGTGTTAAGGGGCGGAGTTTAGGGCGCCAGAGCTTATGTGCCTATAGGCTCCTGAGCTGTAAATCCGGCCCTGCCTGAGCTGCTTGGTTACTCAGCTCACAAATATATTTCACTGTCATTTACAGCATGCAGCAGACATGAGAAGAAATAGGCTGATCTGAGGTGGTAAAAGGTAACTAAATGAGCTGGAATATTGCTGGAATATAACTAGCTATACCACGAGTCTGTGTTTACACTCAGACGGGCTGCCTGCTTGTGGTGATTCACTACAGGCTGCATCCACTTTACAAGCTGCTGAGAGGGGCAGACCACTGTCTACAATTAGCATTATTAGTATCTTTATCAGTCAAAAGAAGCAAAGATAATAAACACACATTGCTAGAATCTTTAACCCCTTACCACCATATCAACAAGATTCTTTCAGCAAAGTGATAATTAAACTATAAACTGAGGAGTTGATAGCAACTCCCCTGTGCAGAGACATGGTCTAGCCCTCTGGGAGCCCTCAGTATTTAGATACATTTTGTATCCAACACTGACGCCAAAACTGACGGAGGATTTTACAGCTGAGAGGAACAGCTGTGTGAGGAATCAAATTGCTCCTAGTACTTGCCCTAATGTGTGCTACAACATACAGCATTTAAAAATAAATGCATACATCGATAGTATTCCTTTAAGTTACATCAGTTATGTTAATTAAAATATATAGGTAATAAATATAATCTCTTACCCACCCTGTTTTAAAAGAACAGGTAAATGTTTGTGATTTCATGGGGGCAGCCATCTTTTTGGTTGAAAGGAGGTGACAGGGAGCATGATGAGACACAGTTCCAACTGTCCTGTGTCCTGATCACTCCTCCCAGCTGCACGCACTAGGCTAAAAATCTCAAATTTCAAATTAAAAAAAAAACAGATTTATGCCAAAACAGCAGAAGGAGAACAACAACATCAGAAATCCCATCATGCTTTGCAAAGCATCAGGGGAAAAATGCCCGGGCAGTTTTTTTTTCTGTGCAGCTAAAAATGAGGCTTGGATAAGAAAAACAAAGTTCTGATGCTGTAAAACTGTTAAAGAAACACCAAGCGTTTTCAGTGCTGCCGAGTAGATTTTTAGTCTGGAGGTTCACTTTAACTTCCAGCGGTGACGTAAATGGGAGTCGCAGAGGCATCAGAGAGAGCAGAAATCCGGGATTCTCCATATGTGCAGCATGTGAGCTGCACATTCCTTGCAATCAACAAACGCTGGTGTTTATAGGGAATCATTACCAGAATATATATGTTCAGGAAGCTATGCAGTGCCTCCTTATAAGTAAATCTGCTGAGCCAAAGGCCCCCACGGCACTCTGGGAGTTGCAGAACAATACATTGAGACTGGTTTCAGACTGTATTTTGGCGTTGTGATGCATTGCGACGCGCCCGCCGCACTGCATCACACCGGCAAAAACAGGCCTTCAGGGAACAGCGCGGTAGAACGCGGTGTTCCCTGTTTGGCACTAGTCCTCGCTTGCGGTCACTTCCTGCGTTGGGTATGCGGAAGTGCGCCGCGGCGTGAACTTTTTAAAAAACCCTCTGTCGCCATAGAGTAACATAACTTCCGGACTGATGCAGATAGCCGCAGGTCGCTGCAGGAGCTGCACAGTAACGTAGTTGTGCGCTAGCGTTAGATAGGGCACTTATGGTGCAGCGTACAGCAACGTAGGTAGTATGAACTTCCCCATAGGCTTTCATTACGCTGCGGTAGCAGTGCGGCAATGTGCGGCACCGCACCGCGCCATTGTAAAAGGGCCCTTAACCACTGCAGCTCAGCCGTGCAGGCAATCGCGCGCACTCCCGCCGCCTTCCGTTATCCCAGAGATCAATGGGATGATCTCTGAAAAGCCGCAATTTTTCTGAGTTTCACTTCATCCCTTCAGTTCCAGTAAGCAAGAAAAATGCAAAGAAAAAATGGTTTTTAAACTCAGAAAACGGACAATTTAAAAACCGTTTTTCTTGGCATTTTTAAAATCGATTTTCTCAAAAACTACAGAGTCTTTTTTTAGTTGAACCCACTATTCTCCTTAACATATATAGCGATGTTGGTGTCAATAGCATGTATGAGGGCTTTGCTGTTAACCACTAAAGTCGTCACAAAATTATGCGAAATTTCACGAAAATTACGCGATTAAGATGCAAAATAGCGAATTTTGATGCAGTTTTTTATGAGCAATTTTTCAGTCAGAAGTGCGACTGGTTTTGCTGTAGATTTCCAAATGCAGTTCTTCCAGCAAGCTTTTCCGGGTTCACTTCCTGATTGACGTCCCAGGAAGAGTTCACTTCCTGATTGACATCAGGAAGTGAAAAAAATGGAATCACTCTGCAAAAGCACTTACAAAAGTGCTTTGCACAAAATCATACTGCGCAGTGGAGCGCCACGTGGGTGGAAGAAAAAAATCAAAAATCGCTGCCGTCAGCGATTTCGATTTTAGATGTGAACAAAGTCTCTGAGCCTTCCGTACGAATTCGTAATGTGATTTATTGCATTAAAAATGAAACCAATGCATGTTAAGGCCTTGTTCACATTGCGTTCGGCTCGCGTGTCCATTTGCATTGGGCTTTCTTTTCCGCGCTTTTTGAAAGTACTTTCCGTGAATTTCGCTCGTATTTTTTGGGGGAGTTTTTGTTAGCGCTTTTGCAGAGCACTTCTGTCTTTTGATCCAGAAAAAAAATCCAGAAAATAGAAATACAATGTATTTAAAAAAAAAATGCTCACGCAATGGCTTGCCAAAGCGATTTTGTGAGCGTTTTGCGTTTTTCCTATACCTTCCATTGAGGCAAATCGCCTCAAAAATGGCCCAAGCACCGCTTTTCAAAGCAAATTGCAAACAAACCCTTTTGATATGAACTCTCTCACAGAGAATCATTGTACAAGCGCTTTTAGGGCGACTTTGAAAATCGCCTGCGCTTAAAATTTTACAAAAACGCCTATAAGGTGAGCAAGGCCTCATAGAGTCATTTCCATTGAATGCAAGTTTTTTGTGTGCTGTGTGAGGGTAGGTGCACACATAACATAACACGAAAGGCTGCGTTTTAGGTCATGTTTAATTTTATGTTCTTTGCGTTTTTGCTGCGCTTTTACTGCAATTGTGTGAGAGTTTTTTTTACCGCAGATGCGTTTTTCAAGCGTGTTGCGTATGTTTTAATTCGTTTGCGGTTTGCATATACAAAACGCATATGCGTTTTGTACGCATTCTTCATGCGTTTTACAGTTGCGTTTTATGCAAATTAATAGGAAGACAACAGGAAGTGGAAATACATCACAAAATATATATTTTTTTACAAAAATGCATAGAAAACGCATGAAAAACGCATACCATTGCATTTCCATTGACTTTCATTAAGTGCGTTTTTGATGCGTTTTTGCATACCATGCAACAAAACCAGCATTTTTGAAAATGCCCGCATTGAAACCGCATATGCATTTTGTACGCATTCTTCATGCATTTTACAATTGCGCTTTATGCAAATTAATAGGAAGACAACAGGAAGCGGAAATACATCACAAAACAAATTTTTTTTTTTTACAAAATCGCATAGAAAAATGCATACCATTGCGTTTCCATTGACTTTGATCATGTGCATTTTGGATGCGG
This sequence comes from Hyperolius riggenbachi, assembly GCF_040937935.1. NCBI lineage: Eukaryota > Metazoa > Chordata > Amphibia > Anura > Hyperoliidae > Hyperolius > Hyperolius riggenbachi. The sequence goes on from NC_090654.1 coordinate 283,416,950, forward strand.
TTTTGCACATTATGCAGCAAAATCAGCATTTTTAAAAAAGGCATGCATTGAAAACGCATATGCGTTTTTGATATGCATTTTTTCCGGCGGCCCAAAGACTTCCATTAGCAGCAAAAACGCAGCGTTTTCTGCAACGCTAGCGCTTCTGCTAAGTGTGCACGGAGGCAGCCGGAGGCAGAAAAAAGTTTGCTGCAGATTTCTGCACCACACATCCCTTTACCATGTAGTGATTGTTAGACGTGCATGAACATTTGCATAATAAACGCAAAACTGTACATACATAAAAACTTATGACAAGTGCAACATGAAATATTTTCTGGGTTATCAATTATTTAAAGTGGTGTATGTGCCAAGAACAGTAGAGGTTGGATTGTCACTTTAACGCTACGCTCACAGTAGCAGGTAGGGGTGTGGCATAGCAGGCGCTCTGCAACGCATCACCTATGTGATGTTCACACTGTGGCGGGCGCGTTGCGGTATAATGGCATGCAGCATGGTAACTCACTGCATGCGGTGTGTTACAGCAAAATGCAGAAGTGAAGCATACTTCTTATTGACTGTATGCTTCACTGTAAGGGAGGCAAGAAGCGGATAAAATGTGGCAGCGGTTTCCCGTTCGGTTGCGTTGGGTTCCTGCTGCTACAGGGAACACAACAGCCACTGTGAACCTAGCCTTAAGGGGCCCATACACTGGTCGATTTCAGCCATCGACCAATCAATTCTATCGAATCAATCGTTTGGAAATCAATTCTATCAAATCTATCAATCGATCAATTTGCGACTGATTTTGATCGATTTGATCTATCTGACAGGATGGAAAATCTAGGTTGATCTGCTGCAGGCAGCAGATCGATGGCCTACAGAGTTGCATTGAATCTAATGGTCCAATAATGCAATTAGATCGATTTCCAATAGATTTGCAATAGATTGGGAATCTGTTCCTATTGTGTGGCACACATCAGATAGATTCCTGTCAGATTAGATTTGACAGGCATCGGACCGAAATCTATCTGATTGTCAAATCTGCTGTAAATCTATAAGTGTATGGCCACCTTTAGAACAAACTACATCCGAATAACGAATTGCATATGTGTGTAGAGCCTACTTATAGACAACATGCATGCCTTGCATTCAAACCAGATGCACCAAATTACCATTATTAGAGGATGTTAGCTTCCAAAATAGATTGCATGCAACATACTCTGTATTGGACCCTCCCACCACGATGAGGCCATCCCTCTTGGGAGGGACCCTTACCTTTATCTAATTTAACAACCATGCATATGCATAACCTGGGAGTGACTGGCCGTAGAAATATTTTACAATACAAAAAGTAATTAGAGATCAATTACCATAATTCAAAGCTGTCTAATTTTTCTGGAAAGATAGACAGATAAGATGTTGCTGATGATTTATTACTCTATTAAAGTGACTGGAACTGTAAGACGCCATTTTCGGATAATCACAGTACAGCATTAAAAGCACTGCTTTCTATGGATGCTCAAATACGAATCCGGCTGAATCCGGATAGTTGCACCCAGATACCTGTGTGGGGTGGGCGGGGGGGTCAAGCTTACCTGTCTGACGTCTTCCTTGGTCCGCCCCTCGGCGCCTCCCACAATGCGGTCCAAGCAGCGGTCACGTGATTACAAACACTTCCTCCTTCCGGGTTGAAGGAGGAAGTGTTTGTAGTCACGTGACGCACGTGGACCGCATCGTGGGAGGCGCCGAGGGACGGACCGAAGAAGACGTCAGACAGGTAGGCTTGACCCGGATTACAAAAAGTAATTAGAGATCAATTACCATAATTCAAAGCTGTCTAATTTTTCTGGAAAGATAGACAGATAAGATGTTGCTGATGATTTATTACTCTATTAAAGTGACTGGAACTGTAAGACGCCATTTTCGGATAATCACAGTACAGCATTAAAAGCACTGCTTTCTATGGATGCTCAAATACGAATCCGGCTGAATCCGGATAGTTGCACCCAGATACCTGTGTGGGGTGGGGGGGGGTCAAGCTTACCTGTCTGACGTCTTCCTTGGTCCGCCCCTCGGCGCCTCCCACAATGCGGTCCAAGCAGCGGTCACGTGATTGCAAACACTTCCTCCTTCCGGGTTGAAGGAGGAAGTGTTTGTAGTCACGTGACGCACGTGGACCGCATCGTGGGAGGTGCCGAGGGACGGACCGAAGAAGACGTCAGACAGGTAAGCTTGACCCCCCCCCCACACCGCACAGGTTTACTGGGTGAAATCCGGATAGCAACTATCTGGGTTTCACCCGGATTCTGATTTGAGAAGCCCTACTGCTTGCTACTGAGTTGGTCAAAAGAACACTATCTATTCAAACAACTTTACAACTTATATTTAGGGTACACATTACCATTACGCTGCTTGTGATGTTGCACTCCTGGCTGCATCTACTTCCTAGGCTGCTGTGTGCTGTCCATGCTGGGAGGGAGAAACATAAGTGAAGACAATAAACACACATTGCTAGAAATGTAACCCATTATCACCACCAGAATAATTCTTTCAGCTAGGTGATTCATAAACTATACACTGAGAAGTTGATAGCAACCCCTCTGTGCAGGAAAATGGTCCAGTCCTGCAGAGTCAACACTTGATTAATTAAATGGTGTTGAAATAATACTCACAAAGGCGGGTTGCAGAAGGGTAACCAACCACTGCAGGCAGGTGGAGGAGATGCACAAACCCACTCCACTCGGGGTACCAGGAGACCTGGCGAAGGTTGCTCTCTTGAAAAAACTCTTACACACTGGTAAACTAGGTAGTGACAGAGACCACCAGTGGTCAGGTGCAGGAGCACCCCACGGATGGTAAAAAGGGGTAAACAGGCACCCAAGGTGAATAAAATACATTAAACGCAACTAAAATATAAATACATGCGGTGGCTTACCTCAATGATGACACACCCAAATAGGAATGGATATTTATTAGTTAAAAAAAAGCACAGGCAATGCGTTTCGTGGGAACTTGCCCACTTCCTCAGGCCAAATAAAGTGCCACTAATACCGACATTTAGTGGCACTTTATTTGGCCTGGGGAAGTGGGCGAGTTCCCACGAAACGCATTGCCTGTGCTTTTTTTTAACTAATAAATATCCATTCCAATATGGGCGTGTCATCATTGAGGTAAGCCACCTCATTTATTTATATTTTAGTTGCTTTTAATGTATTTTATTCACCTTGGGCGCTCTTTACCCCTTTTTACTTTCTATATCTGGAAATGATGGGGTGATTTTACAGCAGAGAGGCAGAGCTGTGTGAAGAAATAATCTGCTTCTAGCACTTGTGGTAATGGGGGCCCTAACATAAAGCATAAAAAAAAAAAAAAAAAAAAAAAAAAAAAAGTTGTTTTAACCAGTTCACCCCCAAGGGTTTTTATCCTAACGGACCAGAGCAATTTTCAGTTGTCAGTGCTCCTCCCTTTTATTCACTAATAACTTTATTACTACTTATCACAATAAAATGATCTATACCTCGTTTTTTCCGCCACCAATTAGGCTTTCTGTGGATAGTACATTTTGCTAAGAATTTTTTTATTCTAAATGCATTTTAATGAGAAAAACTGAAAAAAAAAGAAAAAAATCATTATTTCTCAGCTTTCAGCCATTATAGTTTTAAAATTAAACATTCTCCTGTGGATAAAACAAACACGTTGTATTTGCCCAGTTGTCCCGATTATTAAACCATTTAAATTATGTCCCTATCACAATGTATGGCGACAGTATATTAATTTGAAATATAGAGTATAATTAATTTTCAGTGTTTTTTTTCTCTGGCCATAATTACAAGCCCCTATGTAATAAATTAAAATTAATTTCCCCCCATAAAATATAGAATAAAAAAGCTGAGTCCCTAAGGCAACTATTTGTTTTTTTTAAGCTGATTTTTTTTTTTTTTAACAAGTGTTTTTTTTTTTTGGGGGGGGGTTTGGAAGTGTAATTTTATTAATGATGTGTATATACTCGAAAATGTATGTATTTTGTAGGTGTAATCTACTTTTTGGCCACAAGATGGCGCTAGTGAACACGTTATAGGAAGTGTTCACTTTTTTTTTTTTTTTACTACACTTTATTTAATTGTTACATTTCCTGTTTTTGTGAATGGACGTAGCCGCTGTTCGCGGTCACGTCCATTCACTCCAGGCACTGCGATTGGGTAGAGGACCGTTCGGTCTTCTTCCCTAATCACCCAGCACGGGATCCCGACGGAAACAGCGGCGGTAGCGGCGCACACACAGTGGTAGCAGCGGCGGGAATGCGCGACGTATTAAAACGTCATGTTGCCGTTAATAGCGGTAAGCATGACGTTTTAATACGATAGGATGCCGTTAAATGGTTAATCAATAATGCTCCTTCAAGTGTGGCATGCAAATGATATGCAGCTTGGAAGTAGACTGATGAAATGCAGTTCCTGAAATATAAATACCATTCATATACAAGCTGCCAGCAAGCCAGGATTCTTTTTGGCTGGATATAAATGTTGCAATTTGTATGCAGCATCACCTCCGACTGATCAGATGCAGTTGTTTCTGATTTGGAACCGCCCAGTTCAAAGCTACCCAAACACTTCAACAGAATGTGCATGGAACAAAACAAGAAAAAAAGAAACGAAAAAAACTGCAATGAATTGATCTCTACTCCCGATCATAATTACTGGCTTATATGTGTAGAAAGTTATGATTGCTGAGATTTATGTTGTTCTTGAAAGTTTCCACTGGGTGGCAGCATTTCAACATGAAATTGAATCTGGATAGAATCTTCGCTGGATGATTATAGACAGAAAATCCTGCTTTATGAGGTGGTAATGGTGGGTTTATAGCTTCTACAGTAACACAATGTAACTGGTATACAGTTGCCGGACATTCTGCATTATGTCAGTAGGATGATTTGAAGGTGGAGCCTGGCTGACCCTAAATTAAAGTGTTAGTTTAGGTGCTTATATAGAAAAGTTGCTGTTTCCCTCTTAAAGGGAACCTTAACTGAGAGGGATAAGGATGTTTCCTTTTAACCAATACCAGTTGCCTGGCAGCTCTGCTTGTCTATTGGCTGCAGTAGTGGCTGAGTCACACCAGTAACAAGCATGCAGCTAATCCAGTCTGACTTCAGTCAGAGCACCTGATCTGCATGCTTGATCAGGGGCTGTGGCTAAAAGTATTAGAGACACAGGATCAGCAGGAGAGTCAGGGAACTGGTATTATTTTAAAAGGAAAAATCCATATCCTTCTCAGTTTAGGTTCCATTTAACTTCCTAAAATGTGGTCACCACTTTTATTATTGATGTTTTAGATGGTGACCATATCATACAAAGGAGAGAGTAAAAAGCGTCTGGCACTGTAGCTTTAATTCAACACAGCATGTGTACAATGAAATGGCAGTGAACATATGCAAAATACAAAGTTCAAGTGATGCTGGTGGTGCTGGTACTTATCGTGCTTCTGCTGAGGGTGGGGAGGCAGCTGTGGGCGCCAGAGGGTGCACGGCCTTACAGCCGTTTCACGTTGGGGTGAGCCTTGCTTCTTCGGAGGCTAATCGTGCACACTGTGTTGGATGGAAGCGGCCGTTATACTGCCTGCTTCCGTGTTAGGTCCCGTCTACCTAGGGGAGTGACGAGGGGCATAACCATAGGCCAAAGTGGACGCGTCATCCAAGGCGGCGTGCACGCGCACCTCAAAACGAGGGCGCGGGCGCGTCGCAAGTCCGGATGGAGCGCACGCAATGAGTCCCAAAACGTTACCACGGCAACCCAAACCGTCCCCAACCTCCAAGCGCGAGCGGCGGCGGACGCCACCAATCAGGCAACGGGCAGGGGGCGGGTGCGGAGGCACATCCAAAGACTGCAAAGCAACAGACAATAGATAGATCACCGCACAACCCACGTAGAAAGAAGGATGTATTATCCAGATTCTACAGCCTTTTTTCCCCCCACGTATTTAAGTGAATCAAGCTGTAGAATCTGGATAATACATCCTTCTTTCTACGTGGGTTGTGCGGTGATCTATCTATTGTCTGTTGCTTTGCAGTCTTTGGATGTGCCTCCGCACCCGCCCCCTGCCCGTTGCCTGATTGGTGGCGTCCGCCGCCGCTCGCGCTTGGAGGTTGGGGACGGTTTGGGTTGCCGTGGTAACGTTTTGGGACTCATTGCGTGCGCTCCATCCGGACTTGCGACGCGCCCGCGCCCTCGTTTTGAGGTGCGCGTGCGCGCCGCCTTGGATGACGCGTCCACTTTGGCCTATGGTTATGCCCCTCGTCACTCCCCTAGGTAGGCGGGACCTAACACGGAAGCAGGCAATATAATGGCCGCTTCCATCCAACACAGTGTGCACGATTAGCCTCAGAAGAAGCAAGGCTCACCCCAACGTGAAACGGCTGTAAGGCCGTGCACCCTCTGGCGCCCACAGCTGTCTCCCCCACCCTCAGCAGAAGCACGATAAGTACCAGCACCACCAGCATCACTTGAACTTTGTATTTTGCATATGTTCACTGCCATTTCATTATACACCTGCTGTGTTGAATTAAAGCTACAGTGCCAGACGCTTTTTACTCTCTCCTTTGTATGATATGGTCACCATGCTTATACTGTATGCGTCTTGAGCACGTAGATGCTGCTGAGGCTTTCTGCACTATACTCGATGGTACGATTTCAATCTGCAATTATACTGAGTGCCTACCTACCCCTTTTTGAGTTTGCCTGATGTTTTAGATGGTGCTGACACATTCTCAGCAGCGCTTTACAGAGTACATAGCCATGTCACTGACTCTCCTAAGCAGCAGACAATTTAATCCTACCATAGTCTAGTCTAATGTCCTGCCATATTATTATTATGTATTTATATAGCACTGACATCTTCTGCAGCACATTACTGAGTACATAGTCATGTCACTGACTGTCCTCAGAGGAGCTCACAATCTAATCCCTACCACAGTCATAGTCTAATGTCCTACCATATTATTATTATGTATTTATATAGCACTGACATCTTCTGCAGCATATTACAGAGTACAAAGTCATGTCACTGACTGTCCTCAGAGGAGCTCACAATCTAATCCTACCATAGTCATAGTATAATGTCCTACCATATTATTATTATGTATTTATATAGCACTGTCATCTTCTGCAGCACTTGGCAGAGTACATAGTCATGTCACTGACTGTCCTCAGAGGAGCTCACACTCTAATCCTACCATAGTCATAGTCTAATGTCCTACCATATCATTATTATGTATTTATATAGCACTGACATCTTCTGCAGCTCTTTAAGGTCTTGTTCACATTGCGTTCCGTTGGCGTGGCCGTTGGCGTTGGGCTGTTTTTGAGGCTTTTTTTCGTCCTATTCCAGGCGCTTGGGTGGGCGATTCGTTTTTGTGCTTAGCGGTTTTCTAAGCGTTTTTTCCAAGCGGATTTGTAATTCACTACCTGACGCAAGTCAGGAAGTGAACTCTTTGACCCGGAAGAGAATAAATACAATGTATTTATTCTTAAAAACGCAATCGCTGCACAAAGCGATTTGGTGAGCATTTTGTGTTGTTCCTATACTTTCCATTGAGGCAAAATCGCCTCAAAAATGGTGCACGCACCACTTTACTGGACAGACAGCGCACGACCCGCGCTGATATGAACCTTCTCATAGACATTCATTGTCCACACGGTCGGGGGCATTTTTAAAAAACGCCCGCGAGCGGAAAAAAGCCAAAAACGCCTGCAGTGTGAACAAGCCCTTATAGAGTACATAGTCATGTCACTGACTGTCCTCAGAGGAGCTCACCATCTAATCCTACCATAGTCATAGTCTAATGTCCTACCATATTATTATTATGTATTTATATATCACTGACATCTTCTGCAGCACTTTACAGAGTACATAGTCATGTCACTGACTGTCCTCAGAGGAGCTCACAATCTATACCTACCATAGTCATAGTCTAATGTCCTACCATATTATTATTATGTATTTATATAGCACTGACATCTTCTGCAGCACTTTACAGAGTACATAGTCATGGTATTAATTACCTCCTGGGGACCTCCACTGCCTCAGACCCTTTTTAAGATTGCAGTTTGCAACCATGCTCCTCTGCATGCACGAGTGCGGCCGTGCCGCACCACGCCTGCACAGTGGCACGGAGCCACTCATTGATGCACAACTCCAACTTCCTGAGCAGGCATGGCCGTACTCACACAGGTGCATTGTAGCCACACTTGTGCATGAAGAGGGGTGTGGCCACATAACATATGCAACATGCTCTTGTAAGGTATGTTCCAGGGGTCCACAAGGCAATGGTGGGTGCCAGGAGGACGTGGGGACCCTCTGCAGGATCCAGAGGCTTCCTTCTTCTTAGGTAGGTATCTATTTTTTTTCTTTTATCTCACTTTGGGTACACTTTAATTATAAGTTCTCTACCACTTTAAGATGGGGGGGGTGATTAAAATATGGAAAACTAATTTGCCTGGTGATGACAAACCGTAGTAAATTTCTTCAGGATGTGTCACTGCAAATTGTTCGAAGGCAGAAGTTACGCTATAGAATATTCCGGGAAACCAAAAGTAGGGGAGGGATGGGGGCAGCTGTGTACAATTCACACATTCTCCCCCCTTTATTGATGTCCCGGCCAAACTCTCCCAGCATCAGAGCTTCCCGCAAGCCGCACTTACTGGTAAGCGTCAATGAGAGAGTCACACGGCTGTAATTGGGATTTCGGCATTGCAGGTCAGTCTCTGGCTCCTCTGACGGGCTCAGTCTGGGAATGACTCAGCGGGCGCCCTCTGCGTCCAGAAAACAGGGGGTCTTATCGCCAAAACAGATGTCAGGTTTTGAAATACATGGCAAACTCTCCTACATGGGTCATTATCTGCGGTAGACCGTAACCCCCATTCCCATCATCGCTCCAGAATGAGATTGCTATAAGAATATACAAGTATGGGTACTCTTACACTGTAACACAATGTTCCTCCTAGACCACACTACACACATTACACAGGATGTATTCATAATATTATCTCCCCTTACTCATTGCTTATCTTATCTATAAAGTCAAAACATAACTTTGGTATTATGTATCTCGCCTTGTTTTTTCCGTGGCTCCTCTGTTTTTCACGTTATCCTGCCCCCCCATAGCATGTTCCCAGGTGGTCTAGTAGAGATGGCTCAAACCTCAGATTTTGGGCCCGCGGACGCGAACTTCCGCAAAAGTGTGCAGACCGGCGAACTCGGCGAACCGCAATAGACTTCAATGGGCAAGCGAACTTTAAAAACTACACTGTTTCTGGCCACAAAAGTGATGGAAAAAATGTTTCAAGGGGTCTAACACCTGGAGGGGGGGGGGGGGGGGGGCATGGCGGAGTGGGATACATGCCAAAAGTCCCGGGGAATATTACGGGTTTGATGCAGAGCAGGGTTATAATCCCTAAAAGGGCAGAAATCACATTGCATTCCTAAATTGGAGGCATAAAGTGCTTGAAAACATCTTGCGTGTGTATACATGGATCAGGTAGTGTAATTAGTGTACTGCTTCACACTGTTACACCATACTCACTGTGTAACGCACCGCAAACAGCTGTTTGTGTAGTGATGGCCACGCTGGTGCGCACAATGGCCAGAGTGTAGGCCGTGGCGTTTTTCCAGCCCATATGGTCGAGGTAGCTCAATGAAAGAACAACAGTGACTGTCCAGCTGATTGCATTTGGTCTGTCCACAATGATGCAACAACCTTATTATCTTGGGTCAGGTGTGCCCCCCAACACACTCATATAGGTCATTGCTTCATTGTGATACGCAAGCCCCTTCACCGCGGCAAGGTAACGATCACAAAGAGGAATTGAAATATGTACATGACTTTTGTTTTGTTGTTGCAGCCGCAGTGCAGCCAGAAAAATTAGGCATGTACACGCACCAGAGAAATTGTTATTCTTTTCGTTAGCGGCCACTGCTAGCAGCCATAAAAATCGAGGAATCCATGGCTCTATGTATATACAGTGTCACCCACAAAGACAGCTATGCTTTAGTAAGTTAAATCACAAATGCAGTGAAAAGATACGCATTGGTATGGTAATACAGTATGGGACTACAAATCCCAGCTAGACTGGCTGGCAACTGTCTGTGGGCTCTATGTATATGCAGTATCACCCACAAAGACAGCTATGCTTTAGTAAGATCAGAAGAATATTAGCTCTCAAAAGGGCGTTTTGTGGGGTGCTTTCAGCAACAAAATTGAGCGAGGAGCAAGCTAACAAGAGCCTAACTAATACTTTCCTTATCTCCAAATGTCTCTTCCTTCCTCTCACTGCAGCAAGATCAGCAGAGTGAGAACATGGCCAATGCTGCAGGTCAAAGTTTAGCCCAGTGACCAGGTATAGGAGGCGGGTCGAACGCGCTATGTGTTCGCTACCCGCTGCGGGTAGCTGATATTCTCGCGAACTACCCGACGGGTGAACCGTTCGGGCCATTTCTATGGTCTACTCTAGTGGCTGCCCATCAGCCCCCCCTCCTGTATCCCACTTGCAGAGTAATGGGAGTGGAGGAGGTGGAAGAGCATCTTGCCTGATCTAGGGCCGAACACACTGCAATCCGACTGTCTGTGTCTTCCTTTGCAATGGATTTGCCCTCTAGTGTTTGCAGCTTGCGCTTTACTTCCTAGTTACCAGGAAGTAAAGGCCAAAACCGAGGGAAAGGAAGGCACACAGAGAGTCGTGATCAGGTAAAAGTGGCCGTAAAGGTGGTCATTAACCACGCAATTCTCCGGACGATGGATAGTCAGGAGAATTGTACCATTGCTGGCCACCTTTAGGTGCTCTTCTACCACCTCCACTGCCAATGCTCTGCATGGGTACATGGGCAGGTAGGGTGGGCGGCCACTAGACCAAACGGGAACACTCATTGGGAGAAGGAGGGGGAACCACTAGACACCAGGTTTTTATGACCTGAGTAGAAACTAAGATTCTGCTTTCGGGGACATTTGAGGAGCAAAAAATAAACCTTCTAGGTTTATACTCAAGTATTCGGTTACATCCAGCCTCCTCCATGTCCATCTTCCACCAGCTTGGTCATCTCCCGCTGTTGGCAAACACTCCACATGAGGTTCTACTGCTACTACATCACAAACTGTCACATGAAGACAGTAAGAGTTACAAGTAAATCCATAGAGCACTGACCTTGAAAGCATTTTCGGAAATATTGAATGTAGTGGGATGGGCACCCACCAAGGAGAAGAAGTGCTCTGCCAATTTATGAGTGGATAGTTATTGTCTTTTATTTTGGACTCTCTAGTAAACCTAGTGTTGACTTTCACTATTTAGTGATGTTTTCGATATTGCAAAAATATGGCTAGCTAAAAATATTTGCATCAAAGACAAAAAGAAAGGAGTGCACACTCAATATATGGAGGGGTTGCTGGTGAGCCAGCAGCAGAATGATCTCACCTCAGTTGTTGGCTGGTGTGCCCATATGGGTTCGGGAGCATGCAAACCTGTATCCCTCTAAGCTGGGCACCTGACTGGCACCTCAACATGGATCCTCAGGGAGATCTGACGTTGCGTTGGTCTCTGTTGTTCCACAGCCGTGTGCTATAATTCAGCAAGTGGATGCATACAGTTTACAGTGAGAGTGGCTAGATTAATAGAATTGCCCTGACAGAGCTATTGTAAGCAAGGACAAACGGATGATGACTGTCGACTGGATGGTACATGGATATAAGGTAATGCACTAAATTATATGCAATGCGTTTTTCAGGGTGTGATGTATGGTATTTATTATTCATGCTAAATGTATTTTTTTCCTGCTGTGATCTGTATATTGTCTTGTTGGTTTTAGCTTGCTGGAGTTTCTATTGTTCTGTCTGCTAGCAGACTTGTCCTTATCTTCTCTGTTTACCAAGTAGACAATGATCTGACTGCTTTCTGCTGGACCACACAGCTCCTGGAGGAGGGAATTGTCTGTATCTACGGAATGGTCTGGGAGCAAGGTGTCTCCAGGTAGATAGGATCCTGGATCTGCCATATAAGGTCAGGGACTTGGAGCTTTTGGTGGGAGTCAGTGAAGGGGACAGCAAGCTACGGCGTTTCTCCAATTCCCTGGATCCAATAGTCACAGCAGTGAATAAATCCAATTGCCTGTATATGGAATAATGGATTAATTGCCTGGACTTTACCTTTGGACTTCTTGGACTGTTTTTGGAGTTCTCTATCTGTGGACACTACAGATGATGGTAGCTCTGCTTATGCTGCTGTTATTTAAGTTTTGTTTTGCTGGAATAGTAGTGTTGGTGGAATAATAAACACCTGGATCCTTTCCATAATAGCCTTTGCCAGTGTCCTATGTTATATATCATCACATCTGGTGGCAGTGGTGGGATCCAGGACGCTGGTACTGCTAGAATATGGAGGATACACTACTTGAACTACGCTTGGGAACACTTCGTAAACTATGCAGGAATCGTGGACTGAACCCTGATGGATTGAAGAAAGCAGCCATGGTTCAGCTGTTACTGGAATCGGCTCAGAACCTCAATGAAAACCAGGATATTGTGAGTTTTTTGGCAGAGACAGTTGATGGAATTGATCGTTTAGCGCAAAGTCCAGAAGTCTAGCAGGAGACCCTGAGAAGCACAGCCAAGAGACCCTGACACCTCTGATAGGTATGAAAACCTCTTGCGACTAGTCAGTGACTTGGCAATGTGTCAACAAGGAGCATCGGCTCAAAGACTAATATCGGAACAGCATTTGGATATTATTAAGCTGTATACATTGTTTCCCATGTTCGATGAAAGTAAGGAGGAGATTGATGCATATTTACAAACCTTTGAACTAATATGTGAAACCCATGTTGTGCCAGTCCTGGAATGGCATCGTGTCCTCTTGGGAAAACTTACTGGCCGGGCCAGTGAAACCATTAGGTCACTGCCTCTTTCTGAAAGGATTAATTATCATGAAGTGAAACGAGCCCTTCTTACTCGTTATGCTAAGACTCCAGAAACGTATCGTCAGTCCTTTCGCCATTTAACAAAATTACCACAGGATTCCCACACAGAATTTGGAATGAAACTAGACCACGTTTTTAATCAATGGATTCAAGGTAGTGGAGTGCAATCTATGGAGAACTTAAAGGAACTATTTATTAAGGAGCAATTTCTAAATACCTGTGCCCCCGACATAAAACGTTGGCTTTTGGATCGTAATCCTAAGTCTATGAAGGAGGCTACACATTTGGCTGACCAGTTTGTAGAGATTCAAGCACAGATTCCGATAGTCTTTCCTTCCTTACCCAGATCAAGACCTACGGAACCCTCAAGAACTTCGGTAAGTGGGGGTCAATATCATCCTGTTTCCACCTCAAGATCTCTCAGTCAAAAGTTGTGTTTTGGCTGTGGATCACGTGCGCACCTGGTGGCCACATGTCCTCAAATCACGACAGACAAAAGAGCTGCCCGATATCCTCAGCCTGCTAGTAGCAGAAATGTCTTGGTCGGTTCCTCCGATGTTTCCCCAAACTTAAGTACCACAGGAGAGAGAGAGGATGCCATGGGGATTAATTGCATTAGTTTTTAAGTGGTGTATTAACTGGTGCCATGTCTGAAATGAAAAGATCTGGTAAAGTTCACAGGGCAGGATCCAAAGTCTATGTTGGAAACTTAGGAAACTGGTGCAACGAGTGGGAGTTGGGACAGGCGTTTGGCCATTACGGACCTGTACATCATGTTTGGGTTGCAAGAAGCCCACCTGGATTTGGTTTTGTAGACTTTGAGAGTCCAGCAGATGCAGAAAGGGCCGTAGCTGGGCTGAATGGACAAATCTTGTGCGGACGTCACATAAAAGTTAAACTGGCACGAACAAAGACCAGAAAAGTGAACTATGAACTCCCACCTAGACTAAGGAGTAATTATGCACATTTAACATGTACCTGTACCCCAGCTTCACCCAATTAAGGGTTCACCTGGGGGTCCATGGAAGTATGGGGGGGAGGAATGTGATGTATTGTATTTATTATTCATGATAAATGTATTTTTTTCCTGCTGTGATCTGTATATTGTCTTGTTGGTTTTAGCTTGCTGGAGTTTCTATTGTTCTGTCTGCTAGCAGACATGTCCTTATCTTCTCTGTTTACCAAATAGACAATGATCTGACTGCTTTCTGCTGGACCACACAGCTCCTGGAGGAGGGAATTGTCTGTCTACGGAATGGTCTGGGAACAAGGTGTCTCCAGGTAGATAGGATCCTGGATCTGCCATATAAGGTCAGGGACTTTCGGCTTTTGGGGTGAGTCAGTGAAGGGGACAGCAAGCTACGGCGTTTCTCCAATTCCCTGGATCCAATAGTCACAGCAGTGAATAAATCCAACTGCCTGTATATGGAATAATGGATTAATTGCCTGGACTTTACCTTTGGGCTTCTTGGGCTGTTTTTGGAGTTCTCTATCTGTGGACACTACAGATGATGGTAGCTCTGCTTATGCTGCTGTTATTTAAGTTTTGTTTTGCTGGAATAGTAGTGTTGGTGGAATAATACACACCTGGATCCTTTCTATAATAGCCTTTGCCAGTGTCCTATGTTATATATCATCACACAGGGGTCCTCTCCTCTGCTTCATCAGGCATTAAGTGTATAGAATATTATAAGTATGAGTGATGACAACTCCTAGATGTATCCTGAATTAATGTCAAACAAAGGGGAACTACGACTTCAGCGTCTCCTTATTGGTAGCCATCACTTCAGACTTGCTAAATAAACTTTATCTCCAAATGTTTTAACCAATGCCTCCAAAATGTCATAAAAGAATGCTAAAAGTTTAATTCAATAAAGGTGTGAGGCCTATGAAATTTACATCAGCCTCTGTGAGTTGGTAGCTCGGTTAGCTTAGGTTGGCTTTCTCCCCTCCCCATATGCAGAGCAGTGCGCAGTGCAGCAGTAGGGCTTAGGGTACAACTCACCTGTCAGTGTATCCAGTAAGTTCAGAATCAGAAAGTCTTCTTCTCCAATTCACACAGTTACAGTGTCTCCTCTCTGACGCCTCCAGCGGTGCAATACTGAAAGGCGCCACCAGAGGGCAGCAGAGAGGAAATGCTGTGACTGTGTGTAGTGCAGAAGACTCTTATTTATGTATTATTTATTTATTGTATTTATAAAGTGCCAACTTATTACAAAGTGCTGGACAATAGTTAAGGTTACAGACAATATTTAGGGGTGACATACAGCAATATGACAATACAGGAATACATGCAAACCAGATCACGCAGCACTCCCTGAACTTCGCGGCGACAATGCTGACTGGTACGCTGCTCACACCGCTCAGCATATGGGGGGGAAGGCACTCGTGGGGCCCTGGGCCCTGAAACCTTTTTCTGCTTGCCACTGCTGCCTCACCTCCACCATCTGCACCACACACGATGCAGGACCCGGCGGCTTGCTAAATCACATTTTTAATAGAAGATCCTTGGGGGCCCCTATGGACTCTGGGGCCTGGGGGCAATTGTCCCTCTTGCCTTAATGGTAGCGCCGGCCCTGAACAGATTTAAATGGGACATGCTCCCAATTTGGACGAACACTTTGGAACCACAGAGCAAAGGACACGCCCATCTTAGCTCCCAACTGTCCTTCTTTTGGAGGGACAGTCCCTCTTTGGGAGCCCTGTCCCTCTGTCCCTCTTACCTCCTCAATTGTCCCTCTTTCAGGGCTTTGTCCCTCTTTCTATGTAAATATATATATTTCTCTACTAAAAAAAGGGTTTGATTGACTCTAAACTTTATTCCCATCCTTTAAATTGATATATTACTAATTTTAAAATGTTACTATGAAGGAAAATGAACCAGGAAAGAAAGCACCAGTCTGGTTTGAATTATAAAACAACATATTTTTCATATGAAAGCTTTATGGTATGCGTGACTAGGGTTGTGGCGGGGGGCGTGACCAGGGGTGTGGCAGGGGCATGGCTTAAATGTCCCTCTTTCTCATCTCAAAGAGTTGGGAGGTATGCGTTATAGATGGCCCAAACAGTTTGCCGGCAGGCAGTATTCTGTGAACATTGGCCTAGACTTTAGTGGCAGACGAGCAGCCGCAAAATATAGTGGTTAATAGCAAAGTCCCCTTATATGCTAGAAACACCATTTGCAGGGTATATGGATGGGGACAGTGGGTACAAGAGGGAAAAAAATTCAAAAAGACCTTATAGTTTTTGAGAAAATCCAATATCCTCTAATCTTGCATTCTTCAATTACAAGTTGATTGAAGATCTGTCGGCCGCTGCCACACACGCTGCCCCCGCCGCACTGCTCTCCGCTATACTAAGTATAGCTGAGAGCGCGTCCTATGTGAGCACCGCAAGCTCCCGCTGTCCTCCCTGCCTCCCACACCTGTAAACCACACCCATGTTGGCACCCAGTGCCCATATGAGCCATATATAGCCGTGGATCGGCTGTGGAATGGCACTCATAGTGTTAGTGTTAGGCATAGGTAGGGGGGGTTTAGTGATAGGCTGAGGTAGGGAGGTGGTCAGTGTTAGGTATATGAATCTGTTTCTATGTCAGCTCTGCATGGAGCCCAAGCACGTCAGTACTAGTCAGAATGTGCACCCCCAACCTCGAACTATTACTCATTAACTGCAAGCCTGCATACTCGCCCAGAGAGTTCTCCTCCTACGTCCTCGCAGGGGTGTACATTCCTCCTGACGCCGATGTCAAATCCGCTCAGCGTGACCTCAGCGACACCATCACACAGTGGGAGACATCCCTACCAGACTCTCTGTTTATCATCATGGGCGACTTCAACAAAGCAAACCTCCGGCATGAGCTCCCACGCTACCACCAGCACGTGGACTGCCCCACCAGGAATGCTAGCACTCTTGACCACTGTTATACACCTCTAAAGGATGCCTACAAGGCTGTCTCGCGGGCAGCCCTTGGTTCCTCTGACCACTGCCTCATCCATCTGGTTCCTACCTACAGAAGGCGCTTGGAGTCAGCGAAACCAGTCCTGAGGTCCACTAAAGTGTGGTCCAATGAAGCCAAGCTCCAACTCCAGGCATGCTTTGACTGCACGGACTGGAAGGCGCTGGAATCACCCAACCTTGATGAGTGGGCCGATACTGTCTCATCCTATATCAGCTTTTGTGAGGAATCCTGTGTGCCCACCAAGTCCTTTAAGATTTACCCTAATGACAAGCCGTGGTTCTCAAACAAGCTGCGGCAACTTCGGAAGCGCAAGGAAGCCGCTCATAAGTCTGGCTCCTTGGAGGACTTCAGGTCGGCAAGGAACTCCCTCAACAGGGAACTGCGCGCTGCAAAACGGTCATACGCTGAAAAGATTCAAAGCAATATCCGCTCAAAGGACCCTCGGGCTGTCTGGAAGGGCCTGAAGGCTGCCACTAGCTATAAGCCCACACCCCAACAGGCTACTCCCTGCTCCGAGCTAGCCGAGGAACTCAGCAACTTTTATTGCAGGTTTGAGGTCCCGGCGACCCCGGGGGGGCAGTCAACTCTTTCCACCCTCCCCCCAGAACCTAGCTTGAGCATATGCCCTCCCCCGACAGTATCCGAGACCGTCGTTCTTCGCCTCCTGTCTTCCTTGAATGCCAGGAAAGCATCTGGTCCTGATGGCGTGTCACCTGGATGTTTTAAGACCTGTTCACGGCAGCTGGCCCCTGTCCTCACCTCTATCTATGCCAGGTCCCTCTGCGTAGGGATGGTCCCTACATGCTTCAAGGAATCCATCATCATTCCCGTCCCAAAAAAGCAAGGGGTCTCAGACCTAAACAACTTCAGGCCGGTGGCCCTAACATCAGTTGTCATGAAGACCTTTGAAAAACTGGTCCTGTCTCTGCTCAAGAACACTACTCTAGACCGACTGGACCCTCTCCAGTTCGCATACAGAGCAAACAGGTCCACGGACGATGCTATCAACATCTGCCTGGAGTTTATCACTGACCACCTTGACAGGCCGAACTCATATGCTAGAATCCTTCTCCTGGACTTCAGCTCGGCCTTTAACACTATCTGCCCCCGTATCCTGCAGGATAATCTCATGGAGCTGGAAATTCATCCGATTCTTCGTCTCTGGATCACAGACTTTCTCTCGAACAGGTCCCAGGTTGTGAAGCTGGGCGACATATCCTCCAGACCCAGAGTGACCAACACTGGAGCCCCTCAGGGCTGCGTCTTGTCGCCATTCCTGTTCTCCCTATACACGAATAACTGCACATCCACTGCGGACTCTGTCAAAATCATCAAATTTGCGGACGATACCACAATTGTTGGCCTTGTCAGTGAGAATGACGAGCAGGCCTACCGCCAGGAGGTTGACAGAGTCTGCAATTGGTGTAGAGAGAATAGGCTGGTTCTCAACACAGCCAAAACCGTGGAGATGGTCATTGATTTCAGGAAGTATGCCAGTAATCCCCCCCCTATGTACATCGAGGGTACCGAAGTCGCTAGGGTTCCCAGCGTCCGCCTTCTGGGTACAACCATCTCTCACGATCTGACCTGGAGGGCAAATACCACCGCAACTCAGAAGAAGGCTCAGCAAAGACTCTTCTTCCTTCGCCAACTAAAGAAGTTTGGTATGGCCCAAGAACTTCTGAGGTCCTTCTACTCTGCGACGATCGAGTCAGTCCTCTGCTCATCCATCCTGGTCTGGTTCGCTGGCTGCACCACCAGTGACAGATACAAACTTCAGAGGGTCATCAGCGCAGCGGAGAGGATCATCGGGAAACCTCTTCCCCCTCTTGATCACATCTACAACACCAGACTGCGTAACAGAGCAGTGAAAATTGTGGGTGACCACTCGCACCCTGGCCACGCTTTTTTCAGGCGACTCAAACTAGGTCGGAGGTTCCGGTCCATCCCTGCTAAAACCACTAGGCGTATGAACACTTTTTTCCCCACTGCCATCAGACTCTTGAACTCTGCCCGTTGTATTGACCCTCCCTGTAGCCGTCTCCAGTCTAACATCTGACCTTGACTGCGGCTGCGTTGTTATCTGCCTTGCTTAGGTCATGCTAGAGTCACCTGCTGTCGCACACTGCTGTCCCTGCTAGTCCCGAAATGCTCTACATCAAACGATAATGTGTATAAAACGTCAATGTGTATTCTCATGTCCTGTTGTATTACCCTTGCTCTGTGTACTACTCTTTTCTGTTGTATAACTCTTTTTGTGCCTTCAATGTGTCAAATCCAATTCCGGGCACGGCCCAACCGTGCTTGGCGAAATAAACAAATTCTGATTCTGATTCTGATTCTGATGTGGGGGGTGGGGTGCGGTGGAATTAGTAACAGGTTTCGGGGGGTTAGTGTTAAAAAAGTGTGTGTGTGTGAGGGGGGAGGGGTGGAAGGTAGCGTTAAGGTGGCCACTAAAGGTGACCAAAAACGATCCAAAATCGTTTGAGCGATCAGATAAGTTTGATCAGAAGAAAAATCATTCACTTCACCGTCAATGAACCAATCTTTGCTTTCTATCAATCACAACCAACAAGAAAATTCAATTTTTGCTTTGATGAAAATCCAATCGGACGACTATTTTTATGATCGTTTGTAATCGTTTGTGCCCATCAACTGATATTATTTACAACCAATCCGATCAGAATGTCTGATCGCTCGAACGATTTTTCGCTAGAAATTGGATCGTTAGTGGCCACCTTAAGGTGTTAGGCTGCTTGTGCACCGATAGACTGAGAGGAGGAAGCTGGAGCATGCGCAGACCACATGACCCGACTTCCGCTTTCGGGGTCACAGCGCGACTTTGCTGAGAGTCGCTGGCCCCAATGCAATTTACACCAGCCGGACCGGTGGACAGAGAGCTTTACTTCATATAACCAGTGGCGTAGCAATAGGGGGTGCAGAGGTAGCGACCGCATCGGGGCCCCAAGGGGTCCTCCCTCAAGCACAGTATTAGCTCTTTATTGGCCCTGTGCTGGTAATAATCACTTCTATAGATGTTTTAAATAGTAGTAATCACTAACAAACTGTTCCTCCATCCCCTTCTTGCACCTCTGATGCTGTAGTTGCTATTGGCAGGTTTTGGTGCGCCGTATCAATTGTTATGTATAGAATGCTTGGGGGCCCCAATGTAAAACTTGCACCGGGGCCCATACCTCCATAGCTACCACGTATTCGTTATATGAAGTTATAATTTACTTAGTCAGTGTTTGCCCTCTGTACAATGTTTTCACACCCCGACTTTCATTCTGAAAATGATCACTAATGGTGATATCTCAAGTCCTGTCAGGTGCAGCTCTGAAGAATGTTTGTTTTTTTTAGAATGCCGAAGCTAGTAAAAATAATTCCTGGCCTCCCAGGATGCTCTGGGAGGATAACTCCGTATAGCTAAACAGCCTAGGCTAAGCATCGCTGGGAAGGCGGGGCTACATACAGTGTACAGCAATATATAGCTATAGGAAGTGTTCCTGATGCTAAAACTGTATACATTTAAAAATGGGTATTCTAAATAATTTACTGCATTCTACTATATGTCACTACAGGGCCTCTTTACTGCATTTTACTATATGTCACTACAGGGCCTCTTTACTGCATTTTACTATATGTCACTACAGGGCCTCTTTACTGCATTCTGCTATATGTCACTACATGGCCTCTTTACTGCATTCTACTATATGTCACTACAGGGCCTCTTTACTGCATTCTGCTATATGTCACTACAGGGCCTCTTTACTGCATTCTACTATATGTCACTACATGGCCTCTTTACTGCATTCTGCTATATGTCACTACAGGGCCTCTTTACTGCATTCTACTATATGTCACTACAGGGCCTCTTTACTGCATTCTGCTATACGTCACTACAGGGCCTCTTTACTGCATTCTGCTATATGTCATTACGGGGCCTCTTTACTGCATTCTGCTATATAACACTACAGGGCCTCTTTACTGCATTCTGCTATATGTCACTACAGGGCCTCTTTACTGCATTCTGCTATATGTCACTACAGGGCCTCTTTACTGCATTCTGCTATATGTCACTACAGGGCCTCTTTACTGCATTCTGCTATATGTCACTACAGGGCCTCTTTACTGCATTCTGCTATATGTCACTACAGGGCCTCTTTAATATCCTGCTATAATGGATATTGAATATTTGGAATAAGATGATGCAACAAAATCATTTTCCTCCCAAAAATGAGCCTAGCAACGCCTGCCTCACTACAGTAGCTATTCCCGTGTTTACTGGTGTTCAAGCGTATTACAGTACAGAGCAGGATAATAGAAGGTGGTTGCTAGGTAGCAGGGAGAGAAGGAACATTACTTTGCTGGTGGGTGTACAGGATGTACGCTAAACATTTTGTGACTTTTTATATTTGTCTTTTTTGTTGTTGAGTATCATCTGCGGGCATCAAAACAACCCGTGCTACATGATGCAATATATATATATATATATATATATATATATATATATATATAAAGAAAAAAAAATCATAAGCTTACAATGTATATAAACACTTTTATAACAATTATTGAAAATAAAAAAAGTTTCCATAATAATAAATGTACAAACACAGACGTAAAGAAGTATAAAGAACAACAAAAAGTTTTTAATGATCACAGGGCCGGTTCTCTCATGAAGCAAGGTGAAACATTTGCATCAGGTGCAGAGATTACAGGGGCAGCATGTTTGTACTGTGTTTACACTGACAGTATGCAGTCAGAGTAGGAGGAGAAGTGAGAGGAAAGCAAGGTGAAGAAGTCATCATTGGGGAAAAGCAGCTTGTTGTGCTGTGTGAGGAGTCTGACAGTGAGTGAGGAGGGGGAGGCAGGAGAGCATCATTGGGGAAAAGCAGCTTGTTGTGTTGTGTGAGGAGTCTGACAGTGAGTGAGGAGGGGGGAGGCAGGAGAGCATCATTGGGGAAAAGATGCTTGTTGTGCTGTGTGAGGAGTCTGACAGTGAGTGAGGAGGGGGTGGCAGGAGAGCAGCAGTATTTCAATTGACTTGCACAGCAGAAGGGAGGAGCTGGCGCTGCTGTCCTGACTAGGGAGGAATGGAGTAGCTGAGGGTGAGCAGCTTGTTTGTCACAGACTCACAGCCAGACAGTGTGCTATTGTAATGAGCTGCAGCATGTCATGTGAGAGCATTACATGAAGCAAATAATCCCTACTATGGTAGGGATTAGATTGTGAGCCCCTCTGAGGGACAGTTCAGTGAGAAGACAATATACAGTCTGTGCAGTGCTGTGAAAGATTTCAGCACTATATGAACACTAAATAATAACAGTCATTGAAAACCTCAGGCCTGTTGTACAATAACAGACCACGCGTACAATTCATCTTTGGAGAACAGCGTAGAAGGGCTGGAGACCGTCCCATATTTTTCAATAATGGTATCAGCAGACTCCTCATTTTTTTCGCAGGGGTCAGACTTGCCTGCTGGCTGCTCTTTCATGTAGCAATCTATACATCATCTGTCTATCGGCAAGTCAGACAGGACTCCTGAACCAGATGTGCTGTAAGGGCTGGTGCACACCGAGCGGCTTTTTCAGCGTTTCTGCAGCCGCTTGCGGCTGCGGATCCGCTTGGTCAATGTATCTCAATGGGGTGGTTCACACCAGAGCGGGAGGCGTTTGGCAGAAACGAATCCTCCCGGGGTGAGGCATTTTTTGGATTGTGGATGCGTTTCTGCCTCAATGTAAAGTATAGGAAAAACGCAAACCGCTCTGGAAAAAGCTAGATCAGAGCGGTTTTCCAGGCGTTTTTGTTACAGAAGCTGTTCAGTAACAGCTTTACTGTAACAATATATGAAATCTACTACACCAAAACCGCTACACAAAACCGCAAAACGCTAGCTGAAACGCTACAGAAAAATAAGAAAAAGCGTTTCAAAATCTGCTAGCATTTTGCGGATCTGCTAGCGGTTTTTGGTGTGCACCAGGCCTAAGGCCTAGTGCACACCAGAGCGGTTCGGCTGCGGTTTGCGATCCGCTTGCGGGTGCGGTTACGCTTGGGTAATGTATTTCAATGGGCTGGTGCACACCAGAGCGGGAGGCGTTTTGCAGAAACCCATACTCCCGGGCTGCTGCAGATTTAGGATTGCGGAGGCGTTTCTGCCTCAATGGTAACTATAGGAAAACCGCAAACCGCTCTGAAAAACGGCACTTCAGAGCGGTTTGCCAGGCGGTTTTTGTTACAGTAGCTGTTCAGTAACAGCTTTACTGTAACAATACATGAAATCCACTACACCAAAACCGCTACACAAAACCGCAAAACGCTTGCTGAAACGCTGCAGAAAAAGAAGAAAAAGCTTTTCAAAATCTGCTAGCATTTTGCGGATCTGCTTGCGGTTTTTGGTGTGCACTGTGCACCAGGCCTTACTTCGTGGATCCAAGCCTCCAAGAAGAACGTTACTCAGCCTGAATGTCTCCGCACAGAAATGTGCTGCCTTCTTCTCTGCCCACCACAGCTCGCACATTAAGGGCCCACTCCGACTGCAAACGTCTTCCTAGATCTGTGCATCCGCTAAGCCTCATACACGAGCTAGATGGTTCTAAGAATTTGGTCTCCACCTCAAGTAAATAGTGGTCCCCCTGGACCCTGCAGAGAACTGTCAGGGGAGCGCACTCACCTGTCCGGGCAGCGTGCTTCCTGCGTCCTTCTGTCTCCATCCTGCTGGTCAGGGGCATTTCTAGGTTTCTGGGAGATCCGGTGCACCCCTGGGCACCAAGAGGGAAAGATTGCGTGCCGCGGCAAAAAATGGGTGTGCTCGTCCTGTGGAAAGGGGGCGTGGTCATAGGTGGGGCCAAATGTACATGAACATAGCAGCAGTGGTGTAACTTAAAGGATCCCCGAAGTGACATGTGACATGATGAGATAGACATGTGTTTGTACAGTGCCTAGCACACAAATAACTATGCTGTGTTCCTTTTTTTCTTTCTCTGTCTGAGGGCTGGTGCACACCGAGCGGCTTTTTGGGCGTTTTCAGATCCGCTTGCGGCTGCGGATCTGCTTGGTCAATGTATCTCAATGGGGTGGTGCACACCAGAGCGGCAGGCGTTTTGCAGAAACGAAAAAGGCCTGGGTGAGGCATTTTTTGGATTTCGGATGCGTTTCTGCCTCAATGTTAAGTATAGGAAAAACGCAAACCGCTCTGAAAAACGGCACTTCAGAGCGGTTTTGCAGGCGTTTTTGTTACAGAAGCTGTTCAGTAACAGCTTTACTGTAACAATATATGAAATCTACTATACTGAAAACCGCAGCAGCAATCCGCAAAACGCTAGCAAAACGCCTCATAAAAATAAAAAAAAGCGTTTAAAAATCTGCTAGCATTTTGCGGATCTGCTAGCGGGTTTTGGTGTGCACCAGCCCTAAAAGAGTTAAATATCAGGTATGTAAGTGGCTGACTCAGTCCTGGCTCAGGCAGGAAGTGACTACAGTGTGACCCTCACTGATAAGAAATTCCCCTTTTTATCTCTTTCTTGCTCTCAGAAGCCATTTTCTGCTAGGAAAGTGTTTTATAGTTGGAATTTCTTATCAGTGAGCGTCACGCTGTAGTCACTTCCTGTCTGAGGGTCAATGGTTAGGTTGCACTTTCTGCTAGTGACACATATAAATTCTTGCAACCGGTTGCAAAATCTTATAAAGTTGCAAACATTTTCACCACACCACCTAAGGATATAAAATCATGAAAAGTGTTTTAAAAAGAGGTAGTGGTGGACGTACTTCATAAATGTCAGGCACACAAATATACAACTTTTTTAGATTTAAAAAAGGGATGCTCAAAACTGCTACGCATTTCTTGGCACAGCTGCTGCTTCTTCAGGGCACAAATAAGAGAGAATCTGATCCCAATAGTGTCACAGCTCAGTGCTTTGTACTGCATTGAGGGGCACAACATTAGCAGGAGCAGCAATTTAAAGGGGCACTTAAGTCAAACAAAAAAAATGAGTTTTACTCAGGGCCGGATTACCGACCAGGCAACAAAAGCAGTCGCTTGGGGCCCCCATTCAGAGTCAAAGGGGCCCCATCAGCACATAAACCAGCCCTCGCCATCCTGTCAGCGGTGGCTGGATGGTATAATGGTTAAAAGGACTCTGAGCAGTGCAGTAACTATGGAAAGATGCATATCATTTTAAAGCTCTATTTCTCCTCTTTCCAATGATATATAAACCACCGCCCTATGCCTTTTAGTTTTCGCTATTTTCGCGATCGAAATAGCGGCCACAGCAATTTCGATCGTGAAAATATCGAAAACTAAAAGGCGTAGGGTGGCAATTTATCTATCATTGGAAAGAATAGAAAGAGAGCTTCAAAATGATACGCATCTTTCCATAGTTACATTGTATTACACAGGATGACTTTTCTCCAAAGTCGGCAGCTCGGTTCAGCAGAATGCAATGAAATATAAGGAACCCAGAGGGATATAATTACAAACATCATACTGGTAGGTGTGAGGATGTAATTAATTAGTTGTGGGTATGCTTAAAGGCATAGCCACAGGAACTGCTCAGAGTCCCTTTAAGGGCTCTGCCTTTGACACAGGAGACCAGCGTTCGAATCTCGGCTCTGCCTGTTCAGTAAGCCAGCACCTATTCAGTAGGAGACCTTAGGCAAGTCTCTCTAACACTGCTACTGCCTATAGGGCGCGTCCTAGTGGCTGCAGCTCTGGCGCTTTCAGTCTGCCAGGAGAAAAGCGCGATATAAATGTTATTTGTCTTGTCTTGTCAAATGGTGCCGTGCGCTGCTGATTGTCTTCAGAGCCAGGCTCTCCTCCTGGGTCCCCCTCCTGCTACTGTGCGCTCTGCCGCTGCCCACTCCTCCCTTCCTTCCCACAGAGAACCACAGCTGTTGCAAGAATGATAGCAGCAGATGGCAAACGCTCACTCACCTATCCATGATCCAAGCGATAGAGATCCCATCATCTGAAACCCATCTGTGTCTTCTACAGTGCAGCCGCTCGCTCTGAACTTCCTGATTCTCAGATCAGACAGGAAGTAGGGAGTAGTAATAGTAGTAGTAACAGAGCGGCAGCACTCTAGAGGAGACAGATGGGCTCCGGATAACGGGACCTCTATTGCTTGGATTGCAATAGGTGAATGTGAGTGATCTGGTGCTGTCATTCTGTCTGGGGAACGGCTTCCTGTTTGGCGGTGTCCAGAGCTTTCTGCTATTGCCAGGCTAGAGATGCGGGGGGAAAATGCTGCTGCTGTGATATCTGGCGCCCTCTTCACAGGGGTGCCCCAGCCCCTGAGTGCAAATTTCCCAGCCATTCATCTCTCACTCTGCATTTTGCCGCTGCTATTCCCTGCATTGTGCACCCACAGAGGAAAACGGGCTGTTGCCCATAGCAACCAGTAGCTCGGCTGCCCCGGTGTGTGCGCAGAGCCGGAGCTACCATAAGAAAAAATGGGCAATTGCCCCAGGGCCCCAGAGCCTGTAGGGGCCCCCAAGGTGTCCCTCCCCCATCTTAACTATTGCTCCCCAGGGACTCTGCAGAGTCTATTAAGTTGGGAGGTGATTGGGGGAGGGTCAGTAGCCAACTCAGGGGCCCAGGAGGAAAATTTGGCTGAAACAAAGGGCCTCTAATCACGCTTTTTGGATCGGGGATGTCTATTGGGGGGGCCCCCAGGCTAATTTTGCCCTAGGGCCCAATTGTTACTTGAACCGGCCCTGTGAGTGCGGCATGTTGCTGTGCAGCTGCATCTTCTGATTCTATTACGACATGATGGGGGGGGGCCCAAATCAGTTACTTTGCCTAGGGCCCCATTTAGCCTTAATCCGGCTCTGGTTTTACTCACCTGGGGCTTCTAATTGCCCACTGCAGCTGACCGGTGCCCTCGCCATCTCCCTCCGATCCTCCTGGCCCCGCCGGCAGCCACTTCCTGTTTCGGTGACAGGAGCTGACAGGCTGGGGACGCGAGTGATTTTTCGCGTTCCTGGCCACAATAGCGCCATCTATGCTGCTATAGCATATATCATATACCATATAGCAGCATAGAGGGTGCTAATGTGTGAAGAATCACTCGCGTCCCCAGCCTGTCAGCTCCTGTCACAGAAACAGGAAGTGGCTGCTGGCGGGGCCAGGAGGATCGGAGGGAGACAGCGAGGGCACCGGACAGCTGCAGGGGGCTATTGGAAGCCCTAGGTGCATTACTTCTATAATAGCGTTGTAAGCATGGTATAGCTAGTAACCATGGGCCCCATAGCACAATTTCCATTGGTACCCACTCCCCCCCCCCCCACACACACACACAAAAATGATAAGGCACCTCTGTGCCCCTCCCCTTCTGACACAGAACTGTTTTAGCCAGAAGTACACCCCAGAATTATGTAAACCCCTAGTATTCATAACCAGGTGTACGCCCAGTATCAGACAGGCAGCCCCAGTGATGGGCCGAAATTTCGCATACGTGAATTTTCGCATCGAAATTCACATTTTTTTTATTGTAAACGTAATGCGAAATTTCAGGGAAAATTGTTATTGATTTTGTATGTAATAGTAGTATTTCATAATTTCTCGTAATTTTTTGCGTAATTTTCACGTAATTTCGCAAAAGTTTGTGCCGACTAAAAGCCCCCATACAAGCTATTGCTACCAAAATTGGTACATATGTTAAGGAGAATATTGGGTACGAGTCAAAAAAATTTTTTTTCAAAAACACATTGTAGTTTTTGAGAAAATCGATTTTAAAAATACAAAGAAAAATAGTTTTTAAACTGTCATTTTTCCAAGTTTAAAAAAACATTTTTTCTTTGCATTTTTAAATCGTTTTTTCTCAAAAACTATATGGTCTATTTGAAAAATTATTTTTTCCCCTGTACCCTCTATTCCCTTTAAAGAGAGTCTGAAGCGAGAATAGATCTCGCTTCAGACCTCATAGCTAGCAGGGGCATGTGTGCCCCTGCTAAAACGCCGCTATCCCGCGGCTTAACGGGGGTCCCTGATCCCCCAAATCCCCTCCGTAATGCGGGGGAGCGCTTCCTGGTTGGGGCAGGGCTAACCGCCGCAGCCCTGCCCCACGCGCGTCTGTCAGCGCGTATCTCCGCCTCTCCCCCGCCCCTCTCAGTCTTCCTTCACTTAGAGGGGCAGGGGAGAGGCGGCGATGCGTGTCTGATAGACGTGCTGGGAGGCAGGGCTGCAGCCGTTAGCCCTGCCTCCAGGAAGAAAAAAACAGCGACCAAGTCTGCGACCAAGGTTTGCAGGGGGTGGGTTGGGGGTGAAGGGACCCCCGTTAAGCCGCGGGATAGCGGCGTTTTAGCAGGGGCACACGTGTCCCTGCTATATATGAGAGCTGAAGCGAGATTTAGTCTCGCTTCAGTGTCTCTTTAACATAGGTAGCAATTTTGGTGTCAGTAGCATGTATGGGAGCATTGCTATTAACCCCCAAAGTCGGCACAAAATTATGCAAAATTTTGCGAAAATTACGCAAATTTTTATGCGAAATTACAAATGACTATGACATCAATTTAGTTTGCAAGTCGTAATTACGTATAGGCGTAATTGTGGAAATTTACGCGAAATTTTGAGAAATCGTAATTTTGCTGATTATGATCGTCACTAGGCAGCCCCCAGTACAGATAGTCAGAGGGACCTCCAGTAATAGATAGCCCCCCCCTAGTATTGGTAGCCAGAGGGGCCCCCAGTATTAGGTAGCCTCCCATATAGATAACAACCCTCCTTTACTCTGCTGGCATTATTCTGCATCTCAGAGGGCCCACTGTGAACCCCAGGGGTGCCTTTTGCCATTTTGTCACTCCAGGCGAGAAAACCTTTGGTACCCCCCCCCCCAAAAAAAAAATTAATCGTAATGCGGCAGTGTTCCACAAGAAAATAATCGGAATGCGGCAGCGTTTCACCAGAAAAGAATCGTATCGCAGCAGAATTTCACCAGAAAATAATCGTAATGCACCAATGTTTCACCAGAAAATAATCATAATGCAGCAGTGTTTCAATGATCATAATGCGGCAGCATTATTCACCAGAAAAATACACGTAAAGGCTGCAGCGTTTCACCAGAAAATACACAATGCGGGAAGCGTTTCACCAGAAAATACACATAGGCAGGGCTCCACTTTCATGAGGCACAAAGGGGGACAGAAGGAGGCACAGGGGGACTGAATAAGGCACATAGGGCAACAAAAGGAGACACAATGGGGGACAGAATGAGACACAAAGGAGGACAGAAGGAGGCACAGGAGGACAGAAAGAAGGTATACAGAGGGGCAGCGGGCGGTACAGGGAGACAGAAGAAGGCATAAGGGCCAGAAGGAGGCACAAAAAAGGACGTAAGGAGGCACAGGAGAACTGAAGGAGGCACACAGAGACAGAAGGAGGCACAAAGTGGGGCAGAAAGAGGCACAAAAGGGGGCAGATTGAGGCACAATGGGGGACAGATTGAGGCACAATGGAGACAGATTGAGGCACAAAGGTAGACAAAAGGAGGCACAGGAGGAAATAAGGAGGCACAAAGGATGCAGAAGGAGGCACGATGGGGGACAGAAAAAAGCACAAAGGGGGCAAAAGGAGGCACAGGGAAACAGTAGGAGGCACAAAGGGGAACAGAAGGATGTGCAAAGGTGGACAGAAGGAAGCACAAAAGTGTGACAGAAAAAGGCAGATGGGGATGTAAGGAGGCACAGGGAGACAGAAGGAGGCAGAGGGGGAAAGTCAAAGCCACAGGGAGACAGAAGAAGGCACAAAGGGGCACAGAAGGAGGCACAGGGGGACAGAGGAATGTGCAGGGGGCAGAAGTAGCACATGGGGGAAGAGGCACATGGAGACAGAATGAGGCACAAAGGGAGACAGAAGGAGGCACATGAGGACAGAAGGAGGCAGAGTGGGACTGAAGGAGGAACAGGGGGGCAGAGGTAGCACAGGGGGACAAAGAAAGGCACAAGGGGACATAAGGAGGCACAAAGGGAGACAGGAGACAGAGGTGGCACAGGGGGACTGAAGGAGGCACACAAGGGAGACAGAAGGCATAAAGGGAGATAGAAGGACAAACAGGGGGTCAGACATGGCACAAGGGACTCAAGGAGGCACAAGGGACTCAAGGAGGCACAAAGAGACAGAATGAGACACAAAAGGGACAGAAGGAGGCACAAAGGGGGGAAAAGAATGTACAAGGCACAGAAAGACACAGTGGCAGCTGCCTGCAACTTACGCTAAGCAGATGCAGCAGAAACAAGTTATAGAACACCATGGGGGCGGGGCTTCTGACATGGGGTGTGGCTTAATCCAGCAACATGGCGCCCCCAGGACCAATGGCACTCCAGGCAATGGCCTGTACTGCCTATGCCTAGAGGCTCCCCTGGTGAACCCCATTATCACCGGCTATTGCCACTGGGCTACGGGCCCCATATGGTGATCCCTACACCACTGATTGTCAGGCAAATCAAAACAAAACAGTACTCAAGACAAGTTGTCCTGAAATAAAGTCTGGTAATACATCTATTATTATTAGAGGTAGAGAAAGGTAAGAACTTACAAGAGAAGATAAGTGTATCATGGCACATGTAACTTTGCAGAGGGAAACTTTGCCACAGGAAAGTCTCTAGACTAAATTGCACCCAGAGCAAGGGTTTAAAAATTGCCCCCCCACCCCCGTGGACTCACGAACACTTACTCTTTAGGGACAGTCACACAGCCACAGGTCACAAGTAGATCTACCTACTTACTAGTGACCAGCCACTCATCCAAGAGGACGCAGGGACCAGGAAAACACACAGGGGAAGAGAGCCCGGAAAGCCGACTCCTCCATGGGCGGGGTGCACTAACAGCCTGCAGTACCGCTACTGGACATCAGGTGTCATCACGCAGTGATGACGTGATGATGACTTGACATCTGACGCAAGCAGCCCAGGAGGAGTCAAGG
Organism: Hyperolius riggenbachi; assembly: GCF_040937935.1. Taxonomy (NCBI): domain Eukaryota; kingdom Metazoa; phylum Chordata; class Amphibia; order Anura; family Hyperoliidae; genus Hyperolius; species Hyperolius riggenbachi. The sequence goes on from NC_090654.1 coordinate 283,447,763, forward strand.
AAGGTGATCGAGCTGGTAACCTTCTTCTTCCATTTGGCTGCACAGTGTTTCACCAGCTCCCTAGTGGTTATGTCTTTCTGCCGGTGCCCCCCTTCATCTACTTGCCGGTCTGCGCCCAGGGTGGTCGCCCTGCCCGCACTGCCCAAGAAACAGCCTTGCTTTGCCATCCCTTCTCCTTATAATAAACAAGAATGCTGGGCCTGGCATTTCTGCTGGCACACGGCATTTCTCACAGGTGGTCTGGCCATGCCTGCCCAATCAACCACCCTTGTCTACAGGCCGAGGCCGCACATGGCAGAATCACAAGAGGTTTTGGGATACAATCACCACACTTGACTGCTTGTTCCCAAAGTCTTCACTCATTAACCTCGGGTATTTTTCTTTTTAAGGGGGAGGGGGGACCGGAGGAAGGGGTGGTTAATGTGTTTCCTGCTTTTATATGTTTGTACTTTTTCTTGTTGCTTTTTTTATATTCTATTTTGTTGACTGAGAAACTAAAGTTATGCCAGCTTCAATTAAAATCTCCAGCTGTTCTGTTCCCATGACTGTTCAGCCACTCCAGATATTAGCATAAGGCAACAACTAAACAGCAATTAAATCGGGTGAAATAAATAATCTACTTCACTATGAAACGTTGGGGGGGTAACTATGTTCAAGCCTTGTATTAACGAGAAATCTAAAAATAGTGACCTTCTTGTTTGGGGGGGGGGGGGGGGGAAATCCCCAATTAGTTAGCTATTTTGCAAAGCGCAATTTTAAGCTCCCAAACCCCCTTCAGAAAGAAAAGAACAGCAGATAATCTTATCAAAGAATGAACTTTTTTACTTTTTTTCTTTTCTTTTTTTTTGTCCGAAATGCCGTTTGTGAAAGTATTGTATCTGCTATAGCGTTTTTGTTGAAGGAGCAGGTAAGGAACATACCCCGCAGAGAAAGCTATTTCTGTAATGTGGAGAAGCTATTTTTAGACCTTAGAGGGAAAAAAGGCAAAAGAATACTTTAATTGTTGTTCTCTGATGTTTTCCAAGGCCCGAATTTTGAAAAACCCCAATTTGTAATCAGCTTGGCAGTTTCAATAGCGGAGGATTTTGTATACTAACAAATATTTTAATCCATGGCTTGGAGGCACAAGATTATTAATTTCCTGCCATGTTTTTATTGTGCAAACTTATTTAATTTTTTTTTTAAGCTGCCAATGGCTGACTCCCATTTTGCACCTTAAAGAGAACCAGAGATGAAGCACCCTCTTGTATTTTACCTTATAAATCAGTGGGAACATGACAGTAAACACCTAATCTGCTCTTTGTTTCATTGTTCTCTGTTTAATCTGACTGTTATCACCTCTGATAAGAATCCCAGACTGAGCACTCAGTCTGGCTTTGCTACGGAAAGATTATAGCTGAGTCTGTCTTCTCTGGTGTCTTTTCAAGCCCAAGCCTGCCTCCTTGTGGCTCTGCTATAATGACTGAGCTATAATTATTCCCTGCAAAGCCAGACTGAATGCTCAGTTCGAGATTCTTATCACAGCTGATAACAGACACTTTTAGCAGTGAGGATGAAACAGAGAGCAGGGTAAGTGTTTTCTCTAATGTTCTTACTGATATATATGGTAAAATACACAAGGGTGCTTCGTCTCTGGTTCCCTTTAAAGGACAACTGAGGTGACATGCGACATGATGAGATAGACATGTGCATGTACTGTGCCAAGCATGCAAATAACTAGGCTGTGTTACTTTTTTTTCTTCCTTTGCCTGAAAGAGTTACAAATCAGGTGTGCAAGTGACAGTTTCTGTCTGGGTCAGGACTGGGTCAGACTATATCATAACCCTCACTGATAAGTAATTACAGCCATAAAACACATTCCTGGCAGAAAATGGCTTCTGAGATAAGGTAAGAGATAAAAAAGGTCAATAGTTCATAGATTTTAGCTCTGGCATACTTCAATTAATGTGTCATTGAGAAGAGGCCATGAAACAGTAAAACCGTGAGATAGCTAAAAAAAAGTCATTTTAGGAGTAGGATAAATACAATTGTTTAGCTCGTAAGTTTATTTTCACCTCGGATGTCCTTTAAAGTAAATGTGTGTCAACAATTAACTTACTGTAAAGAGGCACTGTAGTGACGAATTGCAGAAAGCAGTCAATTATTCAGGATATTCACATGTACAGTAATTTTCCTGGTTTAGGCCTCAGAAACACTTCCTATATCTATGTATCGGTGTTTATTGGTATGACAGCAATACAAAACAATTACATAAATACATCTTTAGCCCTCTCAGGTGCAACTCTGTGGAGTGTTACTTTCTGAGAATTCTGAAGCCAGGAAAAACAATGTCTGGTCTCCAAGAATCCACTGGAAGAGTAAAATCGCCAATGCTACTTTTTAATCCAAAATGCTTCCCTATATAATAACTTTTTTAACCTATCACCTCCTCTCCTCAAGGGCCCCACCTGAGGAGGTGATAGGTTAAAAAAGTTATTATTCTGTGATATACCTTATGAGCAGTAGTTTATGAGATATCATGTTTTCTCCCTTACTCTCCCACATACTGTATAGATATATAGGATGTCATCATGAATATCTTATGTCATTATAGAATACAATATTATGCAATGGCCACTTTAAGTGGCGTACTATGCTGACATGTCCACTTTAGATTTATGTGCATCAGTCCTCTAGGTATTCCCTCTTTTGATCCTTCTGAGATATATATTGTGATGCACATACATGTGATTTATTAATACTGAAGGTAACAGAATGATATTGTACTATGCGAAGGAGGTCTCCTCCCATTGGTCGCTGCTCACAGGCACTTCCTATGTTTACATCTTAGCAGCACAGAGCGACGGCTGCTCGCTGCCTGTGTCTGTTGTTGCTAGGGAGACGTGGGAGTCGGCGCAACAGTGCCGCCTCTCCACGTCATTCGGGCATGCATGTTCCCCATCAGGTCCACTGGTGCGGCGGCTTGGTGGGAGTGACTGCTGTGATGACCTAGCAAGGGGGTCGGCCTGAGAGGCGTGTCGGCCATAGGTGAGTGGGAGTGTGTGGGCAGAGTTCTGTTCAAACGTACCTATGGAGTGCGACCCAGATAGTTTCCCATCAGGTCCGCTTAGTAGCAGGACTAATGTGATTGGTCAATGAGGATGTAAAACCTCGCCGCATACGCTGAGATCCACGCTGAGGCACAAGCCTCTGGGTCTCGGCGATGCTCTGATGTCAGTGGAGCGCATGGCACTCCTTCCCTAATGGCCAAATGGCGGACGCGTGCTCAGTATGCGTTCCGCCACTGTAAACAATAGCAGCATGCGTACCGGCGTGTCATCTGACTTGCTGACACACCGCAGACTGATTGGTTGTTTTGGATTCCGTTACTTTTGATTGGTTAGTGCTAATATAGAAGAAAGGTGAGCGCCTTCAGTCATCACCCGTGATAGCCTACGCTGGGCTTGTAGCTGAGATTGCCCTCACACCAAGTGTCTTGTCTTGCTGCAGATTCTGTCGGTCTCTTGACCAAGCTTCTTGCAGATCTGATACCTTGTTGCCGACCCGGATTGTACCTGACAACGTTTCTTCTGATCTTCTGTTATCGATCCGGCTTGTACCTGACCCTGCATCTACTGGATTACCTGTTGCCAAACATCTGATTGTTAAAGGGCCTTGCATGAACGCTGCCTGCCCTGATCCTGGCTTGTTTAACTACACATCTGTATTGTGATTATACTTTTGTCTGTATTGCCTCAGCCCATAGACCTCAGGTGACTATTCAAGTATACTATGTTTGTATTACCTTGCTGTGTTTGGTGAATGCTATATGCCAGGTTGTATGCTACATCTACCTGCAGGGTTGTGTAGTTTTGTTTATTAGGCAGGAGTGTACGCAGGTGTTAGGGCTGGGTCATATGAGCATACAGTCTGACCTATAGCAATTAGCCAGACAAGCCTGACAGAGGTATCACAATGGTGATTGGTCGCTGATCTTACATGCTGTGTATATAAAGATATATTGTGTCAGTTGTTACTTGATAAAGGGGCCGCTGCACTGAAATGTGGCTGTGATTGCTGTTATGCTGATTTAAAGGGGCACTATGGCGAAAAAGTGTAAAATGTAAAAAATGTGCAAACATAGACAAATAAGAAGTACGTTTATTCCATGGTAAAATGAGCCATAAATTACTTTACGCCTAAGTTGCTGTCACTTACAGTAGGTAGTAGAAATCTGACAGAAGTGTCAGGTTTTGAACTAGTCCATCTCTTAATGGGGGTATTCTCAGGGATTTATTTATTTTCAAAAGCACTTAGTAAATGGCAGTTGCTCCATCCAACTGCCAAAAAACTGTGTAGGGAGCAGGGAAGCTGGTCAGCATCATTGTTTAAATCCTTTGTAGGTAATATCTTTATAAAGTATAAAAGCCTTGCAGAGAATTCCCTATGAAGAGGTGGGCTAGCCCAAAACCTGTCGCTTCTGTGATTTCTACTACCTACTGTAAGCGACAGCAACATAGGAGAAAAGTAATTTATGGCTTAATTTACTCTGCAAGAAACGTACTTCTTAGTTGTATATGTTTGCACATATTTAAAATTTTTCAATTTTTCGCCTTAGTGCCCCTTTAAAGAAATAAAAAGAGCATATTACACTGGATGGCGCCAGTTACATATATGGGTGTTGTTGGGTCTGGCCACTTTTTGTAACCTTGGAACTAGTTGGGCCGAACGGTTCGCCGGCGAACATGGTTCGCGCGAACGTAGGTGGTTCGCGTGCGGGTACCGCACGCGAACCTTTTGCGGAAGAAGTTCGGTTCGCCCCATAATGCACTGAGGGTCAACTTTGACCCTCTACATCACAGTCAGCAGGCCCAGTGTAGCCAATTAGGCTACACTAGCCCCTGGAGCCCCACCCCCCCTTATATAAGGCAGGCAGCGGCGGCCATTACGGCCACTCATGTGCCTGCATTAGTGAGAGTAGGGCGAGCTGCTGCAGTCTCTCATATAGGGAAAGATTAGTTAGGCTTAACTTCTTCCTGGCTGCATACCTGTTCTGTTCAGTGAGCCCTCAGCCCACTGCATACCTGTACTGTGATCCTGCCACTGCATACCTGTTCAGTGATCCTGCCACTGCATACCTGTTCAGTGATCCTGCCACTGCATACCTGTTCTGTTCAGTGAGCCCTCAGCCCACTGCATACCTGTACTGTGATCCTGCCACTCCATACCTGTTCAGTGATCCTGCCACTGCATACCTGTTCTGTTCAGTGAGCCCTCAGCCCACTGCATACCTGTACTGTGATCCTGCCACTGCATACCTGTTCAGTGATCCTGCCACTGCATACCTGTTCAGTGATCCTGCCACTGCATACCTGTTCAGTGATCCTGCCACTGCATACCTGTTCTGTTCAGTGAGCCCTCAGCCCACTGCATACCTGTACTGTGATCCTGCCACTCCATACCTGTTCAGTGATCCTGCCACTGCATACCTGTTCAGTGATCCTGCCACTGCATACCTGTTCTGTGAACCCGCCACTGTATACCTGTTCTGTTCAGTGGACCCGCCACTGTATACCTGTTCTGTGAACCCGCCACTGTATACCTGTTCTGTTCAGTGGACCCGCCACTGTATACCTGTTCTGTTCAGTGGACCCGCCACTGTATACCTGTTCTGTTCAGTGGACCCGCCACTGTATACCTGTTCTGTTCAGTGGACCCGCCACTGTATACCTGTTTAGTGAACACGCCACTGCATACCTATTGTGTTCAGTGATCCTGCCACTGCATACCTGTTCTGTGAACCCGCCACTGTATACCTGTTCTGTTCAGTGGACCCGCCACTGTATACCTGTTAAGTGAACCCGCCACTGTATACCTGTTCTGTTCAGTGGACCCGCCACTGTATACCTGTTCAGTGAACCCGCCACTGTATACCTGTTCTGTTCAGTGGACCCGCCACTGTATACCTGTTTAGTGAACACGCCACTGCATACCTATTGTGTTCAGTGATCCTGCCACTGCATACCTGTTCTGTGAACCCGCCACTGTATACCTGTTCTGTTCAGTGGACCCGCCACTGTATACCTGTTCTGTGAACCCGCCACTGTATACCTGTTCTGTTCAGTGGACCCGCCACTGTATACCTGTTCTGTTCAGTGGACCCGCCACTGTATACCTGTTCTGTTCAGTGGACCCGCCACTGTATACCTGTTCTGTTCAGTGGACCCGCCACTGTATACCTGTTCTGTGAACCCGCCACTGTATACCTGTTCTGTTCAGTGGACCCGCCACTGTATACCTGTTTAGTGAACACGCCACTGCATACCTATTGTGTTCAGTGATCCTGCCACTGCATACCTGTTCTGTGAACCCGCCACTGTATACCTGTTCTGTTCAGTGAACCCACCGCATCAGTGCGCATACCTGTGCAGTTAAGTGAACCCACCTACCTACGTGAGTGCACGCAGTGTGATATACCACTCCGTGCATACCCAATATGGACAAAACAGGTAGAGGAAGAGGAAGAGGTAATGGCAGAGGCAGAGGAAGGCCACCCGGCAGGTCTGCGCGAGGTCCTGTAAATGTAATTTCGTGTGGACCTGGCCCACAGTACAGTGCTCGGAAGAAGGCACATCCCATCACCTCCCAAGATTGTCAGGACGTGGTTGAGTATTTAGCGACACAGAACACCTCATCTTGCTCAGCCACCAGCGCTACTACTAGCACCACTTCCGCTGCATTTGACAATTCGCAAGAATTATTTAGTGTTGAAATCACTGATGCACAGCCATTGTTGTTACAGCCAGATGAATTTTCACCAGCTAATATGTCTGAGTTACGCGGCAACACTATGGATGTAACGTGTCAGGAGGATGAAGGACCTACTGATGGTGCAAGTTTGGATTTGTCTGAGGCAAGCGAAGCTGGGCAGGATGACTACGATGATGACGGTAATAGGGATCCTCTGTATGTTCCCAATAGAGGAGATGAAGAGGGGGACAGTTCAGAGGGGGAGTCAGAGAGTAGTAGGAGGAGAGAAGTTGCTGAAAGAAGCTGGGGCAGCTCTTCGTCAGAAACAGCTGGTGGCAGAGTCCGGCACCATGTATCGCCACCTATGTACAGCCAGCCAACTTGCCCGGTCCCCATAGTGCCCACATCCCAGGGTGGCTCAGCAGTGTGGAAATTTTTTAATGTGTGTGCCTCAGATCGGACCAAAGCCATCTGTTCGCTCTGCCAACAAAAATTGAGCCGTGGAAAGGCCAACACTCACGTAGGGACAAGTGCCTTACGAAGGCACCTGGAGAAAAGGCACAAACAGCAATGGGATGGCCACCTGAGCAAAAGCAGCAGCAGCACACAAAAGAAAAGTCACCCTCCTTCTCCTCTTCCTCCTTCAGGTGCATCATCTGCTTCTGCCGCTTTCTCCCTTGCACCTTCACAGGCACCCTCCTCCACTCCGCCTCTGCCCTTGAGCGGTTCCTGCTCCTCTGCCCACAGCAGCAGTCAGGTGTCCGTGAAGGAAATGTTTGAGCGGAAGAAGCCACTTTTGGCCAGTCACCCCCTTGCCCGGCGTCTGACAGCTGGCGTGGCGGAACTGTTAGCTTGCCAGCTGTTACCATACCGGCTGGTGGACTCTGAGGCCTTCCGTAAATTTGTGGCCATCGGAACACCGCAGTGGAAGATGCCAGGCCGCACTTATTTTTCGAGAAAGGCCATACCCCAACTGCACCGTGAAGTTGAGAGGCAAGTGGTGTCATCTCTTGCGAAGAGCGTTGGGTCAAGGGTACACCTGACCACGGATGGCTGGTCTGCCAAGCACGGGCAGGGCCGCTACATTACCTACACAGCCCATTGGGTGAACCTGGTGGTGAACGATGGCAAGCAGAAAGCGGCGGACCAAATTGTGACACCTCCACGGCTTGCAGGCAGGCCTCCTGCCACCTCCTCTCCTCCTGCTACATGCTCTTCGCTGTCCTCCTCCTCCTCCTTGGCTGAGTGGCAGTTCTCCTCTCCAGCTACACAGCCCCAGCTCCGCAGGGCCTATGCTGCATGCCAGGTACGACGGTGTCACGCCATCTTAGACATGGCTTGTCTCAAAGCGGAGAGTCACACTGGAGCAGCTCTCCTGGCTGCTCTTAAGAAACAGGTGGATGAGTGGCTGACCCCGCACCACCTGGAGATAGGCAACGTGGTGTGCGACAACGGCAGCAATCTGCTTGCCGCTTTGCATATGGGGAAGCTGACACACATACCCTGCATGGCACATGTCATGAATCTAGTGGTTCAAAGATTTGTGGCAAAGTACCCTGGCTTAGCGGATGTCCTGAAGCAGGCCAGGAAGTTCTGTGGGCATTTGAGGCGCTCTTACACAGCCATGGCACGATTTGCAGAAATTCAGCGTAAAAACAACATGCCGGTGAGACGCCTCATTTGCGATAGCCCCACTCGCTGGAACTCGACCCTGCTCATGTTCTCCCGCCTGCTAGAACAGAAGAAAGCCGTCACCCAGTACCTCTACAACTGGAGTAGAACGAAACAGTCTGGGAAGATGGGGATGTTCTGGCCCGACAACTGGACACTGATGAAAAATGCATGCAGGCTCATGCGGCCGTTTGAGGAGGTGACCAACCTGGTGAGCCGCAGTGAGGGCACCATCAGCGACTTAATTCCCTACGCGTACTTCTTGGAGCGTGCTGTGCGTAGAGTGGCGGATGAAGCTGCGAATGAGCGTGACCAGGAACCGTTACGGCAGGAACAGGCATGGGACCAATTTTCATCAGACCCAGCTGTTTCCTCAAAACCTGCGGCAGCACAGAGGGGGGAGGAGGAGGAAGAAGAGAGGTCGTGTGCAGAAGACGAGTCAGACTCAGAGGATGATGAGCAAGGTGTTTCTTTGGGGGAGGAGGAGGAGGAGGGGACAGCGGCAGGAGAACAACCGCAGCAGGCGTCGCAGGGGGCTTGTGCTGCTCAACCTTCCCGTGGTATTGTTCGCGGCTGGGGGGAGGAGGTTGACTTACCTGACGTCACTGAGGAAGAGCAAGAGGAGATGGAGGGTACTGGATCCGACTTTGTGCAGATGTCGTCTTTTATGCTGTCCTGCCTGTTGAGGGACCCCCGTATAAAAAACCTCAAGGGGAATGAGCTGTACTGGGTGGCCACACTACTAGACCCTCGGTACAGGCACAAAGTGGCGGACCTGTTACCAACTCACCGGAAGGTGGAAAGGATGCAGCACATGCAGAACCAGCTGTCAACTATGCTTTACAATGCCTTTAAGGGTGATGTGACAGCACAACGCCAGCAAGGTACCACTGCCACTAATCCTCCTCCCGTGTCCACGCAGTCAAAGACAGGACGCTCCAGCGATCTCATGGTGATGTCGGACATGCGGACGTTCTTTAGTCCAACGCCTCGCCGTAGCCCTTCCGGATCCACCCTCCACCAACGCCTCGACCGGCAGGTAGCCGACTACCTGGCCTTAAGTGTGGATGTAGACACTGCTGTGAACAGCGATGAGGAACCCTTGAACTACTGGGTGCGCAGGCTTGACCTGTGGCCAGAGCTGTCCCAATTTGCCATCCAACTTCTCTCCTGCCCTGCCGCAAGCGTCCTCTCAGAAAGGACCTTCAGCGCAGCTGGAGGCATTGTCACAGAGAAGAGAAGTCGCCTAAGTCACAAAAGTGTTAAGTACCTCACCTTTATCAAAATGAATGAGGCATGGATCCCGGAGGGCTGCTGCCCGCCCCAAGACTAAGTCAGTCCCCGCACACACAGCATCTCTGCCTGCACGCCGTGTGACTGGCTGCCTGGCCTGCCCCAAAAAGACTAAGTCGCTCCCAGTCCCTCCACACAGCATGTCTGCCTGCAGGCTGCTTCACTACCTTCTCCGCCACCACCAACAGGGTCCGGGACTCCAGGCGGATTGCTGAATTTTTTAGGCCGCTGCTAGCAGCGGCCGCTGTAATAATTTTTCTGGTGCGTGTACATGACTGCCTAATTTTTCTGGCTGCACTGAGGGCAGCTGCAACAACAAAAGAAAAGGCATGTACATGCGCCCATTCCCCTTCGTGATCATTACCTTGCCGTGGTGAAGGGGCTTGCGTATCACAATGAAGCAATGACCGGCGCCTAGATGAGTGTCTCGGGGGGCACACAAAAGATAATAAGGTCGTTGCTTCATTGTGGTCAGACCAAATTTGATCAGCTGGACAGTCACTGTTCTGTCATTCAGCTACATCAGCCAGGCCGACCATATGGGCTGTAAAGCCACCAAAACCTGCACTCTCGCCATGGTGCGCACCAGTCCAGCACGGCCGTCACTAGTACAAACAGCTGTTTGCGGTGCGTTACACTGTGAGTTTGGTGTGTCAGTGTGAAGCAGTACCTTAATTACACTACCTGATTGTAACGATCGGTGGGCGCAGAGAGTATCTGATTACCGGTGATCTGCAGTATCGCCGGAAATACAGATATATACCAGATTATAAGTGATCTGCAGTCTCACCGATAATCCGATATACAAACTAACCTCTGTTCGCCTGAGTAGAGTGTAGTGTTTTGGTGTAACAGTAACACTAGGAGGCCTAGGCCTCAGTGCAGCAAGGAGAACTGCACGGATTCCTTCCGCAGACCTGAGCTCTCCAAGACGGGAGGAGTCAGACTGACAGTAGGAAGGAAAGTCCGAGAGTGACACTCAGGAAGAAGTGTCACTAACAGGACTGGGAACCGCCTCCAATCGTGAGGTCGGTTCTCGAGGTCAGACAAGCCAGGTCGTACACACACGGACAGATAAAGTACAAATACAGTAGGCAAAGGCGGAGTCAAAGTACAGGCAGGGTTCAGCAACGGGGTATCAGATATATCGGGGTACAAAATCAGGAGGCAGAAACAGAGTCTAGGAACGAGCCGAGGTTCGGCAACAGAGTATCAGAAATATCGAGGTACAAGGTCAGAGTTCAGGAGGATAGTCGAGGCAGGCAAAAGTCATAACAGAAAATCACAATCAAACTAGTACTTTAGCTATCAATAATCTAGCTAAGTGTAGGATTACAGCTCCAGCTGGTCCCGGCACACTTAAGGATCTGACTACGGATCTGGGTGCTCCCACATATGTGATCGCACGCCAGACAAAGAGCAAGTGAACAACCAGCAGTATATATACTCTAGGACCTTTCCAGGACCTCCCTAATTGCTGGTCCAATGAGAGCAGTGGAATTTGTCAGCTGACCCAGCTGGTCAGCCGACACCCTTCTAACTGCTATTTAAACTCTGCCTCTCTGCTCGCGCGCGTGTAAGTCTGAATCTTGGTGGACTATCAGTCCCAGCCACACCAGTACTGTCATGCAATGTATCTAGTGCGGGGGCCGCCTCTGATGCGGATTCCGCTGCACTGCCTATGCGGCATGCAGCGTTTTTTCCGCGTTGTGACGCCATGCTGGACGCGGAAACAGCCGCCTCACCTTTAGAGACGGCGGCATTTCCGCGTTTCCTTACACTGATTGATGTATACACATGCAAGATGTTTTAAAGCACTTTAGGCCTGTCATTTAGCATTCAATGTGATTTCTGCCCTTAAAACGCTGCTTTGCGTCAAATCCAGATTTTTCCCGGGGACTTTTGGCGTGTATCCCACTCCGCCATGCCCCCCTCCAGGTGTTAGACCCCATGAAACATCTTTTCCATCACTTTTGTGGCCAGCATAATTATTTTTTTTTTTTCAAAGTTCGCATCCCCATTGAAGTCTATTGCGGTTCGCGAACTTTAACGCGAACCGAACGTTCCGCGAAAGTTCGCGAACCCGGTTCGCGAACCTAAAATCGGAGGTTCGGCCCAACTCTACTTGGAACACAGTCACTCAATGACCAAATTTGTGAGCTTTGGGGTTCTTGGCATTAATAATGTGAGAGTGGAAGCAGGATAAATTTCCCCATTGAAAACAAGATAACAAATCAGATTGGCTGTTTGTGTCTCTTCCCCTTTTTCTGAATTTGAAACCCAGTCACCCAATGACCAACTGTAGCAGGTTTGAGGCCTCTGCCATTAACAGTGTAAGAATGGCAGCAATGTAAATATTCCCTTTCAAAAATCAATAGGTAATTTTGATTGGCTGTTGTAGGCTCCGCCCACGTTCCTGAATATTATTCCCAGTCACCCAGTGACTAATTGTGCCAAGTTTGAGAACCCTGCCATTAAGAATGGCTGCAGTTTACATTGTAAAAATGTGTTTGTTATTGGCCCCAGCCACATTTTCTAACCTTGATACACAGTCAGTCACTCAAAGAGCAAGTTTGTGAGCTTTCGGGCCCTTGGAATCAATAATGTGAGAATGGAAGCAGTTTATCAATCAAAGAAATCTAACTGGCTGTTTGTGGCTTCGCCCCCTTTTCTGAATTTGAGCCTCATTCACCTGATGACAGACTGTAGCAGGATTGAGGCCTCCGCCATCTGCAGTATAAGTATTGCAGCAAATTAAATATTCCACCTTGAAAATCAAAAGGTGAATTTTGATTGGGGGCTGTAGGCCTCACCCACTTTTCTGAATATTAATCCCAGTCACCCAGTGACCAACTGTGCCAAGTTTGAGAACCCTGCCATTAACAGTGTAAGAATGGCTGCAGTTGACATTATACAAAATGTACGTATATAAAATTTACGTATCCTACTTTTCGGTACTAGTCTTCATTAAAAGCCACTGTTGTGAAAATCTTCAAATTTAAAATAAATGTAAGCATATACAGATAAGAAGTATGTTTCTTCCAGAGTAAAATGAGTCATACATTTATTTTCTCCTATGTTGCTGTCACTTACAGTAAGTAGTAGAAATCTGACAGAACCGACAGGTTTTGGACTAGCCCATCTCATAGGGGATTCTCAGGGTTTTCTTTATTTTCAAAAGCACTTAGTGAATGGCAGTTGCTCCATCCAACTGCTAAAAAAGTGTACGGTGAGCAGGGAGGCTGGCCAGCATCTTTTTTATAAATCTTTTTCAAGGTGTCTTTATAAAGAATACAGGCCATGCTGAGAATCCCCTGTGGAGAGATGGATTAGCCCAAAACCTGTCTGCCACCTACTGTAAGTGACAGCAACATAGGAGAAAAGTAATTTATGGCTCATTTTACTCTGGAAGAAACATGCTTCTTATTTGTATATGTTACCATGTACTTTGAATTTTAAGATTTGCGCTACAGTGGTCCTTTAACCTCCTTGCCGGTTATTCCGAGCTCAGCTCGGGGTAACCTACCCAGGAGGATTTCTCAGGCTCCGCTGGGCCGATTTTCACAATTTTTTTTTATTGCACGCAGCTAGCACTTTGCTAGCTGCGTGCATATCTCGATCGCCGCCACTTGCCGCTGATTCACCGCTACCCACCGCGCCGCCCGCCCCCCCCCCCAGACCCCTTGCACAGCTTGGCCAATCATTGCCAGGCAGCACTGAGGGGTGGATCGGGATTCCCTGTGACGTCCCGACGTCCATGACGTCGGTGGCGTCATCCCGCCACGTCGCCATGGCGACGGGGGCAGCCGAGCAGGAAATCCCGTTCTGAATTTTCCTGCTTGCAAAGAGCGCCGGCAGCGATCGGAGTCGGTAGGGGAATGCCGCTTGTCGTAGGCTAGCTACATGAATTAAAAAAAATTAAATAACAGTTCTGCGCCGCCCCCTTGCTGACATAATTGGAACGGCAAGGGGGTTAAGGTAGACTGATACGCAACTTTATGATTTTAATATATATTTTTATCAATGATTGTCCATTGGGCGCCTTCTACTCCTGCTGTGCGTTTGTTTTTTCCCCTGACCTGGGGTTCCGTTTATGACTTTATCATTTACCGGAATATTGGGAGTCGTGACCGGTACAGTCCTGAAAGGCCGAGTAGAGGTGGCACTCCTCAAAATGCTTATACCGTGGTTGCTGGAATAGCAACCCAGATTTGTGAGTGCCTTGTATACTTAATCTTCTTTCCAACATCAACTGACATTCTGCACCAGATGGGGCTTCCGGTGTCCCTGTGTTTTCTGTTTTTTACTTTTACAAGATTCCATGAAATTTGATTGGCTGTTTTATGCTCCGCCCACTTTCCCTGACTTTTTAGTCTCAGCCACCAAGTGTAACGCTTGGTGGTGTATTCTCCACAGTCAGCATGCAACGCATGAGCTGGCGTGGAGGAGGTACACACACTAGCACCAGGAAACAGGCTATCCCTAGTATAGTGGAGGGGAGGACTGACTCCAATAGGAGATTGTGGCGCACAGAGCCGGTGCAGATCTGACAGCCACAAACAATGCTTTCGTTATAACGTCTCAGCGCAAAGTAGCGCTGAGCGCACAAACCAGAACTGAGGAGATCAGGACAGGTAGACAGAATGAACGCTTGCTAGCAAGCGGCTACTTAGCGACAGCAAGCGTCCAAAACCAGACAGACTGGAATGAGGCAGCCAATGTGATGCGGCGATGGCGTGCCTCACAAAGACAGGACAGGATAGTCAGAAAATAGCAGGATTAAGATAGATGAACGTAACACAGATAAATATACAATAAGTATGTTTTCCTAGCGTATTACAATTACAGCTATCAATGAAACTATTTGTAACGTCTGACTAACATATGTATATATCGGCAATGAACCGATATATGACATAAGCAGGAACGCTGACTAGGAATGGAGTAACACAGGGAACAAGACTCAGAAGGATTCGCTATCTCTTCGCAGAGATGAACGCAATCCACAAACGGTAACAGAACAGGATTCAGAAGGATTCGTTATCTCTTCGCAGAGATGAACGCAATCCACAAACGGTAACAGAACAGGATTCAGAAGGATTCGTTATCTCTTCGCAGAGATGAACGCAATCCACAAACAGAACCAGGAGCAGGGTAACTACCTCAGCACGGGTGGTCACGGTACGCGCAACCTACCAAAACGTGCTGGAAGCTGACTAACTGCACACAGGATATAAACAGTTTGTGTACGTATACATCAGCGACACTGATGTATTAACGTAACACAAATACAAGGAAAATAATAAACGTGCTGGTATGCATATATATTGGCAATGAACCAATATATGATGCAAAGACCAGCAAAGTATCTTTATAACAAGAAACACGATCGGGGGCTAAAGCGACAGCAAGACAGGCTTAAGCTGAAGCTATGAAAACCCAAGGAAACCCTGCAGGAAGCAGATCTTTATACTGAGGTCATCCAATGGGAGCAGACATGCAGATTCCCACACAGGTGAATGATAATCAGTCACAAGCTGACAGCAGGGAAAGACAGACAAAGCTATGCAACTTGCATGGAAATAGATCAGAACTGCCTGAGCTGCAGCACTAATACTTCCAGTAATAGCTGCTGCAGCAGCGATCATTACAGTACCCCCGCCTTTAAAAGTGGATTCCAGACGCTTTTCAAAACTGAAATTTCCAACAAAACAGTCTGACTGATAATTCATGATGACCGGGACAGCCCGGCAAGACCGAATTCCAGAATCAGTCCCCACAAGACTGGACCCATCAGAACCAGAACCTACAGAACCATGCCCATCAGTACTACAAACCCCAGTGCGACACCCATCAGAACCATGATTTCCAGAAGAAAGCCCTCCGAAACTCCCTGAGCGATACCCACCGCCTTCCAGGAACAGTTCAGAAACGCCAAAGCCTTTGCAATGCCCACCGGTACTGTCTTTACCAACACAAAACCCACTGTTGAACCAGTCCAAGGCACCAGGACAAGTTTTCTCAGAGACCTCCCAGAACACCTTGAAGCTCCAAAGAGATCCCCATAGGTCAGAATGCCCCTTAGGCTCACATGGAGAACTATCAAGAACCCCTATGGAACCTAGGGCAATTCCCGAGTCAGGGCCACAAGGACAAACATCAATATCAGGGCTTTCAGGGACCAGAACCATCTCTGGGCATGCAGGCAGACTGGCAACATCAGAACGTGTTCCCACTAAGGAAGCATCAGAGCACGCTAACACCTTAGACACACTTGGGCATTCTGGCACACAAAGAACATCTGGGCACACCGGCACAAGAGAAACCTCTGGGCATGTCAAGGAACTGTGAGCCTTAGGGTCAGCCAAGACAGGACCAAAACCAGGACTGGCCAAAAAAAAATCATCATGACTAAACTTCGCAACTACTGGACTTTTACACGAGAATGCTGGATCAGACTTAGATGTCGCTGATTCCAGCAAAGTCAGTAACAAATCAGATTCAGGGGCACTAACAAGACAGGACAAATCTTCTGATGTATGCACTGAACCAGACAGGGACTCCACAACTACCTCTGGACTGGACAGAGACTCATTTAATACACTGGATTGGAGCTCATGAGGCGCTGCAGAACAAGTCAGTATTGCAGCAGCCCCCACTGGACTAGGCAAAACTGAGGAATTCCCTGGACAGGAAGGGAACTCTGGAACCTCTGCCACAGCGGCCAGAGAACCAGAATCTTTCAGGATACAGGGCTGAGTTTCAGGAACACTCATCAGACCGGACTGAAATTCTGAGATTTCTATTATTTTGACCAGAGAATCAGAATTATCCATGTTACAGGGCAAGACTTCTGAAACATTCAGAGGACAGGGCTGGAGTTCCTCGGCTGTTACAACACTGGAGAGGGACTCAACATTGGTTAAATCAGACTGTGTACAGGGCAAGGTATCTGACACACTTGCTGACGAGGACAATATTTCAATGGCTTCTGCTTTGCTGGGCAGAAATTCATCAAGTTTTATTAGAGCAGACTTTAATTCCAAAACAGCTGCTAGACAAGTGAATATTACTGCAACACCAACTGAGGTAAGCAGTGCTTCAGCCTCCTCTGCTAGAGGGTTTAAAGTATCCAAAGTACTGGGTGAAGCATAAGACTCTGCGACCACAGCTTCACTGGACAGGATCACTGAACAGTCCATATTGCAGGGCAAAACCATGGAAGCACCTGCTGGACAGCATAATGATTCTGTGACCTGAGTTTCATTGGAGAGATCTACTGCACAATTCATGGTACAGGGCAAATTTATTGGAAAATTTTCTGAACAAGGTAATAATTCTGCGATTTCAGGTTCACATAGCAGATGCTCTGAGCTATTCACGAAACTAGAGCAAGGTGTAGAAACAGGAAGATCAAGACACAATGTTTGCGCATCTGCTGGATCAGACAGGAGTTGAACTTTATTAACACAGGTAATTTCTGCAGAAGTGTTTGCAGAGACAGGCAAGATTTTTCTGGTGTCTGTTTCACTAAACAAAGAGTCATGAGTACTGGCTAGGCTGGACTCGGAAGTCAGCAGGACCTCTGGATTCTCTGCTGAGAAATTTGCGCAGGGCAAGGTTAAGAATGTATCAGTGGCTTCTGTTTTACTGGGAAGTAACACTGAGTTATCCATGGTACAGGGTGGAATTGCAGGAACTTCAATTTCACACAAAAAGAGCTCCGAATCACCTGCTGAATCAGCCAAAGGTGCTAAAGCAGGCGGGTCAGAACGCCAAATTTGCGAATTCGGAGTCACAAAAAAATCATCCAAAATCAGTTCCCACACATCAATCAATGGAGCCACAAAGTCATACTCACACACACCAGTTTTTATTAGGTTATAGGCAGACTTAATGCATGCATTCAATACCAATTCACTTTTTGCACTGTAAAATTGACAAAATGAACTTGAATCATTCTTCCATTCATTGACCAGAGCTTCCATCTCTCCTTTCTCAAATGGAGGATTCCAAGCATACTTAACAGGCAGATCATGGTTTGCAGATATGATTGTGGCAGGCACATGTATAGGGTTAATTAGCAGGTGATTGGCAGATTCCTTATTCTTAAGAATATCCAATACCTGTAGCAAGTGTTGAACTGTAGTGTATGCAAACTTCCCTTGGTTCACAAATAAGTTGATTTGTTCAATACTCTGTAATATCTCATCATAATCATACTCAGATAATTCTTTTAAACAAAAATCTTTATTTTCCCTAGCCAGGGAGGAAAGTTCATTAGTAGTTTCATAAGTCCATTTAACTCCCCTGAAAGACAATTGCATTTCATTATCTGTTAATGGCAGAATCTCATTATAGGTCTCAGTCGCTAAGGATAACGATTCTGCAGATTGGACACGTTTCTTAGAACGTTTGCGTTTTGCCTTTGACCTTGCGGTTTTTGGTGATTTATTCAAAGCTGCAGGAAAATTATCAGTAACACTTTCTGCTTGCTGCTCATTCTTGCAAGCAATTGAAGGAGCAGCTGATTGGCCTGCTGCCAGGAGTTCATTAAGAGGAAAAGGCAATGGATCTATGCGCAACCAGTTATGGATCACAAACGCTAGAAATTCCAGCGGTCTATCTTTCAAATCGGAATGATTGAGAACATCAAATGCCCACTGGAATAATTCCCCTTTAAACAAAATATAACTTAGTTGGAGTGCCCAGGTTGAAACAGGAGTCGCTTGGAGATCAGGATTGGTCAGGAACCTGGCACATTCAGAGAAAAACTCATTTTCTGTTTCAGAGCTAAGTTCTTCAAATTTCTTAAAGGAACAGGAACCATAATTAACAGTGTCATACTTTCTGGGAATCCCCCCCACAATGGGGATTGGTAATGGGGTTTTCATAATGTAACGCTTGGTGGTGTATTCTCCACAGTCAGCATGCAACGCATGAGCTGGCGTGGAGGAGGTACACACACTAGCACCAGGAAACAGGCTATCCCTAGTATAGTGGAGGGGAGGACTGACTCCAATAGGAGATTGTGGCGCACAGAGCCGGTGCAGATCTGACAGCCACAAACAATGCTTTCGTTATAACGTCTTAGCGCAAAGTAGCGCTGAGCGCACAAACCAGAACTGAGGAGATCAGGACAGGTAGACAGAATGAACGCTTGCTAGCAAGCGGCTACTTAGCGACAGCAAGCGTCCAAAACCAGACAGACTGGAATGAGGCAGCCAATGTGATGCGGCGATGGCGTGCCTCACAAAGACAGGACAGGATAGTCAGAAAATAGCAGGATTAAGATAGATGAACGTAACACAGATAAATATACAATAAGTATGTTTTCCTAGCGTATTACAATTACAGCTATCAATGAAACTATTTGTAACGTCTGACTAACATATGTATATATCGGCAATGAACCGATATATGACATAAGCAGGAACGCTGACTAGGAATGGAGTAACACAGGGAACAAGACTCAGAAGGATTCGCTATCTCTTCGCAGAGATGAACGCAATCCACAAACGGTAACAGAACAGGATTCAGAAGGATTCGTTATCTCTTCGCAGAGATGAACGCAATCCACAAACGGTAACAGAACAGGATTCAGAAGGATTCGTTATCTCTTCGCAGAGATGAACGCAATCCACAAACAGAACCAGGAGCAGGGTAACTACCTCAGCACGGGTGGTCACGGTACGCGCAACCTACCAAAACGTGCTGGAAGCTGACTAACTGCACACAGGATATAAACAGTTTGTGTACGTATACATCAGCGACACTGATGTATTAACGTAACACAAATACAAGGAAAATAATAAACGTGCTGGTATGCATATATATTGGCAATGAACCAATATATGATGCAAAGACCAGCAAAGTATCTTTATAACAAGAAACACGATCGGGGGCTAAAGCGACAGCAAGACAGGCTTAAGCTGAAGCTATGAAAACCCAAGGAAACCCTGCAGGAAGCAGATCTTTATACTGAGGTCATCCAATGGGAGCAGACATGCAGATTCCCACACAGGTGAATGATAATCAGTCACAAGCTGACAGCAGGGAAAGACAGACAAAGCTATGCAACTTGCATGGAAATAGATCAGAACTGCCTGAGCTGCAGCACTAATACTTCCAGTAATAGCTGCTGCAGCAGCGATCATTACACCAAGTGACCTACTTTGCCACATTTGAGGACTCTGGCTTTATAACTGTGACAATGGCAGCTTTTTAAATTTTCCCATTGACGTCAATGGGTGTGAGACCCGCAGGTAATAGGGATCTGTATACCACGCATTTTAGTTGAAATCAGTCAAGACGTTTTCGAGTAATGGCGGTACATGCAAATTTTCCTCTCCCTGATTTAATTTCTGGCGGCATTCAGGACCATTCTAAGAATGTGGGATGTGTACAGCTATCCCCCGATGTTGCCCAAAGATTCAGCATGCTTGCCTTTTCAGTCACATGTACTTAATATAAGAATGTTGACTTTAAATTGTTAAAGCAATTGTTATACATCTTCAGTTGCAATGTGTGTTTGCAAATGTACAAAAACCCAATAAAAATCTAGTGTTTCAAAAAAGATTCAGCATGCTGAATCTTCAGTAGCAATGATGCCTGCGCAAAACTGACTGCATGGTTTCCTTCCTGATCTTACCGCTGGAAACTGCTTTGTCCCGCCTCCCTCCTCCATAGAACAGATGCATCTTTCAGCTCCAACTCAGTCTTGAGTCTGAAAAAATGAAGTTGGACTTCAAACTCAGTAAGTACCGTATTTTTTGGACTATAAGACACATTTCCCACAGAGAGAATTTTGTACATCTTATAGTCTGAATACCATATTTTGAAACTCCCTTGTCCCCTCCAGTGTCCGCTGTCCTTCACCCCACCTCCCACCTCCAGTGTCCACTGTCCCGTCCTCACCCCTCTGTCCCCTCCAATGTCAGTGTCCCCGCCCCTTAATTCCCCTCCAGTGTCTCTGTCCCCTCCAATGTTGCTGTGTTTCGCCCCTCTGTCCGCCCCCTCTGTCCACACCAATGAGTGTCCCCCATTCCATCCCTTCCGGTGTCTACTGCCCGCTACATACAGAAGTAGCCACACAGCTTTGGAAAAGATCAACGAATCAGGCGAGGGGCGCTGCCCCAGAGCACCAATCACAGCCCTTTCCTTATCCATACTTGCTTCCTAATAGCAGCCGACGGTCACTGCTGTGATTGGCCCCAATGACGGAGCCCTGGTCCTGCCCTCGAGACCCTTGGCTGCTATTAGGAAGGGAGAAGGGAGCAGGAAAGGCTGTGATTGGTGGTCTGGGCCAGCGCCACTCGCATGATTCGTTGATCTTTTCCAAAGCTGTGCGGCTAATTCCGTAGCTTGAAGTAACTTCAGGGTAACAGCAGTCTTCGCTTTCTGCATGTAACGGGTGGTGGACAGAGGAGAGGATGAGGGGACAGAGGGAGTGGGGACATTGGAGGGGACAGAGATACTGGAGGGGACATAGGAGACAGAACAGCGGACATTGGGCGGGACAAGGTGACAGGCAAACCATATGACACAGGGACACTGAAGGTCAAAGGATGCAGGGACACAGGAGGACAGAGGATACAGGAGGACAGAGGATACAGGAGGACAGAGGACACAGGATGACAGAGGAAACAGGATGACAGAGGAAACAGGACGACACAGGGAAAAGAGGACAAAGGACACAGGGAGAGAGGACATAGGGGGACAGAGGAGGACACAGGAGGAAGGGGACACAAGAGGTACAAGCAGGGGCGTAACTAGAAGTCCCCAGGCCCCCTGCAAGAATTCGAGCGGGCCCCCCCACCCTGGGGGGGGGGGGGGGGGGCAGGGGCTGCTTCCCCTATTGTTACGCCAGTGGGTACAAGATAGAAAGGAACAAGAATTAGGGGAGGGGGGTCCATAAGACACCCCTGCACCATGAATGCACAAGGTTTAGTATCAATTTTTTTTTCCCTTAGATTTTGTCCGAGGTGTACCTAGGTGTATCTTACATTCCGATACATTTTATAGTCCAAAAAATACGTTAATACATAGTGTTTTCCATAACAGAAATACAGTTTTTAGCAAAATTTGAAAGCAAGGGACAATATATTCAAAGTATTCAAAGAAAGATAAATAAGTAAGGCAGGGGACACACTTGTCTTTCAGTTTTCTCTGCTTGTTATTCTGCATGCGTTCTCTGCACACCATGAGAGTCTGTATGCAGAAAAACACGTGCATTTTTTCACAGCAGCTAATGTAATTGCTAGTAAAATAACTGCAAAAAATGTGTAGAATTATCCTGCAGGATGTGAATTTTTTATGCGTGCGAAAAATGCATCAAATGTAATTGATCAGCAATTACCATCCGGTCGGAGACTGGTCTCTTCCACATTGTGTGGGCTTTAGGAGTCTTCAGAAGCACTTGGGCTTCCGAAGAAGGGCTGCTCTGTACTGCGCATGCGCGAGGTCCCTGTATCACGCACTTGCACGTGCGCAGTACAGAGCCGCCCGTCTTCAGAAGCCCGAGTGCTTCCACAAACTTCCGAAGTCTCCCGAGGTGGTAGATTTAAACGGTGAAGCCTGCAGGGGAATGAGGATACCGTGAGGAGAATGGGAAGGCTCTATAGGACCCATAGCCTTCCATCTCCTTAGGTGAGTATCTGTTTTTTATCTTATTTTCTCTACAGATTCACTTTAACTCATGTATCTTTACAAGCTGCTAGGATAGCTATATTTCTGATGACCTCCTAGGACGAGACCCAGGAGTCATACAAGGTGAGGAGCGATGGGGTCTCTGATGACTAATGAGGGGGAGAAACACAAGAGATGTCTTTTTAATCCAAGTTTCACGCCTGCCAAGGATTATGGGAAATTTGCTGCAGGATTCTGGGAAGCTGTGATAAGTAGCGTCTGGTATTTCTATTGTTCATGATGGAAATATACAATAAGGATATTGCATTCGGTGTAGTCATCACTTGGAAAAGAGAAAGGTGGTCAGATGCACATGGCGAACGTAAGACAACATCATCACTACGAAAGGATCCAAAGGGCAAATATAAATCAGAAGTGGAGATGTAAGACTGTAAAAAATCCAGAGAACTGGGATAAATGAAGCTGACTCAGAACCACCTACACTTAATGTAGTTGATTAAAATGAAATTAAAAGTGTTCTTCTATTAAAAAAAAAAATAGCAAAAAGAACAGTATTGCTTAGTTAATATGAAAAGTATTTAGCAGAGATAATTTTCCCTAGCCCGAAAAGAAACACCCAAAATTCATCACTGTAGAACATGGTGGAAGATTAACCTTATGGGGACCGACGTAGGTTGAATCTACATCCAGCAGGTGGTGCTGCCGCCCTGACTGGACATTGATTCAACGTTCGCGCTAACGAACTGTCCCGACGCGATCGTGTGCACCGGAGAGGGAAGATTAAGCTGTCATATGACAGCTGACATCTCCCCTCAGTGATCAGGAGCCATCGTGTATGGCTGCTGATCACGTGATCACTACGATCGCCGGCGGATCGTAGTGATCACTTTGACAGCTACGGCGGTAAGGGGGGAAAGAAGAGGATCCACTCACCTCCCTGCCGTTCCCACGACGATCGGCGCACCCCACCGCTGTTGCCGGCATCTCTGCTCCTTCTGACGTCAGCGCCGGGTCCCGGCTTGATGACGTCATCAAGCCACGACCCTGAACTGAGTGGCGGTAGGAGCTGAGATGCTGGCCAAAACGGAGGGTTCCGCTGCGGCTCGTCGCTGGAGCATGAGTGATTGTTGCTGCTGAAGGGGGGGACACCTGGCCACACAGGGGGGACACAGCCCAGCAAGACCCTGCAGGGATCTGGCTGCCCTAACCCCCAAACGCGCCCCCCCTTCAGCAAAATCGCCTGGTCCTTAAAGAGAGTCTGAAGCGAGAATAAATCTCGCTTCAGACCTCATAGATAGCAGGGGCATGTGTGACCCTGCTAAAACGCCACTATCCCGCGGCTTAACGGGGGTCCCTTCATACCCAAATCCCCTCGGTGCAGCGGGGGAGCGCTTCCTGGTTGGGGCAGGGCTAATCGCCGCAGCCCTGCCCCACGCGCGTCTGTCAGCGCGTATCTCCCACTCCCCTCTCCCACTCCCCTCTCAGTCTTCCTTCACTGAGAGGGGCGGGGGAGAGGCGGCGATGCACGTCTGATAGACGGCGCTGAGAGGCAGGGCTGCAGCCGTTAGCCCTGCCTCCAGGAAGAGAATTTTACGACCAAGTTTGCGACCAACTTTTGCGGGGTGGGTTTGGGGGTGAAGGGACCTCCGTTAAGCCGAGGGAGAGCGACGTTTTAGCAGGGGCACACATGCCCTTGCTAACTGTGAGCTCTGAAGCGAGATTTATTCTCGCTTCAGAGTCTCTTTAAGGGGGGGTTAGGTGGCCGGTCCCGAAAGGGTTAATTATTTTATTATTGTTTTTGTTGTTGTTATTATTTATTGTATTTATAAAGCGCCAACATATTACACAGCACTGGACAACGGTGTTGCTTACAAATTTTTTCGCATGGAAAATGCTATTTTCAATTTTGAGAAATGTTGGGGGAAAACATAGAAAAACATATAAAAATAGGAGAACAATAGATGTGGTTGGAGGGTGAAGGACCACTAAGGCCTGGTGCACACCAAAATCCGCTAGCAGATCCGCAAAATGCTAGCAGATTTTGAAACGCTTTTTCTTCTTTTTCTGTAGCGTTTCAGCTAGCATTTTGCGGCTTAGTGAAGCGTTTTTGGTGTAGTAGATTTCATGTATTGTTATAGTAAAGCTGTTACTGAACAGCTACTGTAACAAAAACCGCCTGGCAAACCGCTCTGATCTGCAGTTTTTCAGAGCGGTTTGCGTTTTTCCTATACTTAACATTGAGGCAGAAACGCCTCCCGCTCTGGTGTGCACGGGCCCATTGAAATACATTACCCAAGCGGATCCGCACCAGCAAGCAGATCGCAAACCGCAGCCGAAACGCTCTGGTGTGCACTAGGCCTACGGGTATATCAGTGGGGTTGGGAGACACCTATACTTACATTAGATTATTGAACATTCTCTTCACAAAAGATGTCTCTGGCCACAATTGTAGGATGCAAATCTACTGTGTGTGCCAGAGCCGGATTTACCATAAGGCACTATAGGCACGTGCCTACAGGCACCTGATGATGGAAGGGCAGCACACTCCCCTCCCCAAGCACCTCCCTCCCTCCTTCCCTATGCAGAGTCCTGAGCAGAGCGTAAATGAGGTTACTCCCCCAGCTCTCGGCATTCCGCTAACTAGATCTCCCTTAAGTCGGGGGCATCTCTAGCTACTTATTAAGGGGGTACCTCTGGCTACCCAATGCTAAGGGACACCTTAAAGAGGATCTG
The DNA here is from genome assembly GCF_040937935.1 of Hyperolius riggenbachi. NCBI lineage: Eukaryota > Metazoa > Chordata > Amphibia > Anura > Hyperoliidae > Hyperolius > Hyperolius riggenbachi. The sequence goes on from NC_090654.1 coordinate 283,472,837, forward strand.
TAACATCAAAACGTCCCCTGGGGGGTACTCACCTCGGGTGGGGGAAGCCTCAGGATCCTAATGAGGCTTCCCACACCATCCTCCGTCCCTCAGGGGTCTCGCTGCAGCCCTCCGTGCAAAATGATGTCATTATTTACCTTCCCGGCTCCTGCGCAGGCGCTCTGACGGCTGTCGGCTCCGAAGTAGGCGGAAATACCCGATCGCCGTCGGGTCTGCTCTAGTGCGCAGGCGCAAGTTTCCGGCGCCTGCGCAGTAGAGCGGACCCGACTGAGATCGGGTATTTCCGTCTACTTCGGAGCCGAAAGCAGCCACAGCGCCCCCGCTGGAGCCAGCAAAGGTAAATATTGAATCTACAGTCGGGTCTGTCGCCGGCTGTTCGGAGGGCTGCAGCGAGACCCCCGTGGGACAGAGGACGGCGTGGGAAGCCTCATTAGGATCCGGAGGCTTCCCCCACCCGAGGTGAGTACCCCCCAGGGGAGGTTTTTGATGTTACAGAGTCTCTTTAAGAGAAACTGTAAAATGGAGGAAACCAGAAATATTAAATACTGTATATTCTGGTGTATAAGACTACTTTTTAACCCTTGAAAATCTTCTGAAAAGTCAGGAGTCATCTTATACGCTGAGTGTCATTGATGCCGGGTGATACGCCCTATCCTGTTACTGCCTCTCAGATCTCGCTGCTGAGGACTGTAGTGAAGCGGCGCAGGCGCTCATGTGTGAGATCTGAGAGGCAGAGAAGCAGGGATGAGCAGAAACTAGGCCAGTGCGAATTTACGCATCGTAGCTTGGCATCTACACATCGTAGTTGGTAGGCGAAGTTTCAAAACTATGCTTACGAATTTATGCGTAGCGAAGTACCACTACGCGTAGTGTACGCCTGCTACGCGTAGTAACCATGTGTATTGTGAAGTAACCTACCAATGCATTTCTCGCGTTTATTTTCCCACGTACGATTGTATGCTTACAAAATTACGCATTGGAAAGGGGAATGTACGCATGGAAGAGTTCCCGGTACAAGCATTTAACAGGGGAATTAATGCGGAAAATCTTCCGCATTATGGCATAAGCGTCCGCATTCACTACACGTAATTGCTTATTTTAACACGTAGTCTACGAAATGCATATGAAGCGAATATTTGATTTGGAAGCCGTAGTTTGGCGAAGCGTAATTGCGTAAAACTACTCGTAGTTCCAGCGTAGCGAAGTTGGCTGACTACGACCATCCCTGCAGAGAAGGAGGCAAATAGGAAACAAGGGTGGGCCAGAAGGGTGAAAGAGGCGTGTTTTATGGGCACAGCGCAATCTATTCTTCCATACCGCTCTGATAAACAGGGAGACAGGGAGAGCTGAGCAATCCGCTTAGGGAGAGTTGACCATCCAACCAGTCAATCGCCTATATACGGTTATATACTGGGTACCACATACAGTACAGCACCAGTGTCTGTTCATACATAGCACCAGTATATGATGTTTTGTTTAATTTTTATTTGGTGTGCATTGGAAGAGGGGTAGTCTATACTGCGAGTATATCCCAAACTCTTATATGCCCAGTCGGAATATACAGTAATTAAAAACTGTTTAAAAAGAAGGTGGGTGTTAACTTACCTTCACAGAAGACAACTGTGCAAATTTCACAGTTTTATGCAGCCAGCTGCATAAGAGACACTCCCATTAACCCGAGGAAGCGGTGTACAAACCGTTAAACGCATTGTCTATTGTGTGATTTAATAAAAGCTGTGCAATTTGAGCAGTTGTCTTTAGTGAAAGTAAATTTTTGGAGAAGCAATGATATTGAGTTGAGTTCAAAGGATGAATGCAGACGGATGGTATTTACCCATAAATGTTCTTACCGGAAGCAGATTGGGCAACCACAGAGTGTAAGAATTAATCTGTCATACATTTCACACCTTTTGGTATATCCTAAATACTACACTAGATTGGACTCCTGGTATTCCTGTGTTGTTGTTGGTTTTTTTACATATCCCAGCACAGTACACGTTGGTGACCGTACAGAAAAAACCCCGGCTTCCTGCATGCAGAGGCCAAAGATTTCGCAGTCACGTGACAGGATCCGGTAACTATTACATATTACTATTAACTCTTGTGTTTTGGAATGTTGGGGAACGTTTCAGTCATTTATTTTTCTTAGACCTCAAAAATAAATAAATAAATAACCCTATGATGCACTAAATGAAAGTATCACTAAAATCAGTTATTGCCAAAAGTTTAAAATTCCTATTCTCCTTTGTAAAGTCTGTAGTTAGAGCTCCTCCTGCTCCTGTAAAGCATTAATGTAGTTTGTAGTAAAAGAAAAAAAATTAGGGGGGAAAAAAACAGAAATGTAAGAAATATTGCAAATAAATAGCTGTTTTTTTTCCTTTTGATGAGGGGTATAACAGCATGATATTCTCAAATATGTTGTGTGTGTTTCCTTCTTTCTCTAATGATGAAGATGGGGTTACCCCTTAAAGCGGAATATAACCCTGCATTTCAACTTTGCTCTAAAACATTATTTACAGCATATTATATGCAAAAAGCATTTTTTTTTTACTAGACCAGCATTGGAAGGGTTAAACACAGAGGTTTAAAGTTCCATGGAGAGATATGCAGAAGTTGAGATTGTTACATTCTATTTAGTTAAATGTATCTATTGAGAAATGTTACACACTCTTTTGGCTGTCCTCCAGCTCCTTCTCAGTCAGAGAGAGTGAGTCACATTCAACACTTAGATACATTTATGTAAACAAAATGTATCTATGTCAGCTTCGGATGCGTCTGCAGAAATCTCCAGGAACTTTAAAGCCCTGTGTAACCCTTCCAATGCTGGTCTAGTAAAAAAAAATGCTGGTTGCATATAATATACTGTAAATAATGTTTTAGAGCAAAGTTGAAATGCAGGGTTATATTCCGCTTTAAAGTGTACCAGATATGATCTAAAATAAAAGTTTTATACATACCTGAGGCCTCCAGCCCCATCCGCACGGATCGCCCCCATGCTGCGGTCCTCATCCTTCTGTATCGCCGAGACCGGGTCCCATAACTTGGGCCAGTCGTGGCCATTCTGCGCCCTCTCTTATCTCTCCAGCAGCTATCCTCGATCAGTATGCATGGGGCTGGAGGAAGCCCCAGGTATGTATAAAACTTTTATTTTAGATCGTCTCTCATTTCCTTTAACCACCCTGGTGTTCAATTGTTGCGGACTTTTGTCCATGGGAGGGCTATTTTTTTTTTAAAAAAACCTGTTTTAAATCATGTAGCTAACACTAGGCTAGCTACATGTGTCCCCCGATCACCCTGGTGCTGTGTCCCACCCCCCGATCGCCGTTGGCTATATTTACCGCTCCGGGATCCTGCGAGAGCCGTAACTTGTTCTTTCAGCTTCGGTCGTCGCTATGGCGATGATCGGACACAACGTCTAACGTCATGACGTCATGCACAGTCCCGATCCTCGCCATAGCAAAGCCTGGTGGTGATCGAAGAGGCTGCGCCAGCGCGGCCTCCGACGGGGGGTACGTATAAGGGGAGCGGCGGCAATCGGGCAACACATGTAGCTAACCAAGTGCTAGCTACATGATGTACAAAAAGTTTTGTTTTTTTTAAATCTCCCTGGGCCATGCTATCCCTTCCGGCGGTAATGGACGAGCTGAGCTCGTCCATACCGCTCAGGAGGTTAAATAATCCTATTTATTGTTGACAAAGTGTTGCTTGTCATCTTCTTTAGTGTCTTGTCCGGATTTTTCATATCTTTTCTCCCAAATACCGAACATCTTCTAATTTCATGGCTTCATTTCCCATCTGCTAAATCTTTGAGCTCAGGCAAAATAAAATCTGTCACTGCCTTCTTTTCCTCCCTGTATGTCTACAAAGGAATCATTAGAAAAGTTCTGTTAGTATAAGAGTTTTTGATTTTGTTAAAGCAGGAGGATTAGCCAGGGAAAAAAAAAAACATATAGAAGTAGATCAATATTTGATCTACTTACATAACACATGTATTGTACTGTCCATGTTTTGATTTCAGTGAATGTTATATAGTAAATGAAGATAATTCTGTTCCTGGTGGGAACCATGTCTTTTGCCCACAGTTTAGGCTAAATCCTGATTTCTGCCCATTACTTTTTTTTTATTTTTTCCTCCAATCGCTGAGTCACTTCAGCCTTGCTTGTAAACACAATTGAGCAGAGGATCATGTTTCAGCTAGGCACTAGCAGGGAAATCAATGGAAGAGGAGGAATATACTATAGATAAAAAGCACCCCCAGCATGCAACTGTTTGGCACTGACTTTTAAAGGGCAGTTCTCCTAAGGTATGTGATAACTCCAAACCATAACAGCAGAAAAAGTTTTGAATGCAGGATTAGCATCTTTATCACTTAATACACTCAGACCAGTTGCTTTTGAAATTTGATATTTATGGTGACAATACCGCTTTAAGCGGAAACCCAAGTCTAATTATTTTCTATCAAGGTATCTACACGGAAAACAACTTTTAAAACTTAACGCACAGACCAGCAGGTGGCACCCTCAGCAAAACTCATATTTTCAATTAAGATATTTAATAATTTCCTGATGATTAAAAAAATATTAACATCTAAAGAACCTAATATTTTTAGCGTTGAAAAAAAAATAAGCTGATAAAATTAAAATAAAAAGATCACATGCATCCTTAAAGAGTACCTACATTATAAAACACAGTTTGCTTTAAACCTAATAAATTGCCAAGACATATAAAATCACACTTAATAAAGTGTGATTTTCTCACCCCCAGGGTCCGTGATCCACATACAGTCTTGAAAACCCCGCCTCCAGTTTAAAAATAGGCCAGGGTGATTTCCTTTCCAAACCATAGGTGCAAAGGATGCTGGGGGATTGATGTCATAACTCCCCCCCCCCCCCCCCCATGTCCACGTGATCTAATCCAGGCAGGCAGACAGACATCTGAAGTAAGACTTATAGCAAATAGACAAGGTAAGACAGGCTGCAGCACTGTATCTTTTTTCTCTTACACACTGTGAAAACAGATGTAATTTGATCCAGGCAGGCAGAGATCAGTGGAGGGAGGGGCAGGGGAGGGGACCAGGCTGGAGGGGAGGACACATGCTGAGTGTGTACTTTGGCAAGGCTTCAGCATGAGGAGGAAGAAAGAAGTGCTACTACAGATACAGTATAAATGTGAGTCTGTTCTATCCACTATGATGTAAACTTTATATGCTCATCTAACTGTACACAGTGCATAGACTATGTATATGTATTGCCATTTAAACCTTTTTGGGCCGGAGATGCTCTTTCAATCTACAACCAGTTAAATTTCTAGGAATCTGCCACATCAATAAAAAGCAGTTAAACGAAAAATATCCTTAATGAACCAAATCAGATAAGGTTTTGGTATGACGTCTTTAAATGTATTTTGATTTGGAATGATCCCCAGCCAAACCTCATACAGATTTTCATTTTGGCACATGAGGATTGACCGAATTACATTGGATAATGTCTGAACTATTTTTTTTTTTTTTTTTATGAACTGAAAATATAAAACATATTATAATGTGCGAGTAAAAAGAACATTTCAGATATTTCTCCCCTATTTATATTTTGGCAATAAAAAGGTATATATATATATGTATATATTTTTCCAGTGTGCACTGCAGATTTTAAGCACTAGGTTGCACTGTGGCATTTTTATTATTGTCTAAGTAAGTAACTTTGCTAAATATTTAGTCATGCTGTCATAGTTGTGTAGGTTAATGTAAAAAGCTTCAAATGTAACTTTTCTTTCCATTTTAAATTAATGTAATTTTGTCTTTCACTCTGTGTATAAACAGAACTTCCTTTCATTTAGGAATATATTCTGAAACATCTACAGGATGTATACATTCCACATTGTGTTTGACAAATTGACACTACATACCAATTAGTGCCAACAAGAACACGATAAACATGTGTTATCCCTGACCACCAAGCGCATTCAGCCTCCAAGCTTAAAGGGATACTGTAGGGGGGTCAGGGGAAAATGAGCTGAACTTACCCGGGGCTTCTAATGGTCCCCCGCTGACACCCTGTGCCCGCGCAGCCACTCCCCGATGCTCCTGCCCCGCCTCCAGTTCACTTCTGGAATTTCTGACTTTAAAGTCAGAAAACCACTGCGCCTGCGTTGCCGTGTCCTCGCTCCCGCCGATGTCACCAGGAGTGTATAGCAGAAGCCCAGTATGGTCTGTGTCTGCGCAGTACACTCCTGGTGACATCAGCGGGAGCGAGGACACAGCCGTGCAGGCGCAGTGGTTTTCTGACTTTAAAGTCAGAAATTCCAGAAGTGAACTGGAGGCGGGGCCGGAGCATCGGTGAGTGGCTGCGCCAACACAGGATGTCTGCGGGGGACCATTAGAAGCCCCGGGTAAGTTCAACTCATTTTCCCCTGACCCCCTACAGTATCCCTTTAAAGAGACTCTGAAGCGAGAATAAATCTCGCTTCAGAGCTCATAGTTAGCAGGGGCATGTGTGCCCCTGCTAAACCGCCGCTATCACGCTGCTAAACGGGGGTCCCTTCACCCCCAAACCCACCCCCGCAAACGTTAGTCGTGGAATTGGTCGTTCCTGGAGGCAGGGCTAACGGCTGCAGCCCTGCCTCCAGTCGTGTCTATCAGCGGCGCATCGCCACCTCTCCCCCGCCCCTCTCAGTGAAGGAAGACTGAGAGGGGCGGGGGAGAGGCGGAGATACGCGCTGACAGACGCGCTTGGGGCAGGGCTGCGGCGGTTAGCCCTGCCCCAACCAGGAAGAGATCCCCCGCTGCACCGAGGGGATTTGGGGTGAAGGGACCCCCGTTAAGCCACGGGATAGCGGCGTTTTAGCAGGGGCACGCATGCCCCTGCTATCTATGAGGTCTGAAGCTAGATTTATTCTCGCTTCAGACTCTCTTTAAAGGACTTACGAGGCCTGTTTTCTGGAAAAAAAAAAAAAAGGATACCTGTGTCAGTTTGTAAGGCACGGAGGATGCCGTCCGCGCCCTCTGTGCCGTTCCGCCGGGTCCCCGCCGCTCAATATCCCCCCGAACGACCCCCGACTGCACGGCCCGGGTCGGGCTCTCCAGCCTTCACAAAGATGGCCGCTGGAGCTGGCCACGGCTGCGCGGCGTCCTCCGTGCCTTACAAACTGACAGAGGTATCTAACTTTTTTTTTTTTAGAAAACAGGCCTCGTAAGTCCTTTAAAATGACATAAAAAAAAAATGTTGGGTGTACCGGGGTAAAAGGGCAGCTAGTGAAATATTACTATATCATTTTATCTTTCAAAGGTTGATTTCATCAGTACTATTTTCCACCTTAGGTACATACACCTGAAGTGAGAGTGACATGGAAGCTGCCATATTTATTTCCTTTTAAACAATTCCAGTTGCCTGGCAGCCCTGCTGATCCTCTGCCTCTAATACTTTTAGCCATAAACCCTGAACAAGCATGCAGCATATCAGGTGTTTCTGACTGGATTTGCTTGTTTCAGGTGTGATTTAGAGACTACTGATGATGCACAGTGGCATAGCTAAGAGCTGTGGGCCCCAATGCAAGTTTTACATTGTGCCCCCTTCCACTCCCCCAGCACTCTATACATAAAAATTGTTACGGCGCACCAAAACCTGTTAATGGCAACTACAGTGTCAGAGGTGTAAGAAGGGGATGGGGACTAGCTTGTTAATGATTACCACTATTCAAAGTATCTATAGAAGTGATTATTATGAGCACAGGACCAATAGAGAGCTAATTCTGTGGTTGAGGAGGGAGGGCTCCTTGGGGCCCCTCTGGCCTAAGGGCCCCGTTGCGGTCACAACCTCTGCACCCCCTATTGCTACGCCCCTGCTGATGCATGTAAGATCAGCAGGACGGGCAGGGAACTGGTATTGTATATAATAGTGATAATTTAGAGACAATAAAAAAGGCGGGATATCACACCCTCCCCCTATTCCAGTTTTAAAGGACGCCTATTACTTTGAAAAAAAGATACTTGCCTCAGGAAGGGGAAGCCTCTGAATCCTAATGAAGCTTTCCCTGTCTGCCTCTGCCAACCTGATCCAGCACTGGCTCCCCTCGAACACTCGGCAACAATACTTGCCTTTGCCTGCCGACACAGTAGTGGCTCTCCGCTCAGGCTCCGCCAGAAATAGCCACACCCAAACAGGTCCACTGGACTGTGCAGGCCTATGCATGCGCATTGCGCAGTAGAGTGGACCCATTCGGGCTAGGCTATTCCCGACAGAGCCCGAGGGGAAGCTGATACTGGGCCTTCTCGAGGCTCCTGACAGGCAACGACAAGGGAATAGAGATGTCGGGAACATCACATTTTCCATTTGTGGCGAATCTGGAGAATCTCCATAGACTTCAATGGGCAGGCGAATTTTAAAACCTACTGGCCACAAAAGTGATGGAAAAGTTGTTTAACCTCTTGAGGACCATGGGCTTACACCCCCTAGTGAGCAGGCTATTTTTTACAATTTAGGCCCCTGCAGCTTTAAGGACTCGCTGCGGAGCCGTACAACTCAGCACACAAGTTATTTCCCCTCCCCCCCTCTTTTCTGGCCACCAACAGAGATTTCTGTTAGAGGGCTCTGATCCCTGCCGGCATGTTTATTTATTTTAATTTTTTTTATTTGTATCTTTTTTTAAAATAAATATTTTTTTCTCTACCCGCCCCTCCCTTCCTCCCCCCCACCAGCCAATCACAGCGATAGGCTGTCATAGGCATCAGATGACAGCATTTGTGCCTCCAGAGGGTACAGCCGTGCAGTGGCGTCCCTACCATGGGGCGGCCAGGAGCGCTCCGCTCCGGGTGTCAGCTCCAGGGGGGGTGTCATCAAGGCCTCCCCAGAAGCCTTGATGACACAGGAGGGGAAGCAGCGCTGAAGGAGGGGTGGCAGCGTCGGCGGGGAGGGGGGAAATACCCCCCCACATCTCCCTCACCTGGGTCCCCTCCTTCGGCGCTTCCCCTCCACGGGCGCCGGCAACGGGCACTGACAGGGCGGCTGATAGCCGCCCTCAGTTTACCCGAGCAGGGCTACGGGAAGATGGCCGCCGAAGCCCGCACTGGAGACAAAAATACACGGCAAGATGGCCGCCGACGCCATCTTGCCGTCTATTTTTGTCTCCAGTGTGGGCTTCGGCGGCCATCTTCCCGTAGCCCTGCACTGATGACGCAGCAGGAGACGGCGCGGGACATTCAAGAGGAGCTGCGGAGGTGCCTGGGACTCGGAAGAGAGGTTTCATCTGCAGGTAAGGTTTTTTTCTTTTACAGGTGCACCGGCCCGGCCACCCACCGATGCTGCCCACCTACCCACCGCTGCTGCCCACCTACCCACCACTGCTGCCCACCACCTACCCACCACTGCTGCCCACCTACCCACCACTGCTGCCCACCTACCCACCACTGCTGCCCACCTACCCACCACTGCTGCCCACCTACCCACCGCTGCTGCCCACCTACCCACCACTGCTGCCCACCACCTACCCACCACTGCTGCCCACCTACCCACCTACCCACCACTGCTGCCCACCTACCCACCACTGCTGCCCACCACCTACCCACCACTGCTGCCCGCCTACCCACCAGGCTACCCACCACTGCTGCCCACCTACCCACCACTGCTGCCCACCTACCCACCGCTGCTGCCCACCTACCCACCACTGCTGCCCACCTACCCACCACTGCTGCCCACCTACCCACCAGGCTACCCACCACTGCTGCCCACCTACCCACCACTGCTGCCCACCTACCCACCGCTGCTGCCCACCTACCCACCAGGCTACCCAGCAGGCTACCCACCGCTGCTGCCCACCTACCCACCACTGCTAGCAGGCTACCCACCACTGCTGCCCACCTACCCACCGCTGCTGCCCACCTACCCACCGCTGCTGCCCACCTACCCACCGCTGCTGCCCACCTACCCACCACTGCTGCCTACCTACCCACCAGGCTACCCAGCAGGCTACCCACCACTGCTGCCCACCTACCCACCACTGCTGCCCACCTACCCACCGCTGCTGCCCACCTACCCACCGCTGCTGCCCACCTACCCACCGCTGCTGCCCACCTACCCACCACTGCTGCCCACCTACCCACCGCTGCTGCCCACCTACCCACCAGGCTACCCACCACTGCTGCCCACCTACCCACCACTGCTGCCCACCTACCCACCAGGCTACCCAGCAGGCTGCCCACCTACCCACCAGGCTACCCACCACTGCTGCCCACCTACCCACCACTGCTGCCCACCTACCCACCACTGCTACCCAGCAGGCTGCCCACCTACCCACCAGGCTACCCAGCAGGCTGCCCACCTACCCACCACTGCTGCCCACCTACCCACCACTGCTACCCAGCAGGCTGCCCACCTACCCACCAGGCTACCCAGCAGGCTGGCCACCTAATAACAAACTACAAAAAAATGCGCTCACTCACTCCTGGTATACCCAAATGCAAAATATACAGTATTTAGCAAGATATATACAGTATTTAGCAAGATATGAACAACTCAGTCCATCATTTTACATGTCCATGGGTCGCAGAATCAGTCACCAAGCATATAGTGTGTAATCCAGAATCTGTACAAGTAATCCTGCGCTCACATGTATCTCCTCCACTCCGTGGTAGTATTATATATAAAAGAAAGAGAAACACACAAAACATAGCATAATACTGTTTCAATGATCTATATATTTTATACAGTCCCCAATGCCTTGCATGCACTCCTAATTCCACCAGCAGTCAGTTGTCGTAGGCCTCCACCGTGTGACACCATCTGCCGCACCACAACCCACAGAAAAGACCCCGTGCAGTAAGCACTCAGTCAACCCTGGCAGAACGTGGTACAAACAGGCACTACCACAATGATCACTCCACTCGTAGGGTCTCACAGGTCCTCACCCTCCACTGTGGCTGCCCAAGCACAGACAGCAGCAAAAGCACAGACCCACGAGCTCGAGTCACCTCCTCCTGTGTGTCGGTTCTTAACCACCACCACTAGCCTCTCACCTTTCAGGCCGCTGTCCAAATTATAAGACAGCAACCACACTTTAGGTTTTTATCCCCGGCACTCTCCTCAGCGTTTCTTCAGCGGTATAAAAAATCTCCCAGAATAAAATCCATCCAACCTAATGACTGAAGGAGCTCAACATAGTGTAAAACTGTAACATTTATTAAAAGTTAAAAAGTAGTGCACTCACATCTCCCAAGTAAAAACAGCGCAATTAAACAATGTAATCCAGCATGCCGACTCGCCCACGCCTCTAAGCTCCGCCCAACGCGTTTCGTACCTCCGTACTCCGTACCCTGATGAGTACGGAGGTACGAAACGCGTTGGGCGGAGCTTAGAGGCGTGGGCGAGTCGGCATGCTGGATTACATTGTTTAATTGCGCTGTTTTTACTTGGGAGATGTGAGTGCACTACTTTTTAACTTTTAATAAATGTTACAGTTTTACACTATGTTGAGCTCCTTCAGTCATTAGGTTGGATGGATTTTATTCTGGGAGATTTTTTATACCGCTGAAGAAACGCTGAGGAGAGTGCCGGGGATAAAAACCTAAAGTGTGGTTGCTGTCTTATAATTTGGACAGCGGCCTGAAAGGTGAGAGGCTAGTGGTGGTGGTTAAGAACCGACACACAGGAGGAGGTGACTCGAGCTCGTGGGTCTGTGCTTTTGCTGCTGTCTGTGCTTGGGCAGCCACAGTGGAGGGTGAGGACCTGTGAGACCCTACGAGTGGAGTGATCATTGTGGTAGTGCCTGTTTGTACCACGTTCTGCCAGGGTTGACTGAGTGCTTACTGCACGGGGTCTTTTCTGTGGGTTGTGGTGCGGCAGATGGTGTCACACGGTGGAGGCCTACGACAACTGACTGCTGGTGGAATTAGGAGTGCATGCAAGGCATTGGGGACTGTATAAAATATATAGATCATTGAAACAGTATTATGCTATGTTTTGTGTGTTTCTCTTTCTTTTATATATAATACTACCACGGAGTGGAGGAGATACATGTGAGCGCAGGATTACTTGTACAGAGGCTGGCCACCTACCCACCACTGCTGCCCCCCTACCCACCATGCTACCCACCTACCCACCACTGCTGCCCACCTACCCACCAGGCTACCCACCACTGCTGCCCCCCTACCCACCACTGCTACCCAGCAGGCTGCCCACCTACCCACTAGGCAATCAGGCTGCTCACCCTTCACCACCTACCCACCAGGCTATCAGCTTGCCAACACTCAAATCTGCTACCGATATTGTGTATTTTGTGGTCAGATCTGCTACCGACATTGTGTATTTTGTGGTCAGTTTAACTACCGTCATTATGTATTTTGTGGTCAGTTTAACTACCGTCGTGTATTTTGTGGTCAGTTTAACTACCGTCATTGTGTATTTTGTGGTCAGTTTAACTACTGATATTGTGTATTTTGTGGTAAAATCTGGTGCTGACATTGTGTATGTTCTGGTCAAATCTACCGCAAGATTGAATGATTTTTTTCTGGTCAAATCTGCCGACATGATTGAATGTATTTTCTTGTGAAATCTGCTCACATAACGTGTAATGTCTGGTGAAATGTTCTCGCATTACGTGTATTTTATGTTGAAAGCTTCTGACATTTTGTGTATTTTCTGGAGAAAAGCTGCGCAATGATGTGAATTTTCTGGAGAAAGGTTGACTAAAACTTGGGTGCACTTTTAAATTAGCTCCGCCCCATCCGGTCATAGCCACGCCCATTTTTTCGCCGCGGCGCGCTTCGCGCGCCGCAGGTGGTGTACCGTGGGGGGGGGGGGGGGGGGGAGGGGGTGTCTTTCAATACCTAGCACCGGGTGTCAAATGCCCTAGGTACGCCACTGCAGCCGTGTCACCCAGTACAGTGCTGCCTTAGATCGCAGTACTGTACAGTGTTAATAGATGGCTGGGAGACTGATGACAGAGCGGAGTTCCATCATTCTAGCAGAGATGTGTGCACACCGTGCGCACAATCTCCTGCAAAACCCTGCCCCAGGACTTGACGCCAATTGGTGTTAGGGGGTCCTGGGGCTGCTGTCGCATTCACGCCAATCGGCGTGACGCGGTCGTTAGGTAGCTAAAGGGGTCTAACACCTGAACTGTGGTATGCTGGAGGGGGATCCATGCCAAAAGTCCCACCAAAAATTACAGAGTTGACACAAAGTCGGGTTTTAATCCCTGAAGGGCAGAAATCACATTATGCACAGCTCTGGGTGTCAGTGGGCTGTGGAGTGTCTCACACAGAGAAATGCAATAGTAATAGTAATATCAGAATACAGTGAAATAATAATGCACTGGAGTGGTTCTGTGCCTGCAACTTAACGAGGAAACAGCACAGCAGTATTGTGCACACAGCTCTGGGTGTCAGTGGGCTGTGGAGTGTCACACACACAAAAAAACAAAAACACAGGAGACCGGTCTGCTAGCGTTTGGGGTGCTTTCACTGCAAGTGAGGAACAAGAACACAGGCCTAGCTAATGCTTTCCCTACCTATCTGCAGCAAGTCTGTCCCTGCTCTCACTAACAGTCAGCAGCCAGCAGAGAATTAATCCAATGTGGCCACCGCAACTGCTTTTTGATAGGGGGGTGGGGCAGTCCAGGAAGGGGTGCTAGCTGATTGACTGCCATATGTCTGCTGACTGTGAGGTGAGGGGTCAAAGTTTAGCTCAATGATGATGTATAGGGGGTGAATCGAACACCCCAAATGTGTGCTGCCGCGAATGCGAACAGCGGAAGTTTGCAGAATACTGCTTGCGAACTGTTCGGTCTATCTCTACAAGGGAATTTCAGTTGGTAAGGAGGAAGGGGCAAGTCTCTTTAGGATCCAGAGGCTTCCCCCTCCTGAGGTAAGTACCCCCCTAGGGGAAATTCCTTTTCCCTTCAGGTACACTTAAAAAGAATGGATGGAGTGCAGCTGTCTGTGTATTCCTCTAGTAGGGCTCTGTTTCATGCCATATGACATATGAACTCCTTTACTGTTACACGCCTGGGACAGAAATCAGCTCAGTTTCACTGCTGTTCGCATTAATAATAATCTGAGACAGCTCAGCAGCCTTTTATCAACTAGTTTCCCTACATGATTATCAGTAGCAGTAGGGTATTGTACCATGTTAGCCATCAGTAAAAGCAAGGAGTTATAAACCAGGATGATACCATTTATTGGCTAACTAAAAATGAATAAAAATAAGCAAGCTTTCGGCTTTGCAGCCTTCGTCGGGCTTATATCCTGTTAGTTTGCAGGCTGATAGTACAGACAGCTTTATACATGCAACATCAAAAGGGAAAACAGATATTTTTTTCAAGCATAAATACATGTCATTAAGATGCCTTAATTCAAACAGACCATCCAAATGGGGTTAGAGGTTGTTAGTAGTGATGGGCGAACAGTGTTCGCCACTGTTCTGGTTCGCCCGGATTTTGGCCTGTTCGGGTTCGGTTCGGCACCCCCCGAACACCTCATGGTCGATCAGGCCTTCTGTGTTCGGCCGAACACAGCCGTGTCCGGCCGAACATAGCCCCCTATAGGGTCCCAGCATAAAGGGAGAGCATGCCCCGAGCGCGCGGGGGGGGGGGGGGGGGGGGCGTGTCGGAAATGCCCCCCACCCCTCACCGCTAAGCTCTCCCTTCTGCTAGACCCTATAAAATGAAATAGAAGTCCCCCAAAGTACCTGTAGCAGGCTGGCAGGAGGAGGGCAGGAAGCGGGCAGCCGGCGATCACAGGCGCTAGTACCATCTGGTACTTCCGCCCTCTCTCTGATGCACTTCCTGTTTACATTTGTAAGTCGCGTCAAGAGAGAACAGAAGTACCGCGATGACGCGTATGAGGGTACGTGTCATCATGTAGATGACGCGTACCCTCGTACGCCTCATCGTGGCACTTCTGCTCTCTCTTGACGCGACTTACAATGTAAAAAGGAAGTGCATCAGAGAGAGGGCGGAAGTACCAGATGGTACTAGCGCCTATGCTCTCCGGCTGCCTGCTTCCTGTCCTCTTCCTGCCAGCCTGCTACAGGTACTTTGGGGGACTTCTATTTAATTTTATAGGGTCCAGCAGAAGGGAGAGCTTGGCGGGGAGGGGTGGGGGGCATTTCCGACCCCCCCCCCCCGCTCTCGGGGCATGCTCTCCCTTTATGCTGGGACCCTATAGGGGCCCCAAAGGGACATGTTCGGGTTGGGTTCGGGGTTCGGCCCGAACATGCCGAATATCGGGGGCATGTTCGGCCGAACCCCCCCGAACATCTGGATGTTCGCCCATCACTAGTTGTTAGCTAAGATAAGGATCCTTGTTTGCTCCCTGTTCACAGACCTGGATTAGGATTGACCCAGAGGTATCGTAAATTCTTAGTTCACAAGTTCAGCTAGAATGGCTGAGAAAGTTCAAATATCATCAGCATCATACCAATATAAAAAGTTGTTGTCCTTATTCAAAATCTTCTCCACA
The DNA here is from genome assembly GCF_040937935.1 of Hyperolius riggenbachi. Lineage (NCBI taxonomy): Eukaryota > Metazoa > Chordata > Amphibia > Anura > Hyperoliidae > Hyperolius > Hyperolius riggenbachi. Next base: position 283,488,285 of record NC_090654.1, read on the forward strand.
ACTTTGAACCGAATTATAAATTTTGTTTCTGCTATTAATCGATCATTTGACGTTTTGAAGCCACCCTTCAGGGCAGTGACACGAAGATCATCCATGCTGTGTCCGTTGGACTGAAAGTGTGTAGCAACTGGGAGTCCAGATTTGGTATCATTAATAGTGTGTCTGTGTCCATTCATACGTTTGCGCAGAGTTTGTCCAGTTTCTCCCACGTATATAACATTGGGGCATTTAGCACACATGATCAGATATACCAGATTGGTGGAACCACAGGAAAATGTACCTTGTACTCTGTACTCCTGTTGTGAACCTGGTATCGTTACCCTGTCAGTGGAGTAAATGTATCTGCAGGTCCCACATATTTTTTGTCGGCAGGGTGATGTTCCGTTTTGTTGAGGCCTATTCAAAGAACTCCTGACAGTCATCTGTTTTAGATTGTGTGGTTGCCGATATGACAAGAGGGGAGGTTTAGGGAATATCGTTCTCAGTCTGTGATCCTTGTGTAAAATGGGATGAAGTTCCTTAGCAATCCTCCTTAAGATTTCCAGGTGTGGGTTGTAGGTGACAACCAAAGGGACACGTTCCTCTTTCTGGTTTGGACTGAACTCCTGAAATATAAGCAAAACCAGAAAGAGGAACGTGTCCCTTTGGTTGTCATTCAGTGCTGTACTACTTCTATAGCCACAGCTGTAAATGTTACCTGGGCTTTCTGTGTTAAAGGCCCACTATCAGGAAACATTGTAAAATGTAAATATTTTTTCTTCCAGAGTAAAGTGCCCTGTAAGTTACTTTTTTCCAAATGTTGCTGTCACTTACAGTAGGTTGTAAAAGTCTGAGGGATCTGACAGGCTTTGGACTAGTCCATCTCCTCATGGGGGATTCTTAGGGTTTATTGCATTTTCAAATGCACTTACTGAATGGAAGCTGCTCAGTCCAACAGCAAAAATAATGTGCAAACAAGTAGAGAAACTGGGCAGCAGCATTGTATAAATCCTTTCCAGGGAGTGCTTTAGTAAAGAATAAAGGATATGCTGAGAATTCCTCATGAGGAGATTGACTTATCCAAAATTTGTCAGATCTGTCAGATTTTTTACCACCTACTACCTGTAAGTGAAATAAACATAAAAAAAAGTTCAAAAATAGTCCATTAGCCCCAGCCACCCAAATTTCCTGACTCCCCTGAAAAGTAAATACAAATGTACAAGGAAGGAAATGCCGGGTGGGGGGAAGGGGGTTAGGGGAGGGGCTATCATCTCTGTTGGAGGAAGTGCAACAGAAGGGATATCTGAGAACATCCTAAAGCTCATGACAGTTTTCACTCTGTTGTCGTTCAGCTGCTTCCGTTCCGTTTCCCCACATCCCCCTACAGACCAACCCCCCCCCCCCCCCCCCCCGCAAAGTGGATTTTTCTTTCTAGAACGGTTCGTCTCTTCACTACGGTGAAGAAATGTTCAGTGTTCTCATTGCCCCAAATGCAGCGCTTCAGCTTCCATTTCCGTTCCGCTGAGCTCTGCAGTCCGGAAAATTTGCTGCAGGAGAAAACTTGCGTTTCGCACAGAAGATCATGCGGAACAGATCCTTTCACATTGACGGATTTAAACGCATCCATAGGCTAATATTGGATCTATTGGGATCCATTAGGATCCGTTCTGTTCCGATCGCCGAGTGTGAACTGGGCCTTAGAGTTAGAGGTGAACGTACGGCTAGAGGGTATTTATATTAAAAGACAATGGAGGGATAAGCTGTCGGGAGCAGGACGTTACCCCTTCCGGTATGCTTAGTTACAAGTGGCCTAATTAGAGGAACCTTTCCTCTGAACCTGAGACATCCAACCATGATCCTGTTCCCCCTTTATAGATAGCATTCTTCTAATCTGGACTGCATGACAGGAATAATTCATTACATTTCACAAAAGCTCCTCAGATTACGACCGTAGCATAAAGACAATCCTCAGTTTTTCCATTTCCCATGTCAATTTTCTGGAGCTACCACAATTTGTATACAGAACAGTACTTTACAAACCTCCCTATACCACAAACCAACAGCCTGCCCAGCTTACCTCAGGTGGTGAAATATTTTCCACTCAAAACACTCAAAGAAAAAAAATCTATTATTTACAGCCAAGCCTGGAGATACAACCGCATATGTTCCAAACCAAAGGACAGAAACAAACAATCCTTTCACCATGGAACATATTCGTCATATTCGTGGGATATCGCCCACACGCAGCAGATGATCAAATCCAGGGATCGGCATGGATAGTTGCCTACTCCACAGGGAAATTCTTAATGCAAAATGAGCGACCTGAAAACAACTGAAACCTAATTGTGGTCACCTACAACCCACAAGTAGTGGATTCACTGGGGAACCCGTCCAACGGTCTACAACCAATATCTCATACAGACAGGCAGATTTTCTGGCAATAACAGAAGATGTGAGACTCGCTTGTATATCTCATGCATGAGCTAAATACAAATCCACAGAAATCCTATCGTTCACCAGACTGGTTCCCACATACATCACCTAATATGCTATATAGGTTGGTTCACACTAGGTCTGGTTGCCATTTTAGATGACAGCAGACTAGGGATGAGCTCACGGAATAGGAACAGTTCAGAGTTCTGATCTTGGCATTGGAATTTGGCCATTCCTAGTAAAAATGGAAATTATACTGTGTTGAGTACCACGTTCCGTTCTGCTGATGCGAAAATTGGCTTCAGAAACAAGAATTTTCGGCCCATAGTGACGTCAACAAAATGGCGGCTGGTGATACCTTGGTCCCCAGAGGCAACACTAAAGTAGCAGAACAAGCAGCTTTTCACATGAATGGGGAGTCCAGGGGACCCCGATCCATGTGGAAAACTGCTACATTCTTCCATTCTAACATGGCCTCCAGGGATCGGGGGATTCCCCGGCAGCCAATCAGAGGGCTCCCAGCCTAAGCCCTGGCACCCAATCACAGAAAGGAATCCTGGCCAGGCCCCCCTGTGTAATAAGGAGGGCTGCCATGATGAGAAATATCGTCCTTGCTTGTGATTGCTCACTGAGAGACATGCTCCAGTGCTGCTGGCCTAGCAAGTGCTGTACACAGTGATAAACCTAAAGCTGTTCAGTGATTAACCCCTTCACTATAACTACACTATTGTTGTATTGTTCATTAGCTTGATTGCATTGTGTGACAGTCAGAGTGTGTGCTGCAGGGCTGCTGCAGCTGCTATGTGTCTGTGTGTGTGCTGCGCACAGACCAGGCCAGCTGCTGCCTGCTGGCCAGCTATTAGCCTTAGCTAGCTACAGTATAGGTTAGGTTAGGGATTACGGAATAGGATTACTGTGTTATTGTTTAGTTAGTACTGTAGTACTGCAGTCAGTGCTAGTAGTTGTTAGAGTAGTAGAACTACTGTGTTAGCTTACTACAGAACTGCTGTGCTGCTAAGAAGTGCCAGTGTGACAGTTAGAGTCTTCTCCTCTGCTGTCTGACTGTCACTCGGCACGTGGCCCTTGGCACTTGGCACGTGGCACTTGGCATGTGGCACTTGGCATGTGGCACTTGGCACTTTGCACGTGGCACTTTGCAAAATGCAGGTGGCACTTGGCACGTGTCATGTGGCATGTGCAAAGTGCCACATGCAAAGTGCCACGTGGCACGTGCAAAGTGCCACATGCAAAGTGCCACATGCCAAGTGCCAAGTGCAAAGCGCAAAGTGCCAAGTGCAAAGTGCCACTTGCCAAGTGCCATGTGCCACTGCCAAGTGCCACGTCCAGCATGCTCCTGGCACACATTACACCTGCTGCTGCTGCATTGCCCTGCTCCTGCTGCCTTGTTGTTCCCACCACCAGGGTGCCACAGGCCACTGCTGCTGTGCTGATGCCACCTATATTTAACCCAAAACACAATTGCTGCGTTATTTTTTTGAGGTGTCTGGGCTGAAAACTGCCATGTCCCAGTTGTGGGGTTGGACTTTGGACACAATGTTAATTGATGTTAATTGATGTTAATTGACGGCCTTTTTTTGGGGGGGGGGGGGGATTTTAAGTCCCCACATCATCACTTAGAGTTTCCCTTTAAAACATAATGATGCTACATGCCTCATTTACCCTAAAAAACGTTTATAATAATAATCTGCAGGGGTTTCCGATTACAGATGGACACCGGCGCGTTGTGGGCGTCACAGGACAGGTAATGTATAAATGCACACACGGGGAACATTTATATGTGTGTGTGTGTGTGGGGGGGGGGGGGCAGCTGTGAGGTAACGGGTGTGGCCGATTCCCAAGAGAATTCATGCTGAAATCGTTTGGGTTTCTGCAGATCTCTCTCTAATCAGATTCGATAAGAGAGAGATTTGTCTCTTGGTCAAATCTGCCCATCACCGCTACATGTATGGCCACCTTTACATTCGTATGAGTGCAGGCTGAGCATCTGCAGCTTGGAAGTATAAGTGATCAGAGAGTTTGGGGAGTCATTTTGAAATTTAGTTTTGATTTTGTGTTTCAAGCTTTTATTATACTCAAAATGAATACTGGACCCTTGCTTGACATATATTTACTAAGTTACAGGAAAAAGGTTATGAAAAATAATTAGATCACTGTTTGCACAGAAATCCAGCAGAAACTAAACGCCAGAGTGCTTAAAGCGGATCCGAGATGAAAAACTAACTATAACAAGTAACTTGTCTATATATCTTATCTAAAGTTTAGATAGCTGCAAACAGCTTCAAGAGTTTATGATTATTTATTCCTATGTGTCATGATCGCTGCTGCAGCAGGTATTGCTGGCAGTAGTAGTGCTGCAACTCAGGCAGTTCTGATCTCTTTCCATGCAAGCTGCATAGCTTTGTCTGCCTTTCCCTGCTGTCAGCTTGTGACTGATTATCATTCACCTGTGTGGGAATCTGCATGTCTGCTCCCATTGGATGACCTCGGTATAAAGATCTGCTTCCTGCAGGACTCCTTGGGCTATCATAGCTTCAGTTTAAGCCTGTCTTGCTGTTGCTTCAGCCCCAGATCGTGTTTCTTGTTCTAAAGATACTTTGCTGGTCTTGCATCATATATTGGTTCATTGCCAATATATATGCATACCAGCACGTTTATTATTTTCCTTGTATTCGTGTTACGTTGATACATCAGTGTCGCTGATGTATACGTACACGAACTGTTTATATCCTGTGTTCAGTTAGTCAGCTTTCCAGCACGTTTTGGTAGTTTGCGCGTATCGTGATCACCCGTGCTGAGTTAGTTATCCTGCTCCTGGTTCTGTTTGTGGATTGCGTTCATCTCTGCGAAGAGATAACGAATCCTTCTGAATCCTGTTCTGTTACCGTTTGTGGATTGCGTTCATCTCTGCGAAGAGATAACGAATCCTTCTGAATCCTGTTCTGTTACCGTTTGTGGATTGCGTTCATCTCTGCGAAGAGATAGCGAATCCTTCTGAGTCCTGTTCCCTGTATTGCTCCAGTCCAAGTCAGTGTTCCTGCTTATGTCATATATCGGTTCATTGCCGATATATACATATGTTAGTCAGACGCTACAAATAGTTTCATTGATAGCTGTAATTGTAATACGCTAGGAAAACATACTTATTGTATTTTTGTCTGTGTTACGTTCATCTATCTTGATCCTGCTATTTCCTGACTATCTTGTCCTGTCTTTGTGAGGCACGCCATCGCTGCAAACGCATTGGTTGCCTCATTCCAGTCTGTCTTGTTGTGGACGCTTGCTGTCACTAAGTAGCGGCTAGCTAGCAAGCGTTCATTCTGTCTACCTGTCCTGATCTCCTCAGTTCTGATTTATGCGCTCAGCGCTACTTTGCGCTGAGATGTTATAGCGAAAGTATTGTTTGTGGCTGTCGGATCTGCACCGGCTCTGTGCGCCACAATCTCCTATTGGAGTCAGTCCTCCCCTCCACTATACTAGGGATAGCCTGTTTCCTTGTGCTAGTGTGTGTACCTCCTTCACGTCAGCTCATGCGTTGCATGCTGACTGTGGAGAATACACCACCAAGCCTAACACTATGATACAATGAGGGCAGCCATGTTCTGTTTGTCACATTGTCACAAGCTGAGGGCTGGAGATGCTATCAGCTTGCCTTTGTGAAAATTCAGTCCCCTCTCCTCCTCCCTCCTCCTCCTGAAATCTCTGGCTAGTAACCTCCTCCTCCTCCTGCCCAGACTGAGCCCTTCCTACAGTGCCAAAGCACAAAAGGAGCTGTGGGCGAGGCTTGTGTAGTTTATAGGGAATTAGAGTATTAAAACAAAACAAAAAAAGTATTTGGCTTGAGAAATGCCCTGTAAACTATATGATAGGAACACAATTATGCAATGAGTAAAAGTTTATCTCGGATCCACTTTAAAACTGAGTAAAAACAAATAAAAGATAGAAAGGGGGAGATGGCTTACCATAATAAGGACAAATGCATATATATGTATATACATATAATACATTTTTAATAAGCACAGGATGCGTTTCGCGAGTCTCTGCCTGCTTCCTCAGGCCAAATAAAGCGCAAAAAGGGTTTTAAAAGCCAGGTGCAGAGCGCCTCGTTCATAATAAAGTATTGTTACATTTTTCTAACCCTGAGTGGTGCTGTTGTTTACAGGGCAAGCTTTTTTTCTATCTTTTAGTCTACTCCAGCGTTTCAGCATCAGATTTGTGGTGCTCAGATCGAGAATATGCCACACATCCACAACCTCAGTTCCTACAACCGCCTCCGGCATTCCCGCCCCCTGGAGAGATCCAGCGGATCCCACACGTGCTGCTGCACAAACATTGCTTGGGGCCGACAGAGAGTGATCAGTTACGCTTTGCCATGTGCCTCCCATTTGTGTGGGCCGTCAACATTGATTTGCCATCCCGAAAAATGCTAATTAGCCAGGGCTGGGTGATGTCCTGTTCCGTACAGAGCTCACTTCCCATAAATGGCATTCCTGCGCAGAAAACATGTTTTTCTTTTGTGGCATCCCAATATTTCTCCGTTTTTTTGTACTTTCGCCATTCCAACCATTGGAATGCGTTCAGCAGAATGTTCTCCACCAAAGCCAAGTCACTAGGATTCTCCTGTTGCCAAACGGTCTTTGTGGCTTCCACCGCAGGCTGCACTGCCGCTGCCCCGGCACAACAACACACTGGCTTTTCACAACTCAAATCATTCAGAATCCACTCAACTCGGTCAGAGAGAAACCCTTCCTTTACTTCCTGTGTAAATGTTTTGGACAACGACAAGTGAAGTCAAATCAAATGTGTATGGAATGTTTCCCAGTTTTTTCCCTCTTCTCCTGTTTCCATCCACCCTCCGCTGGATAAAACAAATATAGCTTATTTAAAGATGTTCTACGGGCAAAAATAGGATTACAGTAATAACATTAGACCTTAGTGGAAAAAGAATGCCTATAAGGCCTTAAAACCGGAGGGGACCGAACCTGCATTAAAGTGGAGCTGAACTCTTGCACAGGCCAGAAGGAAAACAGTGAGAAATGCACCCTGTATGTATTTAGAGAGTTTAGCCTGTCTAAATCCCTCCTCATCTGTCACTCTTTACAACTGTAATTTGATCTCTCAGCTGTGTCAGCTGTCTGTCTGGGCAGAGCAACTAATTTGTAAGTACAGGATGTTAACCCTATGTCTGCTTCCATAAAAGCAGGAAGTAGACACACTTCAGATTTTTTTTGCAGGATTTGTATCGGCTATAACAAAGAAATGTTTTTCTTTACAGGTTATTATGCTGTTGTATATCTTTTAGAGCAGAGAAGACATTCTGAGTTCAAGTCCACGTTAAAGGGGAACTGAAGAGAGAGGTATATGGAGGCTGTCATGTTTATTTCCTTTTAGACAATACCAGTTGCCTGGCAGCCCTGCTGATCCTCTGCCTCTAATACTATTAGCCATAGCCCCTGAACAAGCATGCAGCAGATCAGGTGTTTCAGTGGTTCAGACTTATAAGTCTGATCTGACAAGACTAGCTGCATGCTTGTTTCTGGTTTTAATCAGATACTACTGCAGAGAAATAGACCAGCAGGGCTGCCAGGCAACTGGTATTGATTAAAAGGAAATAAACATGACAGCCTCCATATACCTCTCTCTTCAGTTTTCCTTTAAGAAATAAATGTTGTAAAAAAGAAATTAGACTGGCAAAGACTGAAGCTGAAAATCCACTTGTTACGGATATCAAATCTAATGCAAAGAAATTGTGTGAGTATATCATCTCTAATAAAAGAAAGGTGGTCTGTATTGGACTCCTAAAGGATAAGGGAGGAGATTTAATGGGGGACAACCAAAGTAGGGTGGAACTATTCAATGCTTGCTCTGCTTCTGTCTTTACAAAGGAAACATCGTTGTTGCAAATTGCAGGTGCAGAAGGGCCCGATCTTCCAATTTTAATATTAAATACTTAATGCAGGAAGGTGTGACAGCAAGACTAAATAAAATCAAAGCTGATAAGGCAATTGGCCCGATGGCATTCATCCTCGGGTGCTAAGGGAATTAAGTTCAGTTATAGATAAACCCCCTTTTCTCAGCATCATCATGGGTTTACTAAGGACAGGTCTGGTTTGACTAATATGCTCAGCTTTTATGAGGTGGGAAACGCTAGTGAGGATATTGGGGATGCCATAGATGTGATATACTGGAACATTGCAAAGGCCTTTGATACTGTTCCCTACAACAGTCTGGTGCAAAAGTTGAGGGTGCAAGGGCTGGGGAAGAGTCTGTGTGCAACTGTGCATAGCTAGGGAGCTGGCTAATGGATCGAAAGCAAGGAGTTGTGGTCAATGGATTTTATTCAAAACGGGTGACCAGGGTGAGGCTAGGTCCACACTTGACCGCTGCAGATCGAATCCGTTTAAAACAGATCCATTTTTGTAAACCATTTTTTTTCTCTCTCCGTTTTAAGAGAAATGGCTTTTTTTGCAGGGATATAGTCCAATGAACTACAGAGGTTGGCATTGCAGGAAGGGACAGCGAGCGGTGGGATGCAAGGAATTAAGTTCCCCGCTCGCGCTTGGCTTACATTTGAATACTTTAATGATTTTATCAATGAAACTGGCTGGAGAGGGAGCGGGAAAGGTGGGACCCAGGTGAGGAAGGGGGAGTTCACCCCCCTCCCCGCCGCTGCCCCCCTTCCTGTCTGCTAACCCCTCCAGCATGTGGCAGCCCCCCTCCTCTGAGACACAGAAAAAGGATCCCTTTTTGTGTGAAAAGATGCCTGTGTAGAGGGGTCCGTTTTGCCTTTGATTTTCACTACCCCTCTGTGTATCCGAGGTCCGTGAAAATGGTGCAAATCCAGACTGTCCGTTCAGTTTTTCAATACGAATCCCCCTGAACAAAGCCGGATCTGTGTTTTGTTTTGTTTTTGTGAAGAAGGCTGCTATTTTTAACATTGGTATCCATGGCTCCGGTTTTGATCCGGGCTGAAAACCGGAGCCACAGATACGTTTTTAGAACAGGTGTGAACCTACTCTGACTGTTAGTGGGGTCCCACAGGGGCCAGTACTGGGTCCAGTACTCGCGTACGTTAAAAAGGGGCGATGGGAAAAAAGGGCGCCGGGTTTTTAACGATAAACATGGATTACGTTTAAAAATGTATTCCGTTTAAAAGTAATGTTTTTAAACGTTATAAATCATTAAATAATGTGTATTAAATCGGCAATTGTAAAAAACGTTAATCTTTCGTTTAAATAATGAAACGCATAATAACGTTTAAAAAAAATTTACTAAATAACCCTCCCTGTACCTACCCCTAACCCCTAGACCCCCCTGTTGATGCCTAAACCTAAGACCCCCCCTGTTGGTGCCTAAGTAACCCTCCCTGTACCTACCCCTAACCACTAGACCCCCCTGTTAGTGCCTAAACCTAAGACCCCCCTGTTGGTGCCTAAACCTAAGACCCCCCTGTTAGTGCCTAAACCTAAGACCCCCCTGTTGGTGCCTAAACCTAAGACCCCCCTGTTGGTGCCTAAACCTAAGACCCCCTGTTGGTGCCTAAACCTAAGACCCCCCTGTTAGTGCCTAAACCTAAGACCCCCCTGTTGGTGCCTAAACCTAAGACCCCCTGTTGGTGCCTAAACCTAAGACCCCCCTGTTGGTGCCTAAACCTAAGACCCCCCTGTTGGTGCCTAAACCTAAGACCCCCCTGTAATTGTTTTCGTTTAAAAATAATGTATAAAAAAAAAAAGTAATGTTTTTCGTTTAAAAATAATGTTTGGGAAAAATATTGTACTGGTTTTCGTTTAAAAATAATATTTAAACATGTATAAATCATTAAATAATGTGTAATCATGAGAAACAGTAATAAAACATTAAGTCTCCGGGCGCCGCTTTTAAAACGTTAGTTTTCTCCGGCGCCCTTTTTTCCTACCGGGCGCCCATTAAACGATATTTATTATAGAAGTGAATGGCGGCGCCCGATTTGTCCACTAGCCTCAGGCGCCCGAATTTACTGTTTCCCCAGTACTCTTCAATTTATTTATTAATGACCTAGTAGATGCAGTAGTGAGCAACGTTGCTATTTTTGCAGATGATACAAACATGTGCAGAACTTTCAGGAAGATAGTAGTGACATATTGCAGAAGGATCTGGATAGGATGGCTATATGGGCACATAAATGGCAGATAAAATTTAATGTTGAAAAATGTAAAGTCATGCATTTTGGTCATACCAATGGTCTAGCACCATACAAAATAAACAGGATACAGATGGGGAAATCCATGGGTGTATCTGGGTAATATAGAGCCTATGTCAAACACTGATCCATACTGGAGGTTTCTCTACAGTATGGATATCCAGAGTTTTGTCCACCCCAGTAGCCCGCCTCCCCCATATAAATAACTCCCCCAGTAAAGGTTTCTAGAGTTGGCCCCCAACTATAAATAACAAGCGGCATCCCTCAGTATGGTAGTGGAGCATGAGAGAGGAGGGGCAGAGGGAGGAGGGGACAGCCATGCCTGTACCCCTTTAGATACGCCTCTGGGGACATCAAACTTGAAGTAGACTTAGGAGTACTTGTCGACAACAAGTTAAGTAATTGGATCCAATGCCAAGCTACTGCAGCTAAAGCAGATACAATTTTGGGATGCATTCAAAAGGGAAATAAAAACTTGGGTTGCTAGCATAATATTGCCCCTGTTTAACTCACTAGTAAGGCCACATCTGGAATATGGAATTCAGTTCTGGGCACCACATTACAGGAAGGATAATGCAGTTTTAGAGCAGGTGCAGAGACGAGCAACACAATTGATTAGAGGGATGGAAGGTTACCAGGAGAGATAAGATAAACTGAGCTGATTTAGTCTGGAGAAAAGATGCATTAGAGATCTAATTAACATGTACAGTATAAATTCATTAGAGGGCAATATAAAAACTTGGCAGATGAGCTGTTTGTCTGAATTGTCTCTAAGCTTGTGCAGTGGTGGACTAGGGGATATGATCTGTGCATGAAGAAATAAAGTTTTATCCATGTATTTAGGAAAAGGGTTCTTTACGGTAAGAGTGATTAAAATGTGGAATGTATTACGCCAGAAAGTAGTTATGGCAAATTCTATATCTGCATTTGAGACGGATTTAGATGCTCTCCTTGCGTTGAAAATCATCCATGGCTATAATTACTAGGTAATTTCTGGCAGTGTTGATCCAGGGATTTTATCTGATTGCCATTTGGAGTCAGGAAGGATTTTTTTTTTCTTGTTGGGGCTAATTGGACTATGCCTTGTAAGGGTTTTTCACCTTCATCTGGATCAACAGGGATATGTGAAGGTGCAGTCTAGTCTTGTGCCTTATTTATTGGTTGAACTTGATAGACGTATGTCTTTTTTTCAACCCAAATCACTATGTAACTTAGTGTCCCTGTTTCACTGGATCCCCAATAATACAGTAATAACATAGAAGTAAGTGTATAACATTGCACTTGAGCACTTTACTTTAGGGGTATCCTCTTTATTCTAGAACGGGATGAGTTGCTGAGCTACTATCTCCCCTCCCAATCAGGACATGGGGATGATGGGAAGAGAGCATGGCCTGCTTGACAATCAAATGTCCTCCCCTATGGACTATTGATGGGAGGTTGAGCAGCCAACAAGTGGGCTAAGTGTGGTCATGAACTCTTCTGTTGTTTGCCATTGACAACTACTCCATCACCGGGGGAGTAAGGCCCCTTTTACACTGGGACGTTGGGTTGTTCTCTGTCACCGCTGCCTCGCTGCTCCCACACAGCACCGTTTCTTGGGCAGTGTGGGCAGGGCGACTGCCCTGGGCACAGACTGGCAAGTAGAAGAAAGGGGGGTGCTGGCAGAAGGACATAACCACTAGGGAGCTGGTGACATGCGGTGTAGCCAAATGGAAGAAGAAGATTACCAGCGCGATCACCTTCCTTGACACCTCCTGGGCTGCGTGCGTCAGACATCAAGTCATCATCACGTCACCACCGCGTGATGACACCTGATGTCCTGCAGCGGTACTGCAGGCTGTCAGTGCGTGATGCCCATGGAGGTGTCGGCTTTCCGGGCTCTCTTCGCCTGTGTGTTTTCCTGGTCCCTGCTTCCTCCTGGATGAGCGTCTGGTCACTAGTAAGTAGGCAGATCTACTTGTGACCTTGTGGCATTATGACTGTCCCTAAAGAGTAAGGGTTCCCGAGTGGGTGGTGGGGGAGGGGTGTAATTTTTACACCTTCGCCCTGCGTGCAATTTAGCTTAGAAGCTGTCCTGCCCTCAAGTTGCAGTGGCCAACAGTCTATGAGACTGGCCACACTACACTACTAGATTATTACAGCCCCAAACGTTTCTGTTTTCTAGTTTACATCATGAACTATTTTGGATGAACTTACTTTGCCACAGCTACGTGTATAATTACGATAAGACAACAACATTTCATCTGCAGTGGAAACACCGCCTTTGCCTCCCACCCGGGAGGGATCCCGCAGCAAGACAAATAAGGTATGTTTGCAGCCCTCCTCCTCGTTTATATGTATGAATTTCTGAGCAAATTTGCAGCCATTCCCCCAACGGATTATTATGAAAAGTTTATTTGCGCTTTTGAGGTTACTTGGGTTAAGATAATGAGTCCCAATGCACGGCGCTGTCAGTCAGTCTGAGCCCGCTGCTAATACCTACGGAAATGTTGACATGAGTATCGCTTTTTTTCCTTTTTCCAGCATCAGGATACTTTCCGAAAGGAAGCCATTTATGACTGGAATCGCTGAACTGACTGTTGTTATCGTGCGGGGCCTGCGTCGCTGGGATCTCCCCACGATAACTCCCTCGACAATTGTTATATCAGTCAGAACAAATCATATGACTGAGGGGAATCGCAAACTCTGAAACACATAAAGGTCTTAAAGTGAAACCGAGGTGAAAATAATCTGATGAGATAAACAATTACATTTATCCTCCTACTCCTAAAAATTACGTTTTTTAAGGAACCTGTACTGAAAAAAGGGCCCCTGGTGGGTACTTACCTTGGGAGGGGGAAGCCTCTGGATACGATTGAGGCTTTCCTGCTAGGAAAACTTTTATGGCTGTAATATGCTTATTAGTGATGTTTACTTACCCTGAATAAACTGGGATATGTGCGGTTGCAGGACAGTGTCGTACCCATATTTTCTTCCCTGGTTAACTACTTTGGCCTCCTGGACGTACTAGCTACGCCCAGGAGGCCATGTGCGCGTCCGCGCGCTCCCACGGCCGGTCGCACGCGTGCTTCCGGCCACGGTTCGTTAGCCTGGCAATCAGTGAATCGGGCTATGGTGCCCGATCACTGATTCCTCTCCCCCGCAGAAAAAGCGGCAGCTTCTCTCAGAAGCTTCGCTTTTTCTGGCTGTTGCGTCCCCCATGCGTCTCTCTAAGCGTATGTTACGCTTAGAGTGACGTCATGTAAACAAACTCATGGCCGCCATCTTGTGGCCAAAAAGTAAAACTACAACTAAAAGTAAAAAAAATAAAACTCAAGACACATTTACATTCGGCCGTGGCTAGGAGACTGGCTGAGAGTGGAGCTGCTGTGAGGGACAGATAGGCTTCTGGGGCCTGGAGGAAGCCCAAAGTAAGTGATCTGATATTAGATTATTCACCTCACATATCTTTTACGGGGAACCTGAGATGGGCATTTATGGACAAAGCATACATACCTGGGGCTCCCTCCAGGGGCGTAGCAATAGGGGGTGCAGAGGTAGCGACCGCATCGGGGCCCTTGGGCCAGAGGGGCCCCGTAGGACCCTCCCTGAATTGCAGTATCAGCTCTCTATTGGTCCTGTGCTCATAATAATCACTTCTATAGATACTTTGAATAGTGGTAATCATTAACAAACTGCTCCCCATCCCCTTCTTGCACCTCTGACACTGTAGTTGCCATTGGCAGGCTTTGGCGCGACGTATCAATTGATATGTATGGAGATTGCTTGGGGGGGCCCCATGTAAAACTTGCATCGGGGCCCACAGCTCCTAAGCTACGCCACTGGCTCCCTCCAACCTGATCGCTCCCTTGCCGCCCTCTTCCGACTCCTCGTTCTTCCGCAATTGGCCCTGGAAAGTCCTCCGGTCCAACTGCGCATTCACGGCCAGGCCACGTGCGGTCCTGCCTCGTTCACATCGCCTCGAGCGTTCTCTGCCTGTGCAGCGACAGGAGCCAAATGGGGGTGCGACAGGAGCCAGTTGTGGGCGAAGGAGAAGGCAACTGAGGACTGCGTGGAAGCGATCAGGCTGGAGGGGGCTGGAGGAAGCCCCAGGTACGTATTCATTTTTAAAGAGGCCCTATCTCAGGTACACTTTAAGAAGTGAAAACCTTGGCACGCAAACCAGTTAAACTATAATATTATATCTATGTACTATACAATACCATACTTAAATGCAGGGGTGTTGCTAGCCCCAAAGATCAGTGGTACATGCCCCGAATCTATTCTGGGGTGCCCCACATGTCCCCCAGGCAGAGTCATGCAGTACACAGCAGTACTCACCTCCAGACGATTGGCCTTCAGATTCTGCAGATATCTCCTCTTCCAGGCTTCTTTCCTTTCTCCACCACAACACCCAGTATGCCCAACAGAGGCACCACTGCACCCAGGCAGCATGGCACCACAAAGGGCATTTACGTGGGCCTACTAGGTGCTGTAGTGCCATGATGGTTGCTGTGGTGCCTTTATAGGGACATGCAGGGAGCTGTGGTTCTACTATGAGTTGTGGTGCCTCAATGGGAGGCCCGTGGGAGCATGGGAGGGGGTCCACTAGAAGGTCAGGGAATGCTATGGGGGGACTGCCAGACAACCTGGCAGCAGGCCAGCATGGCCAGCAGAAAGCCAGACCAGCCAGCAAAGAAGCCAGGTAACTCTGCCTAGTTATGTTTAAAGGGGAACTGAAGTAAGAGGTATACGGAGGCTGCAATATTTATTTCCTTTTGATCAATACCAGTTGCCTGGCAGCCCTGCTGGTCTATTTCTCTGCAGTATTGCCTGAATAACACCAGAAACAAGCATGCAGCTAGTCTTGTCAGATCTGACTTTAAAGTCTGAAACACCTGATCTGCTGCATGCTTGTTCAGGGGCTATAGCTAATGGTATTAGAGGCAGAGGATCAGCAGGGCTGCCAGGCAACTGGTATTGCTTAAAAGGAAATAAACATGGCAGCCTCCATATACCTCTCTCTTCAGAATGCAGAATCAGAATCATTTTTATTTCGCCAAGCACGACTGGGTCGTGCCCGGAATTGGACTTGGCATACAGGGCTGAGAAAAACACAAAACACAGTGTAAATGTTAAACAGAACACAATACAATACAAATACAGTTTCGAACACAATTGCACTACTGCTATAAAATGTTTTTAACTTTGGACTGCCATGGATCATCATCCTGGATGATTCCGCATTCTCATCCCCAGGTTTACAAATTGCGTAAGGTGCGTCAATGTAATCGGGTTCTGACCAACCCTGCTTGCGAGGGAGGATTAACAGCGTGTGTAGGGAGTTTATGAATAGAGTTTAGAGAGTTAACAGCAGAGGGGAAGAAGCTGTTCCTGTGCCTTGAGGTCCTGGTGGCGATGGACCTGAACCTCCGGCCTGAGCGGAGTCGGCTGAAAAAGCGGTAACCTGGATGAGAGGGATCGCTAGTAATCCTCAGTGCTCTGGAGCGCAGTCTGGAATTGTAGAGGAGGTCCAGAGGGGGGAGTGGTTTCCCGATTATCCTCTCCGCTGATCTTATCACCCTCTGTAGTTTGTGTCTGTCGCTGGCGGAGGAACCAGCGTACCAGACCAGGATGGAGGAACAGAGTACAGATTCGATTGTGGCGGAATAGAAACTCGTCAGGAGTTTCTGGGACATACCAAACTTCTTCAATTGGCGGAGGAAAAACAGCCTCTGCTGGGCCTTTCTTTGTGTGGATATGGTGTTGGATTTCCAGGTTAAGTCCTTGCAGATGGTCGTGCCCAAGAGACGTGCACAGGGGACTATTTCCACTTCCAAGCCGTCCATGCAGATTGGGGGTGGGGGGGCGGGAGCGCGTTTCCTAAAGTCAACAACCACCTCAACGGTTTTTGCAGTGTTGAGGACCAGGCCATTTTCCCTGCACCAGAGGCAGATTCTCTCAACCTGGTGGCGGTACTCCTGCTCTTCATTTTTGGTAATGAGGCCCACTATGGTGGTGTCGTCAGCGAACTTGATCACTTGGACAGAGTCTGACGTGGATCTGCAGTTGTTCGTGTACAGGGAGAATAAGAAAGGCGACAGTACACATCCCTGAGGGGCCCCTGTGTTGGTGATCCTTGGTTTTGAGAGGATAGGGCCAAGCTTAACAGCCTGGGATCTGTTACTGAGGAAGTCCGTGATCCACAGGCGCAGGGTTGGATGGACCTCTAGCGTGGCCAGGTTCTCCTGAAAGGGACTCTGTAACAAAAATGTCATTGTGTTTTCTATCATCCTACAGGTTCCTAAACCTATTATAATGTGCTCTGGCTTACTGCAGCACTTTCTACTCTCACCATCTCTGTAATAAATCAGCTTATCTTTCCCCTGTAGGACTTGTCGTCCTGTGTCTGGAAGGCTGCCAACTCTTCAGTGTGATCTGCTATGCATGCCCCCTCTATGCACACTCCCCTGTGTGTGTGTGTTATTTACATTAGCCAGCTTTTCTCTGCTCTCTTATCTTTTACAAGCTGGATAAATCCTCTGTTCACATACTGATGAGTCACATACTGCAGAATTACAGACAACCAGGCAGAGCTGTCTGCAAGAAGAAACAAACAATCAGCTTGTAACTCTTCAGTGAGCTGCAGGGGGAAAGAAACACACAAATGATCTCGGCGAAAAGTGGGGAGGACTGAGGAGCGCGCAACGACGAAGACTGGGGGGGGGGCCGCGCCGCGGTGAAAAATGGGCGTGCCCATGACATTGTATGGGCGGAGCTAACGTAATGATGTAACAGCGAGGCATAAGAAAGCAGTGTTTACGCCATGATGTGGACAAACGAGACTTTGCATCATGGGTGTGCAGAAACTGTGTGATGCTAATAGTATACCGTAACCACAAAGCAGCAAACATAGCCATCTATGACCATTAAATAATAAATGCAGTAACAGTTACCCCGGACACCAGAAAATAAACGCAATGGGCAACATGTCAGCACAAAATAAATGAAATGCGGGCAACATGTCAGTATAAAATAAATGCAATGCGGGTAACATGTCAGTACAAAATAAACGCAATGCGGGCAAACATGTCAGTACAAAATAAACGCAATGCGAGCAAACATGTCAGTACAAAATAAACGCAATGCAAGCAAACATTTCATCAGAAAAGAAACGCAATGCGGGCAAACATTTCACCTGGAAAAAAAAACGCAATGCGGGCAAACATTTCATCTGGAAAAAAAAAACGCAATGCGGGCAAACATTTCACCTGGAAAAAAAAACGCAATGCGGGCAAACATTTCAACTGGAAAAAAAAACGCAATGCGGGCAAACATTTCACCTGGAAAAAAAAACGCAAAGCGGGCAAACATTTCACCTGGAAAAAAAAACGCAATGCGGGCAAACATTTCACCTGGAAAAAAAACCGCAATGCGGGCAAACATTTCACCTGGAAAAAAAAACGCAATGCGGGCAAACATTTCACCTGGAAAAAAAAACGCAATGCGGGCAAACATTTCACCAGGAAAAAAAAACGCAATGCGTGCAAACATTTCACCTGGAAAAGAAAGCATTTACTCACCTGGCAGAAGTCTCCGGCCTCTGGTGCGCTGCTCCCGGGACCACCTTCCTCCTTCTCTTGTCTCCCGCGCTGACAGGGCTACGGCAAGATGGCGCCCGAAGCCCTGTACTGGAGACACAAATAGTCTCCAGTACAGGGCTTCGGCAGCCATCTTGCCGTAGCCCTGCTCGCCTGCCGGTGTTGGAAGAAGGAGGCTGGAGCGGGGCTGCGGGCAATGAACTGGCACGGCGTCTATAGACGCCGCTGCCAGTTCATGAGGATAGAGTGACCAGAGTCCCAAGGCCGAGACGTCCCGCTGCTGAAAGCGGGACGTTTCCCGGGACCTCATGCAGCCTGGGACAGCGGACCCCGAATCCGGGAAGCGTCCCGGGCAATCCGGGACGTCTGGTCACTCTACTTTAAGTGACACTGCCTATTTATGTGATATGCTGTTCTTTTTTTTTTTTTCTGTTTTTTCAGCATTTTGCTGTTCAGGCCTACTTAGACCGCTGCTAAGTTCATGTAAATTTGGCCCCACCCACCCATGACCACACCCACATTCTGGTGCATGTCTACACCGATTTTTCATCTGGAGTGTCCAAAAGTGCCCCAGATCTCTTAGGATCCTAGCAACGCTCTGCTTAAACGATACAGTAAAAAAAGAAAAAAAAAAGGAACCTGCTTTCCCTTGTTTGACATGGGAGTACCCATAATGCTTCACTTTTGAAGCGGCTGAGGGCTGAACTATGTATATCATTCCTTGTCGCTGTTGTACATGCGATCATCGTTCAGATCCTTTGCTTGCTTTTTCCCATAATAGGAGATAAACATCAGTAAAACCCAAAAACATATTCTTTTCGGTGACGATATAAAAATAGCTCTGGCTCTCGCCATTGCTGAGTTAAACGTTGGCAAGATTTAGTGCTCTTTCTGCACCCCCCGCATTTTATTTTGGTTGCTGAGCCCTCTTCAATTAAGCAGCAAAAAGCAAAAAAAAATATCTGCCAGCCTGACAGATGAAAACAGAACCGTCATTTCTCCCTGATTAGTATTTTGCTGTTTTCCAAATCCTCTCGTCTTAAAAGCCGTCTTGTGTTTTGTTCAAAACTGTTCATTGGGGGAAAAAAAATAACAAATAGAATTTAATGAAAAAATTAATTTGCTTAACACCTGTCAGGCACCATTTTAATGTCAAATTAATAGGATGACTGTTGCAAAGCAATTTTTTCCCTTTTTTTGCAAACATAGAACTTCTGCCGCCTGCTGCTGAATATATTCTGAGGTTATTTGAGGACAGCCTGAAACTTTGTGTAACTCCTGCAAATATTGCTTAAGAGAAGCATCTAAAAAAGCTATCACCTCTGCTGAGGCCCCTGCGCGATATATCAAAGTATAATCATTGTCTGGGGAGCCTGGAACGCGAAGATGCGAGTATGATATAAGCAGCGCACAGTATCCATGAAGCAGAACTAAGTCGCTGTCGTGTTTTTTTAGAGATTGGTTTCGAGCAAATAATGTTATCTGTGTTCATGTAAGTAAGAGGTGGGCTACGGGATATGCGAAAGAACAACTCTGTTCTTCAGTGCCCTAAAATGCAATTGTATACTATTTACTTCTATCTTATAAATATATATCCCAAGTTTGTCTACCCTCACACAAGAGGTTACTAAAATGCTTATGCCTGCCCTAATCACATCTTGTTTCAACTACTGCAAAATCCTACCTACTCTGCAGCCTACCGAAAAGCAGACTGGCTCCTCTCCTCCCACTCCTCTGATGCTGCTCCTCTCTTTCAATCCCTACTGATCTCTGCTGCCCGCCTCATCCACCTCTCGTCCTGTTCCTCTGATGCTACCTCTCTGCCAATCCCTACTGACCTCTGCTGCCAGCCTCATCCACCTCTACTGCTCCTCTGATGCAGCTCCTCTCTGCCATTCCCTACTGAACTCTGCTGCCCATCTCCTCCCGCTCCTCGGATATTGCCTCTCTCTGCTAATCCCTACTGATCTCTGCTGCCCGTCTCATCCACCTCTTCTCCTGCCCTGCTCCTCTGGTGCTGTCTCTCCAGTCCATACTGATCTCTGCTGCCCGTCTCATCCACCTCTCCTCCCATACTTCTGATGCTGCCCCTCTCTGCCAGCGCAGTTCAGTGACAGGATGAGGTCAGCGCGACTCTGTGAGCTGCACGCTGGAGTGCAGTAGGCATCTTGTACCGGAGGGGATCCCGGCCACCAACAGGGAGCGGAGCTGCAGCGAAGGCACAGAACGGCTGCCAGGGGCTGGAGGAAGCTCCAGGTGAGTAGATTTGTGCTTTTTAACCACTTCAGCTTTCAGTGTTGTTTCACCCTATGCATCCGAGCAACTTCCACCTCCCATTCATTCGCCAATGACTTTATCACTACTTATCACACTGAAATGATCTATATCTTGTTTTTTCCACCACCATTTCTTTGGGTGGTACATTTTGCTTAGAATTATTTTATTATAAATCAATTTTAACAGGAAGATTTAAAAAAATGGAGAAAAAATCATTATTTCTCAGTTTTCGGCCATAGTTGGAAAATAATACAAGCTACCGTAATTAAAACTCATGTATTTTATTTGCCCATTTGTCCCGCTTATTACACCGTTTAAATTATGCCCCTATCACAATGCGTGGCGCCGATATTTTATTTGGAAATAAAGGTGCATTTTTTTCCGTTTTGTGTCCATCACTTATTACACGCCCATAATTTAAAGAATACAGTAATATACCTTACTACATACATATTAAAAAAGTTCAGTCCCTAAGGTAACTATTTATGTATTTTTTTATTGTATATTTTTTAAAAATTGGTGTAGCTATTCAGAGCCGGGACAAGGTCCTCCAGCACCCAAGGCTGAGACCAAAGTGCGCCCCTCCATCCCTCCCGCCCCAGCCGTCACACACTGATTGCTATTAGACTAAGAGGCTCCCCAGGGCCCCCAACACCTTAATCTCTAGTTATCTGGCTAGCAGTCACTGCCAAGTATCCCCTTTCTTATTTCTCTGCTTCAAACACAATAGGGGAATGATAGCTGAGTGAGTTTTGTGCCCCCTCCTACACTGCGCCCCGAGGCTGGAGCCTCTCTTGCCTCTGCCTCGGCCCGGCCCTGTAGCTATTGGGGAGTGTGGGAGGTAAGGGGCTAATTTTAAAAGTAAAAAAAAAATGTCATTATCTGGAAATTTTTATTTCCAGATGTAATTTTACTATTTGGCCACAAGATCTCCTCGCAGCTCACTTCCGTATGCGTGGTATTAGTATGCAAAATGGATGCGTTAACGGGACAGTAGGGACTTTGTGAAAGATGAAGTTGTCTCGTAGAACCGTGTTCCCATTCATTGATCTCTGGGCAAACAGAAGGCAGCGGGAGCGCACGCGAACGCACACAGGGCCAGCGGGAGTTAGCGTAGTCTATCTGGACGGATATATCACCTCGGACCTTCCCTTTAAGCTTTTTTGGATTTCATATACTACACTATATCTTGATCTCAGTCTACCCGCACAAACACCAAGTCCTCCCAATTATATCAGGAATAGTTTGAATGCTTAATGCATTAAATACCTGCTTTTCTTTCCATCCAAATTAATTAACTTATAAGATCTTTCCCTTGAGATGGAATCATTAACGGGCACCTTCGCAGATCTTCTTGGCCAGAATAACCGGGTCGCCGCATTCAGCTCGCGTTTCTGCCCTAATAAATATCACCTTGTGAAGACGGCCGGTGCTGCAGCGCGAGGAAGCCAGTGATTGCCAGCAGACATGAGATTTCTATTCATTGTGTCAAAGGTTTGACGCGCGCTCGCTATTAGAAGCCATCAGCCCCGGCTGCTTTCTGCGCGGATTAGCCGCCTCCCGGCTTCGCTCCTTATTCTAAAGAATTTATCACTTAAATTGCTCCATAGAAACTGGCACAGGGAGAGGAGCCCGCAGTGAGGGAGGTAAATCTTATTGACCTAAAATTGATTTCTCAGATGCGAGTGTCCTCGTTTCAACCCGCTACACGTGGATCCGCTCAGGAACAAGCTGACTTGCTGGAGCCTTTTTTTCTGAAGCCATAAAACAAGTACATGAATAGATGGCGGAACTTAACCCTGACTTCATCCTTTTTCCAAGTCCGTTGCAACATACAGACTACCAATAAAAGAAAAAAAAAAACACAAAAAAGGAAAAATTACTAAAAGCCGTAAATTTTCCAGACAGTATTACAAATCAGGAAACGCGAATTTGTGAAATGATGGATTACACACACAGATTATCCTCAACAGACTGGCACAGTCCCTGGAAAGGCAAACAGTTCAGTGAGTGACCTCACCGGGGGGGAAAAACATACTACCCATTCACAAGAAACCGCTGGCATTACTGGGAATGCAGCCTATCTATTTAGTAATGTCCAGTGACATCACTAAGAATGCAGCCTATCCATTCACTAGAGACCAGTGACATCACTAAGAACGCAGCCTGTTCATTCACTAGAGACTAGTGACATCACTAAGAACGCAGCCTATCCATTCACTAGAGACCAGTGACATCACTAAGAACGCAGCCTGTCCATTCACTAGAGGCCAGTGACATCACTAAGAACGCAGCCTATCCATTCACTAGAGGCCAGTGACCTCACTGAGGATGCAGCCTATCCATTCACTAGAGACTAGTGACATCACTGAGGATGCAGCCTATCCATTCGATAGAGACCAGTGACATCACTGAGAATGCAGCCTATCCATTCACTAGAGGCCAATGACATCACTGAGAACGCAGCCTATCCTTTCACTAGAGACCAGTGACATCACTGAGAATGCAGCCTATCCATTCACTAGAGATCAGTGATATCACTGAGAATGCAGCCTATCCATTCACTAGAGACCAGTGACATCACTGAGAATGCAGCCTATCCATTCACTACAGATCAGATACATCACTGAACATGCAGCCTATCCATTCACTAGAGACCAGTGACATCACTGAGAATTTAGCCTATCCATTCACTAGAGGCCAGTGACATCACTGAGAATGCAGCCTATCCTTTCACTAGAGACCAGTGACATCACTGAGAATGCAGCCTATCCATTCACTAGAGACCAGTGACATCTCTGAGAATTTAGCCTATCCATTCACTAGAGGCCAGTGACATCACTGAGAGTGTAGCTTATCCATTCACTAGAGGCCAGTGACACCACTGAGAATGCAGCCTGTCCGCCCCTTATGTGTCGCGCCCAGGTTATGCGCATATAGCAGAACGCAATGGACGTTGAGGTAAGTGCCTGTTTTTAATCCTGGGAGGTGTGTGCGGGCGGCTCTTCCCGGCGCTGGCCACGCTGGGGAGATCGCCTGCACCCCCTGGCCTCCACCTCCGGGGTGCCGCTGTGTGGGTTCCAGGCAGTGAGAGTGCCTGGGACCCCCGCGGCCCCCCGGTTGTATGGGGGCAATGGGAAGCCTCCTCGTGGCGCCCCTGGATAGTGCTGTATAGCATGAACTAATTCCCGCAGGGCGATTGTTTTGCGGTTTTTGGTTTTGACCCTGCATATTTAGGCATGCGAAAGCAAATGCTTATTTGCATGAGCAATGTCTCGTGATTAGCCAATAGGCCAAATTTGCAAAGCCAGATTTGTCAGGTTCACTTGGTTGATGCACACATGCTTTTTCTCTGATTATAGTTAGCATTGCATTTCTTTCTTCTGAGGGCAGGTAGTGAGTGGCTTGTTTTAGGAGGTGAGAGCCCTGGAGCAGGCTATTT